>NC_132794.1:44269388-44587388 GCF_048418805.1 Vulpes vulpes
GACAAATACTCCTCCTAACACTTGGATTCGTCCAAACAATGTAATTGTCCTCTATTCTCCTTTTGGTAATGGAGATAATGAATGACTGCCCAAACAAGAAGGATTGCTCATCACGGACGCCCGGGTGGCTTCACACTGGAAAAGGCCTAGGGTACAAATTTTAATTGACTGAAAACACGGGTTGGGGGAAATGACCAAAAACAATCCCCAGATCTTCCTTGTCATAGTATTTTTCCTGCCAAATTCAAGGGAGGGGCACCTTTTGACATTTTGTCCAAGATTTTGAAGGCTTAGGTCTATAGGTTATTTTCCCTACATAGAAATGCTGGAATAGTTAATGGAAATGTGCAAATGACAAAAACAAAAATAAGGACTCATTGCAAGAGCACATAGATATGCAATGGTAGCATCATCCAGTGGGATGTTTCTTTACACAGTGATTTCTTTTTGGTGTGTTTAGTCTTGCTCACTGCTTGATGTACTTGCTCAAGGCAGGTCTAACAAAATATGGGTGTCGTGATATGTGTGTGTGTGTGAAAAAGAGGGGCAGAGGCAGACACACACACACACACACACACACAGAAGGTTTAGCTGAAATAAAGAATTCAGATGTTAAGGAAGTCGAAGAGTAGAAAGCTGATGTTAGTGGAGAGCCAATCCCTTCCAGTATGACTATAAATTCTGATAAAATAACAGGAATTCTTTCCAGTATTTTATTAGAAATTTAGTCAAATGACCACAAAATTATATAAACAGTACATTTTATCTTGGGAATCCCTGAGCTGTACTCTCACTATGAGAGCAGTTGCAAATTCCATCCACAATCATTAAAAAAATTGGGACCTTACCAAAATTCACCTTGCACAGATGGCTTTTTTTTTTAATTAATAGGAAAGACCATAATAACTTTAACTTATTTAAATAACGTTCTGTGGTTTCTGAATATTCGTGATTCTATGCCCCTTTTATACACGGAGTGGACTGTTTATCTGAAAGTGTCCTGGCAGTCAGCCACTATATTTCTAAAATTAAAAAAGGGATGGAAAGCAATCAGCTTTCAGAGGAACTGGAACCATGGCAATGTGTTTTGGATTAATTTACAAATATATGTATATATTTAAGGCCTAACTGTAGAACCAGAGAATTTCTACTACATGGTCTATCATATGCATTCTTCTACTTTATTAGAACAGACATCATATTGAAATAATAAACATGGGAAGCCTTCACTTCTTCTTTGATGTATATTACTAAATGTCTGACCGGCTCAAATTTAAAATAAACTTTGGTATGTTTGCACTTGAAAACTGGAAATAGACCACAAGCAATAATTTGTTGTCAGTTTCCATATTCTTGGACTAAAGCTATGGTTTGGTCTGTTCACCGTTGGGGGCCAACCCACTCTGGTCCAGTGGCCCAGAGGTGGCTCAGTTTACTTTTAAAAACACACACCATAAGATAATAGTGATGATGATGATTCCCTTCATCATGAAAGAACCAGCATAGGTCAAAGTTTTTAATATCCCCAAATAGTTCTTTTTTTTTTTTTTTTTTTAATTTTTATTATTTTTATTTATTTATGATAGTCACAGAGAGAGAGAGAGAGGCAGAGACACAGGCGGAGGGAGAAACAGGCTCCATGCACCGGGAGCCTGATGTGGGATTCGATCCCGGGTCTCCAGGATCACGCCCTGGGCCAAAGGCAGGCGCCAAACCGCTGCGCCACCCAGGGATCCCTCCCCAAATAGTTCTAAAGCCACTGTTGAATGTAAGTGGGTCACACAGATCCCCTTACTTTGAATATCAACTGACAACTGTTCAAAAAGTTAATAACACATGTATGGCTCATGGCCCAGTATAGACAGAAAATATTTAATTTAATTGCCTTTTTCCCCCTAAAAACTCATTTGAAAGTATTATCTTTATTTGAGATACTAACCTTAGTTGGACCTTCTACTCCTCTCTCCTTTTGAGGTTAACCTGGTTTATCAAGTACGTGGAAATGGATCTATAATATTCTTGGAACACATCAGTGAAACAGGTTTTGGATGAAACCACTTAAAAATAATCTTCTTTTGTGATTAATCTCTCTCCAATAATGTCCAAACTGGAAATGATTTATCATGAATTTTATTCTATGTTGAAAGGATTTGCACTGATGTTTAAGAATACTTCAAATGACATTTCTAATCATCTCATGAATTAGAAATACAGGATAAATGAAAAATGTAGTACTTGGAAGGGTGAAAAATTGGAAATAACCTATCAACTGAGTCATAGTTAAATAAAATGTGAGGTTCTCAGTGTGTGTGTGTATATATATATATATATATATATATACATATATACACATATACATATATACACAGACACACACACACACACACACATATATATCTGTCCCTGTAGTACAAGAAAACATCTGGAAAAACACACACTGATAACAGTTCATGTTATTTATGGTACAGAGTAGAGGCTTTTACTTTTTGTATATAGATATACTGTCTCTGTGTGTACTGCTTCAAACAATGTTTTTAAAAACAATATTAATTTTAAATTATAATTAATTCATTGTAATTAATTCATACAATCCATAGTCTTACAGTGCCACAGTAATTTAACATTTTTATAAAGTTAGATCATCTTTTATGGTATGGATAATTTTTAAACGCAGGACGTCTCTAGGACCAGTCCTGCCTCTTTTTCTTTTTTTAAAGATTTTAATTAATTAATTAATTAATTAATTTATTTATTTATTCATTCATTCATGAGAGTCACAGAGAGAAGGGCAGAGACACAGGTGGAGGGAGAAGCAGGCTCCCTGTGGGGAGCCCGATATGGGACTTGATCCTGGGACCCAGGGATCATGCCCCTCAGCCAAAGGTGTCCCCCAGTCCTGCTCTACTTGCCTACCCAATGAGTTTGACTCACTTGCTGGCCTATCTATGAAGCTTACTAGATGTGCTCTCTGAAAAACAATGTCCAATTTGTCAAATGACTTCTGTGATGATGTAATGGAACCATTGAGACAAACGCTAGAGTAATTTGTTGAGCAGGGTCTTAGTTTGAGCAAATACTTGGAAACGTCACTGTGGTGACACCAAGACACCATTTGCTCTATAGGGTTCACTGAGGTGACTTAGATTTTGATGATGCCACTCATACATGGGACCCTCTAAGCAATTTTCCTAAGGTGGACAGTAAAATTGCATTGGGTAAAATATCCCTTATTGCTCTAGGACTATGCTTATTGAACTAGGGTACAAGTAGAGGTGCTGAAAATTTAACCCCTGAAGAAATAAGTGCGTTTTTTGGAATGTCAAATTTATTCAGTAGCCATTAATTTAACAGCTTTTTCTTATGTGAACAAAAGTTCCTATGCTAGGACTAGACGGTAGGCAACAAATAAATTCTTTTCACATAAGAAACCAGCTATTTAAACCCCATCACATCCCCACAGTGGAAGGTAATCAATCTCCTTTTCACTAAATTCATATTGCAATTTACTTGGTTATTGATAATCTTAGCCTTTCATTGTCATGTCTTATTTATATATTTTGTTCTCATTAAGCATACTTTTCTGAGGGTAAAGCCCTGGGTTTTGTTTTTTTTAAACTTCCGTAATTCTCCCCAACTCCATCTGAGTATGTGTAAGTATCTGTAGGAAAAATGAAACAAACAAACAAGCAAAGGACCACAGACATAACTTCTCAGTCGAGCTGTTTTGTTACCTTGAAAAGATTGTGTCTGGAATCCAGTCTCTGAGTCAAAATGAAGAGGTTAACAAAATTCTATGTGGGTTGTGAAATGTCTATAGAGATTACACTGAAGTTTGTGATGGTTAGTTGTGAATCTTAATGATTCTCTCTCTGTCTTGCACACACACATTCACTCACTCAAATTGTCTTGCACTCCTCATCACTACCTCAGGATGCAGTAAAAGCTCTTCACTCTTCCACTGCCAAACCAGCTTCCTGCTTCTACCTGAAGCACCTCTACATGAAACATGATGCAGCTCTCACTTTCTGTTGCTATTTATAAATGTCTCCATTTTCTGGGTGTCCCCTTATTCCTGCCCTGGGTTCTTAAGATCAGAACCACAAAACAGTAGAGGAAAAAAAAAGGCTTGAGGTATCACTTTGGCCTGGAACCTAACTCCTATGGATGAGAAAACTGAAACTCACAGGCTTCGGTACCATAGAAACAGGCAGTGGTAAGAGACGGAGTAGCCACCTGCTTTTGCCATGTACTGGAGGTCTTTTCCACTTTAACGTTCCAGTTGTTCATTGAAATATCTTTCCCCTTTCTTTTGGTAATAGTGCCGATTTTACTTTAGAAATGTGTTCAGGAGGTGACCAACTGACCGGGCTTGGTCAATAAACATTTTTAATCTTTCTGGCTTATTGAACATGAAACCCAAGTTAGGTTAATGGGAGTCAGTTGGACTGTCTGTCAAAGACCTTCTCTTTTCAAGGGGGTTACTCAGTCAGTAGAATATATGGGCCTGGAGTTGCTGATGCCATTGTTGCCACCAAAATGGTAAAGCCTGACAGAGGATGAAGCCCATGAAGACAAATGCAGTGCCAGGAATGAATAGATTCCTGACGTTATTTCTGCACCCGGATACAGCTTTACCTAAAACCAGTTCCTTTTATCTTTCAGTTACTTAAGCCAGTAAATTAGTTCTGACTCATAATATATGGCACAACTTAGATTACCTGGAATCTTCTCAGTTTATTTATTTATCCCTTCCAGCTAAAAATGATTATTTCTTGTTAAAAAAAAAAAGAACTGTTTTGCTTTCATTTACACCTGCAGACTCTGATCAAACATGACACAAATCTTGAGGATTAGGATTTTTATTTTATTTATTTATTCATGAGAGACATAGAGACAGAGGCAGAGACATAGGCAGAGGGAGAAGCAGGCTCCCTGCAGGGAGCCGAGGTGGGACTCGATCCCGGACCCCGGGATCATGACCTGAGCCGAAGGTAGACACTCAACCACTGAGCCACCCAGGTGCCCCAGCGGATTGGGATTTAAACAAAAAATGTTAACAGAGTTGTGTTCCCAATAAATTAAAAAAATAACCTAACTCGGAAGACAGAGTCTTAGGCACACAATGTATATAAAACCCCCATTTTTTTTTTTTTGGCTGAATTAGGAAAGCGAAGTATAAAGTAGAATTCTTATGGTGTTTCTTAAAATGACCAGAAAGTAAATCTCAGTATGTTTCCTGTGTCAGGTTGAAGCTCTTAAGAGAAATGTAGAAATTTACTAATCAAAATACCTAACTCAAAAGCCTTATGGAAACTAAAGGCTATGATTATGCAAAATGATACAACACCTTTTGCAATCATCCAGCTAATTTAGGGTTATTTTATTTCAATAAAATTCCTAGCTGCTGAAGGAGAGTGCATTTTACAACATTCCCTTCCATTTCCATGATTCTGGCATGTCCATCATGGCCAGCCCAAACATGGGATCCAGGAGAAAATCCTCTCCAGCCAGAAGTAGTCACTTTCCCGAAAAATTCCACAGTGCTTTTTCTCCTTCTCTCTTGTATATTTAATTGATCCACACTGTTTTTTATGTGTATCTGTGTACTTGTGTTATATCCTTCACTGCACTGCAAATGATCTGAGGACACAGGGCAAGATTAAAAGCACTTAGCACAGTGTATCCCACATAATAGGTGCTACTTCCTTGTTTGTGATGCATTGCTTCTGAAATGTATGTTTCCTACAAGAAAGGACTGATGGTGCTACATTTATGAAGCATAAATACCCAGATAAAAATAGAAAGATTCAGACAGTTATTTAACTGTTTTACTGACAGAGTATTTGGTTATTTGAAAACATCTACTCAATTATTCACTTTTCATCCAGATGTTTGGTATCTTGGAAACCCAGATTTAAGATTTAAATTAGGTGGGTTTTTGTTTTTTCTATGCTACATATATATCTGGGATGAAGAAAATGTGGCTATTTTAGGAGATTCCTTTTCATTTGAGTTCACATGGAAGTAAATAGATTGAATTATAATAATCGCACGTTTTAAAATTCAGAAAAGGTTTGAGAGATTTTTTAATAGCCAGATCCTAAGAGATTAACATGTTTGGTTGATATTTAGAGCCATGGTAGGAAGGCCTCATTAAAAAGAGCAAAAAGAAAAGCACTCTCTCTCCTGTATATAAGCTAAAGGAATACTGAATGAGCCTGATGGGTTATCACACAGAGATTTTAAGAACAGTTATTAAATTTATTATTATCAAGATATAGATAAAATTTTTAAAAATGAGGAAGGAATTTCTTATGAAACTAAAGTTAATGACTGAAAGGAAAAAAAAAGTTAAGTGTCTTGGGACAAAGACATAACACTTTTTGCATCTTCAAGAAGAAATGTTACATATACATATTCTAATGGTATAGAGGGAGTTTATATGGGCAGGAGTGATGAAATTAAGTGATGGTTAGATACCACCAACACCCATTCTACTAAGGATTTTTAAGTTATCTCTACACCCAACCTGGGGCTTGAACTTGCAACCCCAAGATCAAGAGTTGCATTGCTCTGCTGACTGAACCAGCTAGGTGCCACCCCGTGCCACTCCCTACCAGTCCCTTCCCCATCTTACTTCTAAACTCCCCCCAGAAGACATTAAAAGTATTAGGAAAACGTATTATAAAATATTTGCTGATAGGAGTCAGAATTTTAAGCACAATGGATATAATTATTTTCCTACTGACTGAAACTTTAAAGCTGAGCTCAGTGTTATTTTGAAAATAACAGAAATATATTCCTAAGGCTAGAGAAAGATAATTTTTATTTAACATTTGTTAAGACGCTCCCATGAGCTGCTTGGCCATGCGTGTTATGCTGTCTACATGGCTAATAGGTAATCTTACCAAATGAGCCAAAGGCCACAAATAAGGCCTTGACTCATTTAACAACCATTTCACATTTCCACACTATGACCAAATTAATATTTTATAGGACTACTCAGTTCTATAGCCAGACCACTTTTCCAAAAAATTGAATTTTGTGCTTATTTATTTTATGGATCATTTGTTGAAACAGATTTCAAAACAGGTTTAGGCTATTTAGATTTTGCAGTGAACTGAAAAAGAAAAACTTACAGACTCAGGGTTTTAGAACCAGAAGGGACATTAGAGTCATCTCAAACTTTCTTATTTCATATCTAACAAAACTGAGGTCAACTGAGGAGAAAGGGACTTGCCTAAACCTTGTTGGCCTGGCCTCTGCCCTTTTTAAAGATGGCCCTGGTTTCCCCAGCAAGAAGAAATCTCATGCTTACATAATCTCAAAGAACATTTCATATTGAACATCTTATTTCCATCTGGGAATTGTGGATACCAATAGCCAAGTTTTATCCTGTTATCCTATACTTAACACCATATTCTACATGTTCTTATGTCACCCTATACTTCCCCTATACTATGCAACACCACTGCATTGCAAATACTTCCTTATTTATCTATCTCTCCTATTAGACTCTATACTCCTGGAGAGCAGAGACCAGCTATGCACATATGACTTTCAGAATCTAGTTCACTACCCAGCATGCAAGAGGCATCAATAATTGCATGATGAATTAATCAAGTTGAGAATGCAGACAAAGTCTTTGCAGCCTAAAAATACTAATTTGAACTGAGAGAGAATTTGGTGAAGGCAAAAGCTGGATAGCAAATGAGAAAGCTTTAAGAAAGGAGATATGCAGAGGCAAATAATACCAACATTTTATGGCAGCACACAGGAAAGAGCAAAAACCAGCTATTATTTAAAACAAGAGTAAAATTTTTTTATACAGAGAACAGAGTAGAAATTGGCCAGTTCAGCTCTGGGTGACACCAAGAAGCTGTGGAAAAGAACTAAGTGCATGGGACTTTTCATTAACATTTAATATCTCTTCTTGTTAAAAGGCTAAGGGGTTGCTTTAAAACAAGGATCTGAAGTATGTGGTAGAGGGTTATATAATGTCTAGACAACGGAGATACTTGTATCTAATCTTATGACAACAATCCTACTTAACAGGTCCAGACACAGTGCCATCTGAGACTCAGTTAGGAGGAAATGAGGATTAGTGATTAGTCCATTACATTTCTTTAATAACATGAAAAAAGTGTGCATGAAAAGTGGGGTTACCTATTAAAGAATTATTAAGTGAGTTTACAAGCTATGATAAACAATTCTAGTTATGTTTAGTCTCATTTTCTTTGCGTGGACTATGCTATAAATAATTTTGTCGGATTTACCTTAAGAATGTACTGAAAGTCCAATCTGACAAGAGAAAGCTACCATAGATTTAAAGAGGAAGTCGTTGTTTAAAGAAACGGAGAGTTATCTTTTTTTTTTTTTTTCTCAAAAAAGATTATCTCTAGAGTAAGCAATGGAAATGTTGTGGATATTATCGTCTTTGCTCATCTCAGAGTTCAGGATAAGAGAATGGGGTTAATGATAATTTAAAAAGTCATAAAAATAAAAAAGAAAGAAGCTGTAAAGGAATGACTTCTTATGATGGGCAGTAGTGGTTAAAAAGGAAATCTTAATAGTGAATGACCATTTCTTGCACCAGATTATGGAAAAGGTTTCAATCGGGGTGGCAATGATAAATCAGTACTCCTTAATAAGAGTTCATTCTTTCATTTTACAGTGTATACCAAGATAAAAACACTAAAGTGTAGAACACTGGCATTAGAAACCTGGTTCAGGGGTTCCAAACTGGCTTCTTTTTCTATTATACAGAACTTCTTTTTGTATATAAATGAGCACTGGATACAACTATATACTTAGATGTATACTCTAAAAAAGGGGGGCAGATGGGTTAAAAAAAATCACCTAACTTTTTTCCTGTTTATGTATAATCCCATGTTTTTAAATGTTTTAGATTTTATGAGTTTTAAAAACATATCATTATCAGGCCAGAGAATATGAAAAAGTCAAAGATATTACCCAAGTGTTTACCTTAGTTATCCACTCTACTAGTAAATAAAAGCTACCAACTCATACCATACTAGAAAACTATTAACTGGGCCATCAAAAAAGGTCAGTTAGCAGCATTTATTTTGGAATTCCTCATAGTTCTATCTTATCAATTTGTTTTTCCTTCCCTTTTTTAAAGCAGCCTGTTTAGTGAAAGTTAACTGAATCAAGATGGAGACAGAACAAGGTACTGCCACAATGTTTATCAGCCTTTGTGCATACACTGGCTCATACTCTTTCACCTAAACTTTATTTTTTTTTTTTCACCTAAACTTTAAAACACATACATACTTTAAAGTGTTTCTAAGTAGATGAAAACAATCACTTTGTGAGTTTCCAATTTGTGTTTAGAGCAAATCGAGTCATCAGTAACTAGAACACTTTTATTTTTTTAAGATTTTATTTATTTATTTGAGAGAGAGAGAGGGAGCCACAGAGCACAAGCGGGGGTTGGGATAGAGGGAGAAACAGACTCCCTGCTGAGCAGGGAGCCTAATGTGGGGCTCCATCCCAGAACCCTGAGATCATAACCTGAGCCAAAGGCAGATCCTTAATCAACTGAGCCACCAGGCAACCCTAGAACATGTTTAAAATGTCTTTCAAGGGACGCCTGGGTGGCTTAGTGGTTGAGCGTCTGCCTTCAGCTCAGGCTATGATCCTGGGGTTCTGAGATCGAGTCCCACATCTCTCTGCCTGTGTCTCTGCCTCTCTCTCTATGTGTTTTTTTATAAATAAAATCTTAAAAAAAAAAAAAAGTCTTTCAACATACTTATGAATATGTTTCTTCTGCTAATTATATAAGATCATCAACTATCTAATCCATGTACATAAACAAACAAAATGAGAAAATATATATGTACATAAAAATACATATCTTCATGACTGGATATTTATTGACTAAACATTTATTCATTCGAGATGAAAGTGATTAAATATTGAAATATCAAATCATTCGATAGTATTTCACCTTTTACCACCATAATTACATACTATGCTGAGTAAATCCAAATGAATTAAACACTTGTGGAATAGAAGAAAATATAAAAACAAAAATAAAAAGGTTTCATGACAAAAGAGTAAGAATATATGCTAATTTATATGTATAGTTTACTTAAATATTCTATGTGGCTACTTCCTTCCTAACTTGGACAGCATTGAGAAAAGGTTATTCTTGGCTTGGGTAGCCAAGCTGACATCAGCAGAAAGTGTTTTTCTAATTATCTCTCTACCATGTTTCATTTGCTTATCAACTTGGATAAAAGAAAGAGGAATAATGTGGAACATATTAAAAATATGGATATGTGAAATTCCTGCATTTCTATATATTTTCTAATTTATTAAGTGATAAGATTTTATAAAAAGTGATAGCTACCTCTTATTCCTCCTGATTTGTATATTAGAAATTGGTAACCTATGTTTACATTCTTAGAAACGAATAATTCTATTCTTTGTATGAAAATATTTCTTACAAGGATTTAAGAAGCCCTGAAAATGGTTGTCTCCACAAAAACTGGACTTTAAAAGAATAAACCTTTAATGTGGCTGAATTCAACTAGTATGAACCAGGATGGCCAGCGTCTGCTCTAACTGTTGACTACTTAATAGTTTAGATATTGCCCCTGACTTCTCTACATGATGGACAGAGCCCTCTAACATTTCTGATACCTGCCCGGTATGTTGCATGTTTGGCAGGTGAACTTAAGTTGGACCTTTATTCCACCATACTACATAGAGCAGAACTTATTTTATTTTTTTAAAAGCATATGTATTTTAGCACAAGGTGAGTTGACCATAACTTTTCATTTGAAACAGGGTGGTTTGAGGTAAAATCTGAAGGTAACTTCACTCCTTGTGTGTTCCAGACTAAGGCATTATTTAAATATCGAAAAAATTTACTCTTATTTGAGTAATTGGAAATATACCTCATAGCAACATAAGCTGAGTGGGTTTAGTTTTTTAAGAAGTTAAAACACTTAAGGATTGCCACATGGCAAGAAATAAGCCACAAATGGCCTTCAGATTCTAACAGAAAATCATTAAGGAAATCCAAGGTTATTATTCTTATGCATATACCATGAAAGTGTTGATTACACTTTATCTAAATAAGAATATTTTCTTAAGAAAAGAGAGAAGACAAGAAGTAAATAGGAGGAACCAAAAACTACCTCAAAGAGGTCAAAATTATGGATAGAAATCACCATCCAACTCACAACTCTGCTTCCCCATGTAAGACCATGACTTGGATTTGGCCTGGATATTGGAGAAATCTAGACTAACAAACTCTCCTCCTTTGAACAGTCCCAGCTGACAATTGGTACCCATTTAGCATCAAGTCCCACCTGGGAGAAACTAAAGGAAAGACTTTTCAATTCTGGAATTTGGACATTTGAAATTTTCATACAGTGTATAATACAAGAAAGAAATTCACGGAAAAATGTATAAGCTGGTACTTCATCTTTTTTCTTATATAACGAGGTAATTTTGAAATGGCCTGATAACATACTGTTATAAAGAATGTATAAACCTATGTGCCCTTTTATCATAGTGATATTTGTACCACCAATAAACAGTAATGGATATCTAATCCAGAACATGTCAGGATATCTAGAGTAATGGAGAAACAGAGACTGAGACTGTTATGTTGACATTTGACTGGCTATGTTCTCTTTTCTCTTCTTTGAGCTCTTGAATATATTCTCCCTTTTCATTTTAAGTGATTGATGTGTTGATGATGTTACAGAAACTAGAATCACTCTCTGGAGACACTTTTTTTTTTTTTAACAACTTGGACATTTGGGAATAAAATTTATAGCAAGTATAAATATTGTAAGTTGAATTGCTAAGGGAGTTTGCTCTTCGCTAAAGTAAATCCTTTCATAAGATAAATAATGTTCTTGCAAAGCAATTAATACCACCAGTGGAGTAATGCTTCTCTAACTTTTGATGAACAAATTTAGATGTTTACAAGAAATGCCATAGGAAACGTTCTGAGGGATTTATTAATAAGCATTTGGATTTGCACTTCTGTCTTTTGTTCCCTGCTGTATGCCTAGCTCACAGAAAAGTACTTGGAAGAGCAGTACAAGCTCAATAAATAATTGGTAAATGAATAAATGAATGAATACTTTCAAGGCTTGACCTAAGACTGAAGCGAGGAGTGTCTCATTTCAAGTGTACAAGGGATGCAGGAGAAATATCAGCATTTAGGCTTTTACCTTCTCACATTAGTAGTTAGAACCACTCAGTTGGGAGGAGGCTAATGGCAACGGGATGGGAAGTTTCTGCATGTTACAGATTTAAAAGCATACTCTCTATCAATTTGTTTACACTATTGAAAATCAAAATTGTTTTTTTCCTCAAGGAATTATATATTTCTAGGCCCATAATGACTAAGACATAGGGTAGAAAAAACTGGTAGAAAGCCCCACGGAACTTATAACAATAGTCTAGGCAGAAGTACATGACTGTCCTACTAAGGCAGTAACATTTTCCATGATTTAATACCCTAGTGGATAAACATTTAAACCTAAGGTGTAGATACATTTTGGAAACACTCAACTGACTCAGGAAACACATGTGTTTTGATGCCATCAGGTCACACTTCAGGTGGAGCCCTGGGAAATTTTTTGGAAAATACCGGTAGAAATAGGTTGGAAGGGGAGAGATAGTGTGCACATAAATCCATTAGCAAGTGCACTTATAGCTCTTCCCATCTGTTATTTTCAAAGAATTTGTCTAATATTAGCCACTGAAGTTGTAAGTATACATGGCTTACATCCACTGTTTCATCTCACTTGGTAAAGGTAAAGAAGTGAACACAGAAAGCATAGGTGACTTATCACTTGCTTGTGAAATGCAGAGACTGAAGGCATGAGTTCTCAACTTCCTTCCTTGGGCTGAAAATCTACAAAGTCAACTTTTCCTGGGAATACCTTTTTGCCTTTTAATAGGATCTTCACTCCTATTCTTCACATCAATTAGGAGAAAGCACTGGATATGAAAACATGGTTGGAGTGACCTCTTAGAATCCGTTGCATTGAGGATTTGATAATGCCAACTCAAGGCAAGAAAGGCCAACTTATAGAAGGAAACAATCACATGATGTCAGCAAGACTTGATGAATTATAGGAGGTCTACAGTTGCCATCAAAATCATGGAACACAATGGATTTCTATGGCCTTGGTTTCAGTTTTACCTAAGCAAAGTGATTCTGTCGTTTTAACTAAACTCCCACCTCCCTATCTCTCCAGTGATATTATAGTGCTTGCTCTTGGCTGAGGCAAACAAGTGGCGAATATCATTTAACAAAATCATCTGAAGAAATCAATAGTTGTAATTTTAGGATGAGTGTTGCAGTCCTAAACAGTTCCATGAATTATTTTAACTTTATGTTCCAGTGGGAGACGCACACATATTTTAAGCTCCTTGAGGACAGGGAACTTAAAAAAAACAATTAGAAAACTTTAACTGAATGAATCTTGTCCCTATCCAGGCTATACCTGCACTTGTGTAAGAGAGTTGGGAATCTGGAAGCTTCTAGTGGCTAAAGTCTGCAACATGCTTCTAGAATGACCAAAAGACTAACTAGTCACTCAAATGAGAAAAAGGTTTGGCAAGTCCAAGGGAAAAAGAGCTTAGAATTATTTGCCCACCAAAATTAAAACACAATAAAATAAAGACTTCTACAGAAATTCATGACATATCACACAAGGGGAAGAAGAAACTAAAAAAAATTTAAGACACAAAGCCAGCCTATACAAATTAGAATAATATATGCACAAATCTCTGGAGAAGCTCTATTATATCACAATTAATGCAGAGACTGCAATCAAGCCAGGCTAATTTCAATAGATTCCAAATTTTGAACAGTTCCTAGACTATCCAAGTGGGAATTTGGCCAGGATGCTGGGGTTAATAATTCATTTTGAGAGAGGCTAATTCTTTGGGAAGCAGCCTACTCTGCGGGAGGAAGCATTTGGCCCATGTGAGCAAATTTGCTCTTCAAGATCACCCTTTATTAGCTCCACAAGACACCTTTTTTTTTTTTTGAGCGGGGGTGGGGGGTGGGGGCAGGTGGGGGTCAGTTTACTTTCTGATATATATAGAAATATTTACATTTTCAGTAAATACATATTAAAGTCATAGAAGTTGTTCAAGCATATACATTGAATGTTTGGGTTTTTATTTATTTTTTATTTATTTTTTAAATTTATTTATTTATTTATGGTAGTCACATAGAGAGAGAGAGAGAGAGAGAGAGGCAGAGACACAGGCAGAGGGAGAAGCAGGCTCCATGCACCAGGAGCCCGACGTGGGATTCGATCCCGGGTCTCCAGGATCGCGCCCTGGGCCAAAGGCAGGCGCCAAACCGCTGCGCCACCCAGGGATCCCAAATGTTTGGGTTTTTAAAGATCAGTTTTTACACCAACTTTCAATTACTACGATCTGAGTATAGGGTTGTCAGAAGAGTATTGTGGCAAAATGTTCACACTCTGAAAATCACACAGTCCTGGCTTTTAATCTTGGCTCCGAACTGTGAAACTTTGAAGAGGCTACTGAATCACTCTAGGATTCAGGTTCTTCACTTATAAAATAGGAAAATTAATGGTGCCTACCTCATAGGGATCTTATGAGGTTCAAATAAGTCATTGTTAATTGAACAAACAATTATAGAGTGCCAGAAACTGTTACAAGGACTAAGAATACAGTAGTAAAGAGATGAGACAAATCTCTGATCTCATGGAATTTATATTCTGATTAAGAGATATAGGCAACAAACACACACACACACACACACACACACACACACAATCTGCCTGGAGCTAAGTTTTATAAAGAGAAACTTCATTAAGTTCATTTCTGAACTAAGATAGAAAGTGACCAGGGATGTGGATCTTTTTTTTTTTTTTTTTTTTTTTTTTTTTTTTAGGGATGTGGATCTTTTATGTAGGATAGCCAGGGAGAGCATTTTGAGAAGGTAAAACTTGAGCAGAGACTTGAGTGAAGTCAGAGCCATCCAGGAGGCCAGAAAGCAAGGAGATCAGAGTCCTAAAGCAGGTGTGTGTGTGGCTATGTGGAAGGATGGGGCCAGAGAACCAGCTAGTGCCAGAACGTCCCTGGTCTTACAGGGGTCATTTTTAAGGACTGATGTACAAACATAGCTTCTGGCCCATAACTAAGCACATGACATGGTAGCTATTTATCATATTGCGAAAACAGTCACAAGTCGGAATCTTTTGTTTCCATCACTCTGCTATATCGTTAAGAGTTTCCTACATTAATCCCCTCATCCTACATAGCTGATACCTGATACCTTAATACATTCTAAATGTTCATATCACCAGTGTTCCTAAATACAAATGTTTTCTGTTATGTGTGATCATTCAGCATCTGCTAAATGGGTGTTAAAAGTGATGAGTTCTTTAAAGGCATTTTGGTTAAGATGAGCACAGGTACACGAAAAATAACGGGACATATTAAGTAGGCAGATGAAGCAAGACCTGTATCTCTTTTGTTTTCCCCAGGAACACCAGAATTTGGGTGTTACTTCCTTCTTGGCTGTTTTGGAAGGAAATCTTTCACTGGTCTTTTGTGTCTCTAAATCTGACTACAATCAGGCCCCAGCAATCACCACCACCACCCACACGAGACACTGCATGAATCATTCCTACCTTTCCCAAAACTTGCATGGCTCCTTGTCATCACAAACCAGATTCTTGGGGCACCTGGTGGCTCAGTCAGTTAAGTGTTTGACTCTTGATTTCGGCTCAGGTCCTGGTCTCAGTGTTGTGAGATGGAGTCCTGTGTTGGTTCCATGTTGGGAGTGGAGCTTGCTTAAGAATCTTCTTCACTCCTCCCTCTGAGCCCCCTCCCTCCCTCATTAAAAAGCAAAACAAGAGCCAACCAAACACACACATACACACACACAGGCACCAGATTCTTGGCCTGCATTTGGAGGTCTTTACATTCTGGCTCCAACCTATCTTCCCAAACTTACATTCCACTATTTTAGAACACATATGTAAAATCCTAACTGAACCATAGTGGCTTCCCTGTCCATTTTATTCCTGTATCATTGCCATCCAAATATTTGCCATCTTGTAGATATTTCAAATGTTCTCCCTTATGTCAGGCTCTCTTCTGATTTTTATATATATGGAAGCCTATGTTTCTCAGCCCTTCTGAACTTTTCTTCCCCATGAACTGGGCAGGACCAAGCTACTAGTTCTAGACAAATGACTGACTGAGGGGACCTGTGCTCTTTTGGGGCTCAAGAACTCACTTGCTGATGTAAATCCCCTGGGGTCCTTTCTCTTGCTGCGGCAATGAGGGTACTTGCTGAAATGAGGAGCCGCAAAATGGAAGGACCTTTACATACTGAGCTTGCATGTGGAGGACAGCTGCCTCAGAGAGTAGCATGAACTCATCACGGACTTTGCCCAAGAAACAAATTCTCGTGATAAGCCCCTGAGATTCTGGTGCTATTTGCTGAGGTAGGATAACATAGCCTAGTCTGAATGATATACCATGATCCAAGATCTTCTTTGATTACTCCTTTGAAGTAATTCTTAAAAAAAAATTTCTTAAAAAATATATTTTTTAAGATGCTAGTAAGTAATTGCTTTGCAGGAAAAATCAACTCTATCGAAAGGATCTTTGATAAACTTGGGAGTCAGGAGATGGAGGATGAAATGAATCCTGCAGGCCAGAGTTCTCATGGCCAGGAACTGCTCAGCCTTGTAAAGGGCTGAAGAGCTATGTTGAGAGCTGTCTAGGAGAAGAGATGGAGAGATAAGGAAGGTTAAGAGGGGATCCTTGGAGGGGAGATGAGAATAAAGGGAATATTCCAAGTGACATGTGTGATGCAATACTTCCCCATGTCACTGCAAATCTTTGGTAAAACTAGAAAATTCAAAAATTCCTCACATGGTTCAATTTCTTCAAGAAGCTGATAAAGTGACGGAATTTTGCATCAATATTGTATAGGGTTAAAACAGTCACTTGAACGGTCAAAGGAGGCAGCAGATATCTGAGTCACACTTCACTTATTAACGAAGCAAGTAGGAGAGTTCATATACCACCTTGGATTACAGATATCCAGGGCCTTGACTCCCCAGTGAGAAAGATTTTCAACAAAGGAACTATATTTCACAGATCTCTATTCTGCATGTGCTTAGCCCAGAACTTTATAGTGGAGGACCCCAGTAAAGGTGGACCAATTAAAGAGATGACTGCTGCAGATCAAAACCAGTCCCCGTCATTTTGTTTTCTCATATCAGAATGTGTGACTTACTCTTTGATTTTACTTTTCTGCTAGAGACATTTTCAGGATATTCTGATATTTCAGTCATTTTAATATGTAAGTGTAGCAAATATTTTAAGTCCTTACCAGCACCACCTTGCTAATTAGACACTGTTACATTTATTCTCTTAATCTCCACTCTCAGCTGCATTTAATGATCTGAATTTTGTCAGCATGAAGAGAAAGAGCTTCCACAAAGGGTGAGAATTGGGAGGAAATGTAGATAAAAATGAATTTCACTATCTCACTTCCAGTTTATCTTCTCTGTCATCAACATGAAAGTCCTGTTTTTGTCTCTTCAGAAAACCACATGACATTTGAGAATCTTCTCCTCTACTGCACAAATTTCAGAACCATCTGGAATACCTTCCTCCCTTCCTTTTCTCCACCTCCCTGATCGTCCATCCTTTTCTTCCAATATGAAAGTGTTTTTTTTCCTTACTTGGCTTGCTCTTCTCATGCTTCTGAGCTCTTTAATTTTATCTTAATTCTTTGGCTACTCTGGTATCATTTATGTGAAGACAAACTTACACATACACAAGAGAGTTGGAAATAAACAATATGTGGAGGTAAATCCTCTGTAGTATACATCAAAATCAACTTTTCTGACTTTTATTTCCAAATATTAATGAGAAGTGAAAAGGGCAAAGACAGTCAAGCTGGTATAATCCCAGTACATGAGGAAGAGCTAACATAACACATATGTGACTATTTTTAAGTATGTTTAGGTTCTCCATCAGGAAGACTTAGTTCTGCATAAAAATTAGTAAACTCACACCTATAATCTTTGAATCTTCTCATAATGAAGCCAGCTTCTTACGACATAATACTTGAGGAGAACATCTTATTCTGGCGCATTTTTGCAAAAAGAAAAAAAAAAGTATAGATGAAAAAAAAAAAAAAAACGATACAAGGCCCTCTTCAAGTATTTCTTCTTTTACTTGTCAGAGCTGATGAATTTAAGATTATTGACACAGACTGTAATAATAATCTACACATATACCCAGTCAAATTCACAAAGAATGAGCTCTGTGTTAAAATCCTTAAATATAATAATAGCTTTGTTTCAAAGAGCAAGCATGTAAGTGTGTGTATGTCTGTCGCACACACGCATGCACACATATGCGTATGCACACATTCTCACTGTTGTAAATTAGAGATGCTCGCAATTTAACAAATATGGATTTCAATACGCCCTTTGCTACTCGAATTAGTAGAAGCGTTGCATGACTGTCCCAACATAGTGCAAGGAAAGTGATTCCTTGCCCAGACAAGGGGCTTCTGACACTTGTCTTTATTGCCCTGTCATAAATTCATAAAGCAATGTCTGCTGTAACCAGTTGGCAAGTTCACTGCCTAAACATCAACACCAATTTAATGACTTGTGTACATATCGTAAACTAGAGAATCTTTATACAAAGAAATCAGATAAATCAAACATGAGCTGAGGCTTGGGGAATGCAATTAAAGCTTTAAGTTAACGTGGCTGTAAGGAGGGCACTGCATCACATCAGAGCAGATAACAGAAAACGTGTTAATGCCACTGCAGTATGTGTAATTAAATTAATTAGTAATATTACAAGTATTTAAAGCAACATCTCATCAACAGATAAGATAAATAGATAAGAGCAGATAAATAAGAAACATTTAAAAATTTAGTTTTCCCATTTTGCATGTTCAAAGATAAGGTAAAAAAAAAAAAAAAAAAAAAACAACCAAACAAACAAACAAACCCTCAAACTTCCTAAGAAGTTGATAGAATAAAACAGGGAGGGGAATGTAAAGTTGATTTACTTGCCTCTGGCTAGTAATGGAAAAAAGGAATAGTCAGAAGATAAAAACCTCTTTGGCCATATTTCATTTCCTATAGCATATTGAAATGTTTTGGTGCCAACCCATTTCATTCGAATACCTCAAAGGCTGGTATAAAGTACCTTTCAGATACATTGTTTTCTGAGCAAGTATTTGCAGTCAATCCCAAAGAAATGCTTAAGCATCACCTGGTAATACAAAATGTAAAATTATTTTTAAAACATCCAAGGGGATTTTTGCCGAACAAAAATTAGATTGCTTATATGCCAAAGCTCCTCATCAGCTGAAAGCTGGAAGCTAAATTTGGCCATAAAAAACTGGCTTGGAACTTTAGAAGTTCTGGGGCCAGATTCAGCCCTGTATTACTTGTATGGCTTGTTCCATAGCAAAAAAAAATAGGTCTATTCCAGTGATAGCAAGACTTCCATTTATCCATCTCAAAAGCAATAAGATCCTAGAATGGAGCCTCCATAACACAAAATGCTTTTAAGTTCTCCCTGAGGGGAAGACAATATACACAATTTATGTAAAAAGAAGAAAAATGAAAGCTAAGTATTCCAGTTAAGGGTCAGAAATCAATATTTCTTTAACAGCCTAAGCAACATGCATTACTCTTAATACAAATACTTAGGAGACTTTACATTCTCCATAAAGGGGGATTTCCACATAATTGGGGTTGCAAGTGGCAAAATATGCTCTCCCAACTAAGTTTCTATTGCTGAAAAATGAAAAAGAATATATTTGGACAGCATTTCACTGATCCTGTCATCCTTGGTTAAAATTCTTACCTAATGTCCTAAGTGTGGAGCAACAGGTCACTATGCTTTAATCCATCTTATTGGAATATGACAAAGACATTGCAATATCAATATGAAGACCATACAGAAACAGGAAAAAAAAATCTGAACATAAAACTAATTGTACTGGGATAATAAGAATATGGCTTTTTTGGGGGGTGCCAAATTTTTTTCATGGCACTGCATTATGTTGTCAATAAAAAGTTTTTAAAAAGAAAACCATGGGATGCCTGGGTGGCTCAGAGGTTGAGCATCTGTCTTCAGCTCAAGTCATGATCCCGGAGTCCCGGGATCAAGTTCCACATCGGGCTGCCTGCAGGGCCCCTGCTTTTCCCTCTGCCTGTGTCTCTGCCTCTCTTTCTCTGTGTGTCTCATGAATAAATAGAATCTTTAAAAAAGAAAAGAAAATAAAAACTTCTATTCATTTCAACAGCACAGAAAAGTTATAATAAGATACATAAGTAGAGAATGGACCTTAAGAAATAAAGTGTAAGGACTGAATTTTTAAAAGTATATGTACCTCAATTAGTTTCTGAACATTCGCCTTGGCCCTCTGCCAATCTACTGGCCACACTGGAGTCAGAATCATCACTGCAAAGGACTGATTTGATCCCGTTACTCTGCAGCTTGACATACTTCAATGGCTTTCCATTGCTTTCAAGCTGAAGATCAAAATGCTTATCTGATGCCTCTCAGGTACCAGATCAGCTGGGCAGGAACCTCTAGAGTCCTGTTGCTCTACTGCCCAACTGATGTCTCACCTCCATCCATACTGCCTTTCCATTTCTACAACTCTACATGCTTTCTCCTACCACAGGACCTTTGCATACAGTGTCTCTGACTTCTTCCCTTGTGTACGATCCTTCACACCTCTTCCTGCTTCAGATCTAATGTTAATTGATTCTGACCTTTTTGATCACGTCGATTCCCTCTTAACATATTCTCTCAAAGCCCCCAGTTTCTCCTTACCCCAACTGCAGTCTATAAGCACCACAAGGAGAGTACTTGCATCTCTTCTATTTATCCACCATTATATCTTCAGTGCCTGTCACAGAGGGTGGCTCATAAAGGATGGACTTAACACATATAGGTGGGATGAATGAGTGAGTGAGCGAATGTCAAGGTATAATTAAGCTTATTTTAAAACAGCCCACAGAAGCAACCTCAAAGCCTTTCCAAGCAGGTAATAATTCAATGCCGGCATTGCTCAATGGATAGGATCGAATGATTCAATTGTGGTGGGTGAGGCCCAGCTGAAGGATTGAAGAAGGATCATCAAATAGCCCTTCTGCTCCTCACCAGATCCTTAAGAAGTGGCACCAGAGCACATCTGCTAGATCTTTTGCTTATACACGGCTATCTTCCTTACCTAGCCAAGCTGACTCAGAAGCTAAACCTCTTAGAAGGATGAGTTATCCACTTACTGGGTTTTTAAATAAAGAAGCCTATTAATTTTTTCTTCACATTTGGACTAAGTAACCAAAGAGTGGTCATCTGCAAAGAACTTCTAATTTCTCCTTCCATCTGTATATGCCTTCATGATGACTATTTTTAAAAATTCATTTATTAGGCCTGTGCCTTCTAAAGTTTTTTTTATTTTTCCTGTTCTTTCCTTCTTTCAAGGATGTGTTGCCATATGGCCTAAGGAGCCCCAGGGACATTACTCACCATCACCATTTCTCCTGGTTTCCAAAGGGCCTTAATTTTACTAGGGTTTAAGATTCAAGTGTATAACAACCTCTTTTTCTTTCCAAAGCAGAATTTAGAGGACTTGGTTGTAAATGATTCATAGAGCTACTTATTTTTCTGTGTCTCAAAAGTGATGAAGAATTCACTGACTCCTGATTTTAAGACCAATATCTGTTTTCCACCACTCTGTTGAAACTGCCTTTATTTGCTTAACCCCAAGAACAGGTTTCTTCGCATGGTTAAGAACTTTCTTTTAGCTCTGTTAAGTATCTGTTAGGTACTTAGATATCTATATTTGCATACCTGCCTTGTATTTGTCAATGAACACCAATAAAACTCTAGAAGATGCCTTTTGTTTCCACTGAACCTCAGTCTGCTCATCTATAAAATAGGATAATAATACTTCACAGGTCTTAGGGAGGATTGGGAGGATGACTGGAGTGATGATGATGATATAAGAAGTCAAGGGGTGCCTGGGTGGCTCAGTCAGCTAAGCATCCTACTCTTGATTTCAGCTCAGGTCATGATCTCAGGGCTGTGATCTCAGGGTTGTGAGATCAAGCCTCATGCTGGGCTCCAGCCTGGGTGTGGAACTTGCTTAAGATTCTCTCCCTCCCTCTCCCTCTGACCCTCCCACTCTTAAAAAAAAGTTAAAATATCAAAGTTAAATATGGTAATCATACTTTGAGTTAAAAAAACACCCTAAAAACTAATAATAATTGTTTTCCTATTATTTTAAAAACACTAATATTCTAATTGAAATCTTTGTGAGATAGATAAATCCACTACTTTCTAAAACTGACCTTTTGCAGCTTATATATGATATGCCTCGTTGTCCATGGATTCCCCACTAGAATTTATAATGACATATTTCTAAACATGTGATTTCACAATATTTTTACACCAGTTCTCCTCTTCATTGTTGTCCAAATGAGAGCATTTTCTATCTTTGCCTTGAAATCATCTTAATATAATCAGTCACATTTCCATTTCCTAGAAAGTTGGGAGAGTGTCATCCAAACTTCTGATAAAGATGAACTCTTGTCTTATTTTGCATCATGAAGTGCATGTTCTTCATGTGTATTTACTAAATATTTTATTTATTTATTCATGATAGACACAGAGAGAGGCAGAGACACAGGCAGAGGGAGAAGCAGGCTCCATTCAGGGAGCCCAACGTGGGACTCGATCCCAGGACCCGAGGATTACACCGTGAGCCAAAGGCAGACTCTCAACCATTGAGCATATACATTTTACGTATACCACTAGCTCAATGATTCCCTCTATTCTCCCTAAGTCTTCAAGCATTTCAGAGCTGTGACATGCCATATTAATGTCTAAAAATATGAAAAACAGAAACAAAAAAGGAAATTTCCCAAATAGAAGGCATTTAATCATATTGAAATAAGATCTTCCCCTCTAGGGCTGACCCTCCCCTCCCCTCCAGACTTCTGGATTCTTAAGTTCGGGGCCTTGGCACACAAGGGTTAACATAGCCCATAAGCTAAACCCAGGATCAAATGGACAGGGCATGAGGAACCAGGACATCCTGTTAAATCTCCATGCCACAACTGGTCAAGAACAAATGGAACAGTCTTTCCCTTCCTTGCCTCTGGCCTTTCTTGCTTTTGGGGGTGAGAAAGTAATTGAGTGAAGGTTAGTCACACCCACCAGAATTTCTCTTGGCACCTTGTGTATGCCAATCACGGCACAATCCTTTTTTATATTCCTGATAAAATGTGCCTGTAAGAGAAGAGTCAGGCTCTTATTTTCCCCAAAGATAAAAATATCAAGAGATGGGAAATCCCCCCCCCCCGCCATAGAACGATCTTATTATCGAGACTAAGGCAAGCACCTAGGGAATTAATAGCTGACATACCTCATTTTAAACATCTACCATATGTTCATGGAAAATACAGCCACGTTACTTATCACTTTGTTTTTCTTCCATTGGTTTATGTTTTGCCTTGAATAAAAACTGCATGAAAACACAGTCTTACGTGACTAGGTATGCTGCTCCTCCATGGAATAGCTCAATAACATTTTTAGTGTTTTATTTATGCAAACAAAAGAGCTCCTCAAATCAGCACAGGGTTGGACTGCTTGGAGTGTTGTCTGAATTTCAGTAAACTGAAGCTTTTTACTAACACCGTTCGGGTGCAGGCACTCCCCCAAAAGGCCTGGGATTGCTTTTATTCCCTTCTTGTTTTTTAAATCACATATCTGTGTTTCAGCATTCCTTAAATTTATTCAAAGTAGAATCATGAAATTTCTTAAGGCAAGTCAGTGGGTTCACAAAAAATGAGGTTTTTTTTTTTTTTTTTCAGTGTTCCATGCTTTTCATGAATGCCTACCATGTGCGACAGGCCCTGTACACACGCACGTTCATTTTCCTCCTCTTGACAACGCCCTGAGATAAATATGACCAGCTCCATCTTAGAGAAGCTGAGCTTCTGAGAGGGTGAGGGATCCACTTAAGGACACACAGCTAGTGAGGGGCAGAGCTGGGAATCCAAGTGGGATTGTTTTTACCTCCAACTGTTTATTATTTTGGCTGGCACACAATAGAGATGATACAAGCACTGCCACTCTCGGGGTGAATCCAAGGTGACAGGACATTAAGAAAACAAATGTGAGGGGCACCTGGGTGGCTCAGTAGTTGAGCATCTGCCTTTGGCTCAAGTCCTCATCCCAGGGTCCTGGGATTGAGTTCTGCATCCGGCAGGTCCCCGCAGGGAGCCTGCTTCTCCCTCTGCCTGTGTCTCTGCCTCTCTCTGTGTGTCTCTCATGAATAAATAAATAAAATTAAAACAAAACAAAACAAATGTGAATGCAAGTGGGTGAGAGTGGCTTCTTCTGGACACAACCATATCCATGTGTGTGTATTAATACATACATTTCATCTGCAAACACTGGCTCTTACATCCTATGATGCAGCCCAGCTGACAGAGAATAAGGGTACTACACCTCTATGTAGAGAAACTTGTCAGAAGTCAGCAGATCAGAGGACTGAGACTCAACTGCTCCTAAGTTTGCTGTGAGGAATTAATTTTTCTTTCTTTGTCTTTTAGTATGATTAATGGGGATATGCAATTTAATTCAGTTTACTAGCCACCTATTATGGGCAAGCATGTTGTTTGTGTAGGATACAAAGAGGAGTAAAACCACAAACCCTGCCCTCAAAAACTTAAAAACACAAATAGGGGAGGTATGGCAAGTACACAAATGACAATTCAATAACAGAATCTTAGAACCAAAGTCCAGTCTGGGGAAAAAGATTTTTCAAGAACGTTTCATATAGTTATTTAAAACCAGGTGTCTTGTGGCATCAATATTAAAGAAAAGGGTTTGTTTACTTATTTTTTTTGGAGGAGATAGCATTTTATTCATTTTTATCAAAATTCATTCATTTACTCATTCATAAAAATGTTGTGTAACGTCTACGTGGCAAGAATTTAAAATCAAATATGTGAAATAGCAACAAAGGAGATATCCTGAAATGTAACTTAAAAAGAAAATCCTGTTGATTGGAAGGAATAGGGAAGTAGGGTAGCAAAATGTTTGAAAGCATAGATTTTTGAATCAGATAGAATCAAATTCAAGTTTGTAGTCATATTGCCTACACATATTACTTTGCCTTGTCTTAGGTTTCTCATCTATTAGAAGGAATACTAAGCAATACCTTCCATCACTGAGTTGTCCTATTAAGGTAATCACTGCAGTGAAGGACCTAGTAGCACAGTCAACTCATAATGGTAATAAATATCAACTCATCATATTAAATATCCACAAAAGCAGGCTCTTCTACTTGTGGAACTCCCTGTCACTAATTCCTTAAGATAACATCTAGGAGAGCCTGGTTGATCTTTATCTTTTTGAGTGATTTCCGGTTATCAGGACTTCTGTGAATGCAGGCACACCATGGAATGCTCTCGGAATCAAGTCCAACCAGCGGGGAGCAAGCAACCCTAATCCAACTCTACTTACCACTTGCTGAGCAACTATCAATGCACAGAATTCCTTGCTTAGAGACGAAGAAGACCCAAACTGAAAATGTTCCCTCCTTAGCCCTCTAGAAAGACACATACTCTACAAGCACAGATTGCAACAGGGGACAAATTTTGATAAGCCATTCTCTTTTGGTAAAACCATGTACATCTATATTTCATGAGATGATAGCATTACACACAAAAACTTCCTAAAAATTAATCCAAATTTCTTCTCAGCAATACAAATAAATCTGTTTCTGGTCTTCAGGCCAATTTCCTTGGCATTTACAACAACAACAACAACAACAACAACAACAACAAAAAAAAAACGGGAATAGGGATTAACCTTTGGGTAAATGCATAATATGTGCCAGAGACTGTGCTGGGTGATTTACATACATTTTTGCTAATCCTCAGAGCACCTCTGCATTTTACGGATGCAGCATCTGAGATGTTAAATGACCTGCCTGAAGTAACAGTGTCAGTAAGGAGCAGAATCTAGATTAGATGAATCCAGGCCAGTCTGGCTCCAGGATCTGTGCTCTTATCACTGTACCACACTAGCATTCCTGTTTCATGCACTAAAGAGCTTTTTTGTTTGTTTGTTTTTAAATTACATTCTTACTTAAGACATGGATCATTTTATTTTGAAAGGTTAATAAAAAGTACTAATTATTACCCAAGTAGGGCATGCTCATTGTAGAAAACTCAGGAAAGACAAAAAGAAACATAGGAAAACAAGTCCCAAAAAATTCCCTACCCAGAAAAGACACAGCTAATATTTTATGCCCTAACCTCCCAAAACATTTTCCATAGATATGTATTTACATTTATATTGTTTTTAAAAGAATGGTTTTTGCTGCATGTACTACATTCTACCTGCTTTTTTAAAAAAAAAATAGCATGAACATTTTCTCATATCAATAAATATACATCACCATGATCATTTTTTTTAATTTTAGGTAATTTAATTGTCTTCTCCATCACAGCTAACATTATGTGAGCTGAAGTCCAGGTCTGAGCACCAGATCTTAACAAATGTTGATGTAAGTAAAACCCTTTGGGCCGCCTGTTATTTTTGACGACTGCATACTATTCCACAATGAAGCTGTATCACAATCTGTCTCATTTGTTCTCAATTACTAGATTGCTTCCAATGTTATAACTAAAATAAACAACAGCTGTAACCAGTATCTACGTACATCTTTGCTCATTAAATCATTAACTTTTTAGAAAAATTGCTACAGGCAGAAATCTAGGGTCAAAAGCATGCTTTTTATTTTTTTAAGGTATGCTCCTCAAGAAAGGTTATATCAATCACTGAATCCCCAACATAATGCAGAAGTGGCCCTCTCTCACATCCTTGCCAAAAGTGTTGCTATCAGTCTCTTTGATGTATGCCGATCTGATAGATGAAAATTGGCATCTTATTTTCATTTTCATTTCCTCAAGTACTAGATAGGATACATTTTTTTCTGACGGTTGTTGATCATTTACATTTTTCGCTAATGACTTAGAGTGGAGTTTTAGCAGATGCATGTTTAGTTCAAATGTATACAGTCAGCCACATACTAATATTTATAATTAAAGTCACTATAGAATTCTATGTTGCATACATCCTTTCTTATATACATTCTATTACCTTTTATAGAGCCTGTTGTTTGTCTTTTCACTTTTCTTATGACATTGCTTGCCATACAGAATGTTTAATTTTTTAATGGTCATATCTGATAGTGTTTTCTGCCCCGATACCATACACAGAGAGACCCCTTTAACTTAAAATTACATAATTACACTAATTATATTCTAACAATTTTGTTGTTTTATTTCTCACTTTCAATTTTTTTTTCATTCATTAGGAATCTAATGATATAATCTCTTCTGTCTTCATCCATCTGAGATACTATCTTCATTTTAAAATAAATTCTTATGTAAACTTAGGTATGGTTCTATACTTTCTCTTCTGTTCCACTGATAGGCATGTTCATTTCTGTGTCAGTTCAAAGCCGACTTAATTACTATAGCTTTGTAATGCGCATTAACTAAAGTAGGGTAATACCCTACTTTTGTTTCTCTTCAAAAAAATCAGAGAGTATATTAGTGAAATTATTCTTCAAAATAAAACAATAATTTTTGTCAGGCTTCTCCTGAGAAACTTCCTTTAAGATTTTGTTTTGTATTTAATTTCGTACCATATTTTGTGACATTTAGCCACTTTCATTTTTTTAAATATTTTATTTATTTATTCATTAGAGACATACAGAGAGAGAGGCAGAGACATAGGCAGAGGGAGAAGCAGGCTCCATACAGGGAGCCTGATGTGGGACCCGATCCCGGGACTCCAGGATCAAGCCCTGGGCCAAAGGCAGGTGCTAAACCTGCTGAGCCACCCAAGGATCCCAGCCACTTTCATTTTAACTGCTTTCAAAATTCATTCTAATTTTAGACCATGATTTCCCCATTCCTAAATTCTTAACTTGGCTTTTTCAATTAGTTGAAATGTCTTTTTACTTTTTTCAAGAATATAGGGCAGCCTGGGTGGCTCAGCGGTTTAGCGCCACTGTCAGCCCAGGGTGTGATCCTGGAGACCCAGGATGGAGTCCCACGTCGGGCTCCCTGCATGGAGCCTGCTTCTCTCTCTGCCAGTGTCTCTGCTTCTCTCTCTCTCTGTGTGTCTCTGATGAATAAATAAATAAAATCTAAAAAAAAAAAAGAATATATATCATGAGTATGTGGGGTTTTTAAATTGTTTATCTATCTGGAAATAATCAACAGCTTGGTTTGTATAATACAATTGAATTCCAATATTTTCTCAAGTTCTGTAGTTCCATTTTCTTCTGGTATTTTTGACAGGTTTGAGACTGATTTGAATATCTATCTATATCTATCTATCTATCTATCTATCTATCTATCTATCTATCTATCATCTTCATTCCTTTGGTAAGTGGGCATGTTTATTTTTTCTACCTGTATTTTGTCCTCCACAGCTTCGTAATTCAGTATCTCTGAGTTCTTTTAACTGGCGTACATAGCTCTTTCTTTAATTCAGGGAAGTTATGATTTGTTTCCCATTATATTCTTGATTACCACTTTTATTTGTACTTAGCTTTCTTTAAGAACAATCAACCTATATGTTGGTTCTCCATTCTCTACTCTTCTATTATCGCTTTCTCCCTCATTATTATTTTTGTTGTTGTTGTTCTCCTCTGCTCCATCATGGGAGATATATTAAAATTTGCCCTCACACTATGAGTCTCCACAGGATCAATCATTTTCTTGACTATTATTGATGTGTTTGTTCTGCTGTTTTAAAAGAGAGAGAGAAAGAGAGAGAATCTGAAGCAGGCTCCACAAACAGCACATGAGCTCAATGCAGGGTTCAAGCTCAAGACTCTGAGATCATGACCAGAGCTGAAGTCAAGAGTGAGATACTTAACTGACTGAACCACCCAGGCATCCTATCTCAATGTGTTTTGATCTCACTCTTATGCTGTTAAGCTTCCTTTACAATCTTCTTTCATCTTCCCATGTTCTTCATCTCGTCATTCTCCTTTCCATTCCATACTATTCCTTTTCATAGAGGCCTTATTTTCTTATAGGACAGTATTCAGATATTTTCTTCTGGATCTTGAATTAGAGCATCTTTATGTGTAATTTGCTTTGTTTTGAATTGAGTACAGCAGTTGGAAAACTGAAATCCACAGCCTGCAGAGCTAATATTTTTTTCCCATCAATGTCCCACTTCTCACCATGACCTCCTTAAGAGGAACACACCTATTGGGATGCCCTGCACCACTGTTAACATTCCCCTAACTTTCTGTTCAGTTGATTCCTGAGAATCTTAGTATCTGTTTGTTGGAGAAAGGTGGCAGCTGAAGTGTGGGGGAAATAATACTCTCTCAGAGCAGCTCCCAAGGGTTAGACAGAGTTTCTGCTCAGATTTCTGGTTGGCACAATTCTGGGCCTCTAGGTCAGCAGGCAGATGGTGATAGAACTGTAAAGCATATTCTTACCTCTGCCACACTAATTCTTTTATACAGGAAAGAAGGAATATGCTAGGAGTTGAAGTTCCATATGCCTTATAAATTGGGTCTATTTTTCCTAGATCCTATCAGTCTTAGTTTCTGATTCTATCATAATTTTTATTATCTTTTCGTTTTCCCTGGGTGTTGAGAGAGAAGTTGGGAGGAATCATGCTGGGAGCTGTTGGTTAGATCCATTTTGATATAGTCCCTACTGCCCCAGATTTTCAAATCATTTTATTGTGGAGATGGTCAAGTATCGCTGCTCATTAGAAAATTTAACTCTTTTTTTGTATTCTTGGCTTTCCCACCTCTCCCTAGCTAAACATAATTATGTTTGAACATATGAACTGAATATGACATATTCAGCTGGAGCTTCCAGGGCAGGCTTTAGTGAATTAAAGTTATATCTCAGGTCCAAACCCTCTCTTCTGTACTCTGCTTTTGGATGCTGGGCTGGGATATTACAAACTACATTTCTCCTTTGTCCCAGGCTCCTTCGGCACTGCCATTAGGGAGCATTGGAAAAAGCCTGGAAGGCAGGAGGAGGGAAAGGAACTTGCTTCCTTCCTGTGTGCGTGTGTTTTGTTTTGTTTTTTAAGATTTTATTTATTTATTTGAGAGAGAGAGAGACAGTGGAGAGACAGAGAACAGGGATAGGGGAGGGAGAGGGGCTAAGGGAGGGGGAGGGGAAGAGGAAGAAGCAGATTCCTCACTGAGCAGGGAGCCTGATGGGATATGGAGCTGAATCCCAGAACCCTGGGATCATGACCTGAACTGAAAGCAGATGCTTAACCGAATGAACCACTCAGGCACCCCTTTCCTGTGCTCCTTATGTCCCACCACATTGCCCTTGCAAGGACATTTCAGTATGGTGACTATATTTGGTTCTAGTTTCCGGCTTCCTCAGCACTCCTAGAATCAACTTCATTATGACCACTCAGAGGTGTCTGGCATTGTCCCTCCTTAGAGACCTGAGGCCAGCTCCTGAAGTTCTGGTGCCAGCACTAGCTGGGTAAAGCCCTCTCCCAGAGGACTGAGTCCCAACTCCACAGGAGACTTCCTCTGACTTTCTAGGATCTGCAGATCCTAGCCTTCCTTGTTTGTCCCCACTGTCTGAGATGATAGTAGCTGTCTGAATTATTAGCTCAGTGTTTCTGTTGTGTTTTCTTTCGCTTTTTCAGGTGATTAACACCCATTTAAGCAAACCTCCATTTTGAACTCTCTCTACTAAAAGAGTGGACCTGAGTTTGTTTTTCCTGAGTGGACCTTGACCGATACACATTTTAATGCCTCCACAAAATGTTTGTGAGTATACACGTGGCAAGAAGCTAGCCCAAGAAGTACGCTGGGTGTGGCGAACTGTGTACCCCAAAAGACTTAGATGAGAAAATGAAACATTCTAGATTACACTACCACCAGATCATTAAGTGTGGGGTGGGTGTGTAAGGGAGAGAGCACATACAAGGAAGTAGGAAAAGGAGAGAAAAGAAAACTATAGAATCAAAGATAAACTTTAAAAGTTAGAAATTCTGCCTAGAATAAGCCCTTCTTGGGGTAGGGAGACCTTGACTGTGAATTTTCTGAAGTGAAGTCACAATCAGGTTGTGGTCCTTAAGAGTGATGTCTCTCAGAGGCTGGGCTGAAGTTATGGTAAAACTGTCTGGCTAAATGGTCACTAGAAATGAAACTAATCTTGCCACAGGCCACTTATTAACATAATAAAACTTTGGTGGCAAAGAAAAGGCAAAGCAACCAAGAGGCTGAGAGTTCCTCATCTCCCTCTCTCTGCATAGGGATCATCTTTGTCTGATCAGAAATGAATTTCAGCCACGTTCAATTTTTTTTTTTCCAAACACTTGATTCAGTCACCAAACTCACCACTGGGATTAGATCAAAGAGGATATAACACTCTGTTTCTTTGCTAAGAATACTTTTTTGCACTAAACATCAGATTTATGAAATTTTGGCTCAGCTGTTTTATAATTTTTTGATGAATGTAACAACATTTGAATGGTTCAGCAAGATGAACCATTCATTCATCTTGCTGAAATACCACTGGAGATTCTTAAAGATGCCAGATACTAACATCATCCAAATGGGTCACATTAGATTTTTTTTTTTTTTTTTTTTTGGATGGAGAACGTCAAAACAACCAAAGTTTTCTTTGTTCATCATTTTCCCAATTGTATTGCAAATACAAATTCAGTGACAATGGTCATGAGCTGACATTCCTATCATTTAGCTTGGAAAACCTTTTAGAAACAGCAAAATATTGTCATGTCTAACAAGTGGCCTTTCTATACAAGTGTTATGACTCTACTTATTATAACAGATAACAACTGTGAAGAAAATAGTTCATCTTGGCCTAGGACCGAATGCTCCAAAGCATGCTGCCTGTCACTTAATGGATTTGTGGAAAAACAGAAATAGTTTATTAAAGCAGAAATGTCTAATAAATAACCATTCACTATGGAAATATCTTAAACAAGCATTAACCATTTCCTGAAACAAAGACAACTCTTTTTTCTCTCTTCAAGGATGATAGTCAAGATTTGGCAGGTCTTCAAAACAACAAGTTTGTATTCATCTATGCATTTACAAAGCATTTGAAGATTAATTATCTTTCATAATGTAATAATAAATTGTATATTTCTGGATAATCCTCTGCCTCCTTTATGGAAGAAGATACCCAAGCAATACAGGTGAAACCTTGTCTTGAAGAAAGTGAAAGGCCCGGCCAAAAAAAAAAAAAATTGGGGCCCCATTGTGTAGACTTTAATCTTACAAGTTAATGCAAAGAGAGCCAGCTCCGGCAAAGACATCTTTAATTAATCCTCTCACTGTTAAACTTCAAAAAGCCACCTTAAAACCATATTTCTTCTCATCTGCAGTGCCTGTCATTTCCTCTGTTTACTCATTAGTTATCAGAAAAAAATGCTTTAACACAACGTATCAGTGCTATTTGAGAGTTAAACGAGTCCCTATTTAGCTTTAAACTGAATAAAGAGGTTAAGTGATGAGTTAGAGACAACTGAGGATAGAATCAAACTTGAGCTCAAGCTTGTCCAAATAATTTTCAGTCTACTATCATTTCTGTTAGCACTGCCTCTACCCCTCTCCCCTTTGTACATGTGAATCAACTCTACTGTCTCTCTGCTCACCATTGTATTTACCGTTGGAAATTATTAGACTTGGCCTGGGTTCAGATTGGGAGGGGAGTAGCATTTGCCTTAAGTAAGGATTTTTCCTTTCAGTTTCCATTTCAAGCTCGTGTGTGTCGCTTTCCAGCCACCCAGGGTCAGCCTTCATGGCAACCCATGTCTGGGCCTCAGACATATATCCTCTGCCCAAGATTTCTTGACTTCTCTCAAGCCACCCAAACACTTCCCTGGGATCTTCTAAGTGAAATGAATGTTACCCTTGGTCTAAATCACACGTTTAACTACTATTACAACTTTACTGATGTTACTGTACTCTTACTGTTACTACTTCTGGCCAATTCCTATTTAGAGGGCATGTGCCAGTCACTGTACTAAGTACTGTATATACCACATTTCCTATAAGAGAATAGCTTAATTGCTGATTAGCAGCAGTTACTTGGTGGTTGCCAGGTATTAACTGAGTATTATATGGTTTCTGTTTCTGTAGCAAAGGTATAATGTAGTACCGTGCCTGCTTATGGGTTGGTTTATACTCCCGGGCTATAGGTACTTGAAGGCAAGGCACTGCATCCTCATCTTTAAGCAGAGTTCTTTTTTTTTTTCCACACTCCCAAAGAAATGCAGTTAGATTTAAAATTTAAACCTATTGATTAAATGAGTAAGTGGGCACTCACATTTTGTGAAATCCATAGGGAAAAATTGTCTGATCTCAAATCAGTCAATGGGGCCAGAGTAAAATTATAAATTTGTTAACGTTAAAATAAAATGCCAATTTTTAGTGCCTGAATTGTAAATACAACTTCTTGTTTGCCTAAATCACCTGTTTAAAGTATCTGGATATTTTTCTGACACATCTGGAAATGTTTTATTTGAAATCATTATTTCGGTTTGTATTTTCATCTATCAAAGGAACTAGTCAAAGAAGAAGGATAAGAGAAGGCACTAAGTGTATCTGCTTAACAGACTATCTTACTTTATTATTTTTTTTTTACAGCTCTGAAATACATTTCACATACCATACAATGCCCTCATTTAAACTACATAATTCGATGTTTTAAGTATATTGTACATTTTCCACAGAAGCAAAGACTTAATGTTTTTAGTACAATACTTTAAAGTGTGAATGCCAGAGAAGGAGGTATGCTTTTCAGGAAAAAGAAAAAAAATTCCTGATAGCTATTTGACAAAATTTTTTCTTGAGAAAGGATTTGAAGCCCTGAAAATCTAGGAGATGTAAATCCAACATGTGCTAAACACAAAACTGTAGGATTTTTCCTGGAATAAATAAATGAATGTGAGTTCTTTGCCTCTTTAATTTCTGTGAATCAAGGGCCATGTATAACTGTTTTTCAGTCTTACCTCATGAAAGCTTTGAGCTGTCCCTTCATGTTAAAATATATTATTTAACATTTGAGTGTGTCAACACCACATTAGGCACTTTAAAAGAACAAAATTAGCCATGCTTCCTACTCAGGGGACTTGTCTACTAAGTACCAGACTAAAGCAAAATGCTATAGAATTCCCTCACATCAAGCAATCCATAGAGTGATATTTTCCCTTAATTCTTCCATAAAATCAATGAGATTTTTCTCTTTTTATACGAACTCAAAAGAATGCCCTTTGATTTAACATATACCTTTAGAAGTTCTGTTTGGGCACATTCCACATCTTATTCTTTTATCATGAGACAGCATCAGCGACTAGACCTCAAACTAGATCTATTTAATGTGGCTTTTGTCACAAAGCAAAAAGGATCCTCTTTTCACTAACTCTGTAATCATCTGCTTTATAGTAGGTGGGACATTTAGGCAAACATGAGAGCTTATTTCTCTCGTGCACCTTCATACTATGCACTAAATCAATAAGGCTGATACTTCAGTGCAGTGAGAAAACCTGAAGAAAAGAAATATAAAATGCTTCAGTCCGGGCATGCTTTCACAGGGTAATAACTAGAAGCAAAAATTTTAATTATGCAGTATTGTAGAACACTTTGTGAGTGTTAGAAATGTAATGCAAGTAAAAAGCACAAAATCTTAGGGTTATCAAGCTATACTCTTTATAAGATGATTAAAAGTGTATTATTAAGGCGTCCATTTTCAATCTCACTTGTCTAGTCACTGAATTACTAATTTGCTTCACTTATTGTTTTATTAGGGACTCCTTAAACTTTTGGGTCTGCTAGATTAACTCTACTTGTATAAATATACTGTAATCAACTAGATTAATTAGTCAAATTAGCTCAGTATTTCTTCCTCTATACTTAGAACTTGAAAAGTTCATTATGTTCAAATTAATAATTCAGCATTGGTTCCTAGTCTAAAGTCTTTTTAAAAGCTAAATTTAATAGTGGCAAGAGTTACAAATTCAAAAATATTATAATTAAGCAAGCAGATGTACATTTTGAAACAGTGCCTCAATGGGTATTAAAATGTCCTGAATGTTTCTGAAAGACCACAAACCAACTTCATCTTTAAAATAATATTCACAGTATTTTATGCATTTCTCGGAGATTTGGAGCAGAGTATTTTCAGAACTCATCTTATTGACATTTGTCATTTACTGTAAATGGTATTATCAATGTGCTGGTTCGTAGCTACACTGGGACATGTTTGGCCCAGGGTGGTTCCCTCAAAGTTCCAACCAAATCCAAGGTGGTATTTCATGGACAAAAAGGTCTTAAGATATTGGGCTTTAAAATGGGTCTCTGGATTCTCTCTCTACTATAGTGCTTTCTCAGAACAAATACTCGTGAAATTAGATAATTTCATTTTGCAAACAATCTGGAAAAGATTTGGAGAATGAGGATGAGGGGGAGAGAGGAGGACGGTGAGAGGAATTAACTCAGGTTTTCTAGCACGGATTTTGAATTTTGCCTTGAAATGTTTAGAAATGATATAATCAAAAGGTAATCATATTACCTAACTTTGGATAGAAAATGTAAACTAATTCCGAATTTCCAGTACCTACGCTTCCTGCTAAATCTATGAGTCTCCCTAATGGACAGAACATATAATGAAAAGTTAAATAACTGTACTCCACCACTAATTCTTGCAATTTATCTGTAGCTGAGGATTGTCATATAGTCAGTCAACCTTATGTTCATAAACCAGCAGCAAAATGTCACTGGCAAAGTGGTAGGCAGAGTTATGGAAGGATGGACACACCAATAAAAGTATTCAAAATCAGAGCTAAACTGTTGCTTGGATTTTCTTCCAAATAACATGAGGAGATACCGGGATGCTTGAGTGGCTCAGTGGTTGAGGGTCTGCCTTCGGCTCAGGGTGAGATCCCAGGGTCCTGGGATTGAGTCCCACATCGGGCTCCCCGCGGGGAGCCTGTTTCTCCTCTGCCTGTGTCGCTGCCTCTTTCTCTCTGTGTCTCTCGTGAATAAATAACTAAAATCTTCTAAAAAAGTGAGGAGATATCCATAAAAGAGTTCATTTCTTTTTGTTTTTAAGATTTTATTTATTTATTTGAGAGAGAGAGAGTGAGAGTGAGAGAGCACAAGCAGGGGGAGTGACAGAGGGAGAGAGAGAAGCAGGCTACCCTCTGAACAGGGAGCCCAATGCGGGGCTCAATCCCAGGACCTTGAGGTCATGGCCCCAGTCAAAGGCAGACACTTAACTGACTGAGCCACCCAAGTGCCCCAAAGAGTTCAATTCTGGAAACTTTTCCTACCTTGCAATTATTTAAGTGAGAAAAAAAGAGCAAACAAACAAAGCAAAAGACAAAAATCAATTCATAGGTTCAATCTAAATGTAATAATTATATTCGATATTTAATTCATATATTTTCATTAAAAAAAGGATCAATCCACTTATCCAAGGTCTATTCAAGCATCGAAATAGGATAAAGAGCATCCATCTGACTGATGGATGGAACTCTGAATATATTTCAAGGTGAAAGATAAGTGAAATGGAAGCATGTGGTTATAAAAGAAAGAAACTAGGGGTGATACAAATTTTGCAATATTTTCAAGAGTATCTAAATCTTTGGGATTCGTTTGCCCATTTTAAAATAATGAATATCACCCTCCTAGATACCTAACAAAAAGTATTTGTATATTTTAATATTAAGATAATGACCGTGTATATACATGCTATAGGTCAAGCAAAATAATTTGGGGCTAAGCATTTTCAGCAATTTGAAAAGTCAAACTCAAGCAATCAAATGTAACTGAACCTACGAATGTTTTCAGGTAAACCCCGAAGACTAGATCAACAGTTTTTCTGCCCAAAGGGTATTTTCTACTGAGATTCTTATAGAATGTCAGAATGCTTTAAAGTATGGTCCTAATAGAGATTTTATAATTATACATATATATGTAATTACAGACACATTTATGAACAAACGTTGAGAATGACAGCCTTATCACCCAGGATCAAATAGACACTCCAACCACCTATCTCCAGAGGTATGACGCTGAGATCATGTTCAGGGTCACAATGAAGCCAAGGTAACTTTAGATGGAATACTTTGTTTTACAAAAGAAAAAAAAAAAGAGTATGCACATCTCTATTCATGATGTGTGTGGGGGTGGTATAGTTTTGAGAACTTAAGGAGAGTGGTGCTTGGTATAACCTAGTCAGTGAGGGAAAGCATTTAAAAATACTGTCAAGGACTCTGGCAGGAAAGACTGTATAAATATACTGTAGACTCAAACATAAGTGAGCTGGTTAAAAAAAGAAAAGAAACTGCAAATGAAAACTTCAAAACTACTACCCCCATGATGAGATACATTATATAAAGGAGGATGTTATCAAGGGTTTTCATATCCACCAAATACCTAATTTCAAAAGCCCAGCTTTTAGAGAATTTTCTTTTCAAATCTAGGGATTCAGTATTCAGCCAATATAATTGGTAGGATAGTCTTAGCATATTTTGTGAAATCATTTATAAGGCTACCAAATGTCTTGGGAACTTTTTCCTCTAATCACTCCCGAATCCGTCCAAATTGGTTTTAAATTATTCCATTCGTAATGGTAAATTTTTATTACAAACATGTTTTTTACTCCAATTTAAGCACAGATATGTCAGTTTGAAGTTGAAATAATTAGATCCTACATGGTTTTTCATGCAGCTCATTATTATATCAAAAATCCTATCCCATCATGGAAAAGATGTGGAAGGTTTCTATAAATTCCAAGCTAATTTATTTCATTAAATGGCTTATACTGTGCTTGTAGGTATGCATATATTTCCAAGCACAAACACACAAATACCTAGAACCATGAATTACACTCCACAATATCCCTTTTGAAGTGTTTTTCTTTTTAAAATCTTTACATGACTAATATCCAGCATCATGGACCTTGAACACTGATGATTCTGGCTAACGCTTTTATCCTTTGCTTGAAATTACAGGATCAGTCTAGCCAGAATTTATGAGAACCAGACCCCAGACCTCACATAGCTCACATATTAGACCATTAGGCATCTAACTACCTCTGAACAATTTCAATGCATTATCTCGCCTTTTCCCTGGGGCACAAACTCCACTCGTCCATACTTTTAATATATTTTGTCTGCATGAAGCAGATCGAGTTATTACATGCCAGCAGATCACGACTTACAGAAATTTCATTGCTTCACAATGATGCAACGAGCGTCTCTGTTCTCCACCCTGATGTGGATCCATAGGGAAATGGTCAATGCTGCAAATGTGTGTAAATTATCTGGTGGTTTAAGTAAAACCTATTTGATATTTTTACTTAAACGCTTTAAACATTCCTATACATTCCCACCCAGGGACAACCAAAGAAGCCCATATCTGTGCATATTTTAAGAAGTAATACGCCACTTCCAATGAACTACTAAAGTACGTTAGATCAGTGAAAACCACCTAACTTTTGCGACAAGGTTTTTATATTCTTCGTTGAACATCTCTGATTTATATTTAAGCTTGGATTTACACACTTCAAAAATCTCCCAAGCCAGGAATTTATTTGCTCTTCAGAAAAGAAATTTAGCAATTAAGATTTAAAAATTAACCGATCATTTGAACTCCCCTAAGTCTTTCACCTGGATTGCAAAAACCATTATGTTCTTTTCTTTCATTAGGGTTTTTTTTTTCTTCAGCAACGCTGAACAGGAAACAAGGGTGATCCTGTCCCATCACTAGGGACTGCTCATCAGCTAGCCCAATTTACAGCTATTAAAAAAAAAAAAAAAGGGGGAGGCAAGCAGCACTTAGAAATGTCATATTTTATCATGTGGGACTATTATTATTTTGTGGTAATGTGAGCAAACAATAAGCATTTTCCTCTTTAGCTATGATGCCTTTGTTATTAGAATTTTTCATTATCTATTCTGAAGTTAGACTTCTGGACTAGTTATCCACCTCCTCTAGCCTGTTATGCATATATGTATATACATTTTCTAAGTCCTGGCTAACAATTGTGCTACTTGGCCTTTACCAATTAAATACCTGGGAAAGGAAGACCACGCTACTGTTATCTAAAACAATTTTCTCATTTAGTTCCAAACTAAAACAAACAGCCAGGAAAGGTCATTAGTCTCACAGACTAAAATTGTTTTGATGAAGGCCAGCTTTCCATTCTGTTGACAAGCGTCTCAATTCTTTTCAACAGCTCTGGGTGTCCACAGTGGAAGAATGCAGAACAGTCATCAGCTTCAGGAACCAATGGCTCTTGGTGACAATCTGCAGAACTACCCCTGATCGAACTCTTCACCCTCCCCCCTTTTCTTTTTGTCACAAGTCAGTATATTAATAATGCAAATGAGTGCTTGGATTTGAAAGTAAATACCACTTAACTTCTGCTGTTATGTACCGCCTAGCAATAGCGATGCTCAGCCTTATTATGTGTCTTTTTCAGGGTGAAGTCAGGGAATTGAAAAGAACCTGCAAAACTGTACCAAAGTGCTCACCAAGAAGGCAGACCATGTGTTTCATGTTTATAAGCGGGTCAAGCATGGTGCCGCAAAGTGCAATCAGTAAATAAGAGGCATGGGGCAGATGGAAAGGGAACGAGTCTCTTGCAGATGATCTGACTTTCCTGCTGGCTTGGGGACTGAGGGCCGACCTGTCTTGTGATTAATGACCAAGACCTCTAAGCTGCATGATTTCATCCCATTGTCTTCCCAGCTAAAAATAAGGATCACCATTTCTCAACCCAGAAATGGGAGTGGCCCTTCCTAACACATCTTTGCATTCAGGCCTCCCTTTACTATTTACCCTCAGAGATTTCATTTGCCACGTCCTCTCACCTTCCTGAAGCTGCACAGGAAAACAGAGGTGGGGATCACTCAAGGAAAAACCCACCAAGGGCTGGAAAGGTAAATTCAAACAGCCTCTAGAAAGTTCAGGATAAGAAGCACTGTACAGAGATAGCCTAGGGATTTAGAAGTTGGGAAATTTAGGTTCTATTTTGAGCTATGCCTTGAGCATGTTGCTCTCTTCATAAGAATTGCCAGATGTGAGAGGAAAGACTGCTTACTTTGTGGAGTGCTTGAAGAATTCTTAATCAGAGAATCTGATTATGGCTAAGAAGGAAATTCAGCTAATGGTTCTTTTAAAACATTATAAAACAAACACAGGGGGCTGAAAAGCTCTTTATCCTTCTCAGTTAATTTTTATTGTCTGCCTGTAAACTGAGCTATATTCCACCTACGAGGCAAAGCCAGCATTTTGCTGTGTATTGACTTTGACTTAGGAAAGGTTTGGGAAGTCCAGGTACCATGGAGTTGGAAGGGCCCTTGGGTGATAGTCCACAGTCCCACAGCCAATTCTCAATTCCTCTCTAACAAACATGCCGAGGAACAAACCATACCTGTCTCAAGCAAGTTCAGGAAGGTGAAAACTTCCATCTCGACATGTGGTGCGTTCTGTATTGAGATAGTGGGTGCCAGGGAAGTGCTGACTGAGGTCAAGCTGAAATATGCAGCCCTGCACGTCCATCGATCCCTGCCCCATCCAAGGTCAAGTCATACGGTGACCCTAGTTACCTTTTCCCACAGGGCAATCCTCCTGACACATAAAGGCAGATGTATCCTCCTCCTCAATGTTCTCATCTCCATCTGCTGTATCTGGCCATTCCTCATACCACAGGCCTTTGAGGCAGATTGCCACACCTATCAATGTCATCCCAATGGGCGACAGGTTCTCAGTGTCTCCCTTAAAGGGTGGAGACCATAACTGGTATACCATAGTCCAAAGCCAGTCTGGTCAGTGGGACCATCTACCATTCTGGATATTTTGTTGTATTAATACAAGGCTTTTTTTTTCTTTTTGGCTAAATCATATTTTTCTTGCTGTTAACTGAAATCTCTCCTTCTGTCCTAGAGCTCCAATGTTATATTATGTAATTGGATTTTGGTACTTCAGCATTCTTTACATTTATCTTCTTTACAATTTCTTGTTAGAGCTGGCTCATTGTTGCAACAGATCCAAAATTCTTTTTGGCAGTAGGAAATAAGCTAAGTGATTCCTACTCTGTGTCAAGTGCACTGCTCTGACAGCTTCCACATTGCACCAAGGTATTTCACCCATGCAAAAGCCCTGGGAGGTAGTGATCCATCCTCCCCACTAACTTTGCTGATGAAATAAAGGCTGAAAGGTTAAATGAACAACTGATGGCTGCATCCCTAGTACGTGGTACAACCCGAGATTCAAACCTAAGTGATCGGACTGTTCTATCTGCTGTACTATTCTTAGGAATTCTGCTCTTGCCATTGAACATACTGGCTCTCTCTTCATTCAGCACAAATTAGAAAGAGTCGTCAATGTCCTTAATCAACTCATTATTTTTAAAATAACTGCACACAACTGGGATGAAGACAAAGCCGGCAGGGCTTGGGCGCCAGAAGTCTACTGGTGTTGACTTTTCTTAACAAAGCCACCTATCCAAACTCTCGGCAGCACATGACTTTTCATCATGTTCACAAGGACCTCACTGATTTGTTTATTTAATACATGCAAAGTTTCTACCATGTGCCAGGATCTGTGTCAGGCCCTGGGTGTGCAGAGACAAACAGACATGGCACCACGTCAGAGGCCAAGCCAGGTCTGGTTGGATTCACGCATAGTAAACCATGCTGACTCTTAGTGATCAATGGCTTCCTGTCCTACTGGAGGAAAACCGTCCCCAGGACACTTAGTTTGCCTCCCTTGGGAAAGGAGGGAGTCTTGAGCCCAGCAAAATGAGCAAAGCAAAGAAAACAGAGAATGATATCACCAAGTGAGGATGCTGCTGCTCTGGGAACCACAGGCCCTAGCCTAGGATACGCAATTTAACCTAACTCGTGGGAACTTTCATTTTTAAGACAACAGGGCCATGGTTTTCATTCATCTAACCATGTGAGAAATACGTCCCTTTCCTTGTCACCATTCACCTGCAACACATACGCTTTCCAAAATCAAACACATCCAGGATCCATTCAAAAGACAGTCTGTGAAAACCTATCAAAGTAGAAGCTGAGAAGTAACCATGGAAAACAATTCCATTTATTGAACAAGTAAAGTAGTACTATGTGCTTGGCATGGTCTCGTGCACTTTTACTTAATTCGGTCCTCACAGTAACCCTGCCGGGAATGTAATTTTTAAACACTGTGTTTAGGGGATCCCTGGTGGCGCAGCAGTTTGGCGCCTGCCTTTGGCCCAGGGCGCGATCCTGAAGACCCGGGATCGAAACCCATGTCGGGCTCTCAGTGCATGGAGCCTGCTTCTCCCTCTGCCTGTGTCTCTGCCTCTCTCTCTCTCTCTCTCTCTCTCTCTCTGTGTGTGTGTGTGTGTGACTATCATAAATAAATAAAAATTAAAAAAAAAACACTGTGTTTAAATTTCTAAAACACTTTTTTTTTTAAACAGGTAAAAAAACAGGGCTGGAGAGATTGTGTCATGTTGCTTGTAAGTCAGAGTTATCAGACCCAGGACCGCCTGCCTCCAAAAGCAGTTTTCTTCCTATTTCCCACATGGAGATAAGGTGAGCCTTTGCTTTTTTGTCTAATTGTTCTGTATTCCAGCAAGGAAACGCCTGAAATGTCAGGAGGACACAGAGAAGGAGGGTTGGTGTGGCACCTAAGGCTGTCACCTCATTATCAGAACCAATAACTTCTTCCTGCCTTGGTGTCTCAAATGATTGCATTTCATTACTAGGACCCACGACCATCCTTACAGCAATGGCTTGAAAATGACTGCTTGGGGGTGCAGGGGTACTGGGAGGAACAGAAGTTTAGAACGACCTCCTCTACTACCTGCTGGATGATACTTAAATTCTATAGAAAAGGAGGTCCTTAGGTCCTCATTAGGACAGAAGGCCCCTGACCACTAGCCTCTACTTACCAGCCTCTACTTCTCTACTTCTACTTGAAGTAGCTTTAACTGAAACAGCCTTCAACTCTGGACGGCAGAGATCTGCCGGAGAAGCTGTCTGTGTGGCCTTGGCACTCATCCCTGCTGCTTCCCTCTACAGTTCCTGCACCCAGAAGGCCATGTCTCCACGTCTCGATGGACCCTCTACTTGAAAATGATCTCGCTATGTCCATGAAATCACCAAGGCCACCTACCACAGGCTTCCTCCCATCCTCTCCTCTTCATATCATGAACTGTATTTACTTCTGAGCACATGACCAATGCAACCTGTCCACGTGTGGACAACCTGTCCACTGGCTTCTGCACTTCTTCCCTTCTTCACTGAATTTTCTGTCAATCTGCCCTCTCCCACCACCCCTTGAACTTTCAATCTCTTCACTTTTTCCCCCCCCGATCCTTTTTCTTTGCCTACCAATATGCTTGAACGTACCCTTTTCTTAAAAAAAAAAAAATCCTTTCTCAACCCTGCTATCCCTCAAGCTAGCATCCTCCCTCTATGTTCACGTCTTGAAAGGAGAGTCCACTCTGGACCCCCTGACTCTGTCCTTCCCTCCTTGCACTCTGGCTTCTGCCCTTGTCACTCCACTGAGACGCTATGGACTCAAAGGTCACCAATGACTTCCTCGTGGCCAAATGCACTAGCATTTTCTCTCTTTTGCCCCTCAAACTCTCTGTAGACCTCAACTCTGTTGATTATGAATTTCTTTTTCATTAGTATTTATTTTGTGACTACCTTATAGAAGCCAACCAAAGGGCCATGCTACAGGCTCAGGCTCAGAATGCTCTTTCAAGATCCTTGTGTTCCTGCTTCTCCTCTTAGCTCTCTGACATCTTCTGAGCTTCTTTAACTCCTATCACCTCTGACTACACTCTCCCAAGAAGCCATCCTTGGTGCTCTTCACTTCTCTGTATTCCCCAGTCACAATCTCACAGCTTCAGCTCTTACCTCTGAGGCCTATTCTAAATTTCTCTTCCAAAGCAGGCTCTTCAGTTCTGCATTTCAAATGCCTGATAAAAGTCTCTCAAACTCTTTATGGTCACATGCTGAACTCTTACTTTCTCATAAACCTACTCTCATTTATGCCTTTAATGGTTTTGGCATTTTAATAGTGCCTGGCTCAAAACCTTAGCCACATCTTGGAATGCTCTCTCTTGTTTTCTGGCTCATCACTAGGAAGTGCCAAAATCTGCAGATCCCCCTCCCCACCCCCCCACCCCCAAACAGACAGTTTCTCAAACTTATCTCTTCACTTCCGTTTCTCTTCTGCTAAGGTAGGAACTCATGAACCTTTAGCCAATCCCCTAAGACCTTCAAGGTTTGAGCAATATGGATAGGTTTAATTTTTGTTTAAGAATTTATTTATTTACTCATGAGACACACACACACACACACACAGAGAGAGAGAGAGAGAGAGAGAGAAGCAGAGACACAGGCAGAGAGAGAAGCAGGCTCCCTGTGGGGATCCTGATGTGGGACTCGATCCCACGACCCCAGGATCATGACCTGAGCCAGACACAGGCACTCAACCACTGAGCCTCCCAGGTGCCCCAGGTTTAATATTTTTAATTTAACAACCTACCTCCCCCCAGCAATAGATTCATCCATGGCAAGAGTCTACGGAATTAGAGGTTCAATGTGCAAATTATGTTTTCTAATACATCTTTAGGCTATGCTATTATCAAAATCTGAATATTACTTAAATTCGCCTTACATACCACAAATCACACCCTCTCCATTCTTTGGGAAACATCTGTTTTGGTTCTACAAAAGCCTTACAACCAGTATTTCCATGCCAGTGTTCTGGCATTTCAATCCGTTTGATTTCATTCTTCTAAACTAACAGTTCAGAATGACAACCATACTCTGTCAGTTTCTTGCACAAAAATCCAGTCACCATTTAGTCTGGTTTCAAATCCTTCACCAGTGATGTCTCCATTCTGAACGGACTTGCCTTCCCAGCATCATCTCCTGTTGCTGGAGGAAGGCTTATCTCAGGCTTTACGGAACCCACCCGCTAACCACTGCTGGCCTCACATTCCCTGCACTGTCCGCGCTGCCCCCGCTCCCAACCCCCACCCACTCCATCACCAATCCCCTCAGCTGGGAGTAAGCTCTCCTTCCTCCAACCCACACACTTGGCTTTCGACATTTTTACCAATCCTTTCATCCATACCACATTTCTCTTTTGACACTCTCCACTTGCTACTTTTAATTTTTGTTATATATTTCCACCTTATCTTTCCTACATCTGTTTAAATCACTTGAGGGCAGGCTCTGGCTCCTTGGATAATTAGTGAAGTACTTGCTCAAAGGGGGAGGTAGGACACAGGCCATCCGATATAGGTTGGATACGTGAATAGAGGAGTCAGGAAACATTTTGTTGTGAGTCAATATTGATTAAAGTTGTGTTCTCATCAAGTATAACTTTTTCCTCAACATCTGTACTTAGGTGGTGGCAGGACAGTGAAGTTTGAAGAAGTTTCTTGTGTGTCACAACTTAGTCTCACTTTGCCTGAATTTACTTGCTTTTACACAAGGCAAACGAAAGAGATATAACAAGTACTGTCATGAGACTGTAGAAGTTGTCTTGGTGACAACTGAGATTCTGATTAATTTTGTTTTGTTTTTAGTGGACATATTTCTGAGAAAAGAGTGCTGAATGGAGGATTATTTTTTTCAAGTGTACTAGGTTTTTTTCCAGAGTCTTGCTCCCAGCATCTAATATGAAAATTGTATGAAACCATGTCTCCTAGAGGGCTCATTCACCTCCGGAAAGAGATTTCCTTGAATGGCTGACCACAGCTGGAGGAGAGCCTGGAGCTCCCTGGAGTTTAGTCTGACAACCCCAGAGAGCCTGGAGTAAACCATGCTGCTGAGTAGTGAGCAGCATAGCAAGGCCCTCTGATGATTCTTTCCCTCTCCGCAGAGAGCCGCCCTCCAGCCTCAAGAGAACCGTGTGTGTTCACGTTTCCCTGGGCCAGAGGCTCTGTGTAACACTCCAGAAAATATCTGTCAGAGAGCTGAAAGCTTTACATGCGTCAGAACCCTCACTTTTGCTCAAATGTAATACTAGCAACGCTTTCCAGGTGAAAAGAAAAACATTTCATGCTAAACATTCTTAGAATTGTTAATAATTTCAGGTTACGTGGATTTTTTTTTAATTAATGAGAGAATTTTTTTTTAATTAATGAGATGTAAAATAAAGGCAAGGCTTATGTCATCTAGAGACAAGAACAACACACACGCTGAACTCCCTAAGACAAATGCTCTAGTGGATCAGTTTTTCCTACTAACATCAACAGGCCACTTTATGTATTAAGAAGTGGTCGATGGGGGCAGCCCGGGTGGCTCAGAGGTTTAGTGCCTGCCTTTGGCCCAGGGCCTGATCCTGGAGACCCGGGATCGAGTCCCACGTCGGGCTCCCTGCATGGAGCCTGCTTCTCACTGTGTCTCTACCTCTCTATGTTGCTCATGAATAAATAAATTTAAAAAAAAAAAAAAAAAAAAAAGAAGTGGTCGAGACTTTTGGAGTCTTTTCCTCCCTCTGAATTCCTTTCTAGAATATTGTTCCCCATGATAAAGTATAAATGAACTATTTTCAAATTGGCTGCTGGGTCTCCACATTGTTGGTCATGCCTAGCAGTTTCTACTTACCATTCAAAAAATAAAGCTAGAGAAAAATGCTTTTAAACAAATATATAAAATATCCCTGTCTCCACCCAAAAGAAATAATTATTTATACCAATGCTTTAGGATACCTAAGGGCTCTCTGTTCAGAGGGTATGTAAACTCCATCATTCTTCACTAACATGTGCTGCCATCTTGAACACTCGTACTCACGATGAGAATTCTAGCACTGCGTCTCAGCTGTGATATTCAAGCGCAAAACTCAGTCTGAGCAGGTTAGGGCCTTTGTTGCTCTAGGCATTATCAGACAACTCTATAAGAAAATGAAAATAATCTGCTATGATGTCAGGAAACTTTCTAGACTCACAGAATAATAAAGCAGGAAATGGCCTCAATGGTTGATTCCCTTGGACATGCTGGCATGTCCCAGGTGTCGCACATGCTTCATGTTGAGCTGCTTGTTCTTTATACATGTCCACACCTCTGCCTGAAGGCCTGTCACTAGCACTCTTGACACCGCAGACAGAATACCCATGGAGATTCAAAAACAAGACCTGGACTCAGTCAGAAAAAGCCCAGTAAGGCCCCTTGCATATCACTAAAATGGGCCTTGGTAGGCCTTGAGCGACAGAGGCCAAAAAAACCCTCTATTGCAGGCATACATCAGTTGAAGATTATGAGGCAGCAGGGCCTCTGGCTAATTTTATTTGTGTTCTCAAAAATCCCAAGAAAAGAATATGTAAAAATCATATTGAAATGCCTTACGACAGGGATGCCTGGGTGGCTCAGTGGTTGAGCGTCTGCTTTTGGCTCAGGTCCTGGTCCTACATCCGGGAATCGAGTCCCACATTGGGCTTCCCTCAGGGAGCCTGCTCCTCACTCTGCCTGTGTCTCTGTCTCTCTCTCTCTGTGTCTCTTGTGAGTAAATAAATAAAATCTTTTTTTTTTTTTTAAAGAAATGCCTTACATCAAAAGTGTTTTTTATTTGCCATTTCAACATCACTGTCACATAAGAACACTGGTAAAGAAGTCCCTGTCAATTAACATTAAGTCGTCACTGTGATTTGATCCAGCCAGTCCTGGGTCAGGGGTGCTTAAGTTCTAAATGAAATATGATGCTGATGTGAAAAGTCAAAGGACGTTTTTAGGAGAAATAATAAAATGCTAAAATATGAATGTGAGAAAAGTGAACCAGAGGACTTCAACAGGGACTCTGTGGGCCGAACTGAAAACACAAGTAGACAAATCAGGCCTCCAGTGCTTGGTGTCCTCTGAGGAGCCTGCAGACTCCTGGTGTGATGGCAGCAAAACCTGTTCCCGCTCCAGGGACTGGCATGTCTGATGGGCTTCCTGCTGACATTCCACCATTCCAGGTGCTTTGTTTTGTTTTTATATGATTGATTGGTTGAGAGAGACAGAGAGAGAGAGAGAAAGTGAGCACAGGGAGCCCGATGTGGGGCTCGATCCCAGGACCCTGGAATCATGACCTGAGCTGAAGGCAGACATTCAACCAACTGACTCCCCTCAGGTTTCCCCCAGGCATGAGTTACTAACTGATTCGCTGCATTCTGCAAACCAGCTTCAAAGGACCCCGACCTATGATGACATAACTTTTGAAAATGAGTTCCTAACGCTAATTTGATCCCTGCAGGAGAGGGATTTCAAAGTCTTGACAACTTATTTCTATGTATATAAGTGAATGAATCTATTAGACATCTCTCAAAGAAATGGAGGGGCTCTGTAAAGCACTTAGAGATCCTTTGGGAGGTAAAGAGCTGCATTATTACTATTGTTATACAATTACTTATAATCTCCTCCTCTTGTTTTGAATATTTCTTCATATGAATTTTTAAATAAATAAATCTTGCCTGTTCCTAGTACCCATTTCATTCTTTACATTCTTATTTTGACCACTGATGTTTTCCATTTAATTTTTTCAAACACCAACTTTTGATAGTGATTCAGCATTATCACTGATTATCATACTAAACAGCTCAGTCACGTTATAACAATTTAGACAAGGATAAAGATACCTATAAATAAGTATCAAATGAAGCCATGGCTTGGCAGTCCCTTTTTTTTTTTTTTCTGAAGGACACAAAATACCTGGTCACTGTGACCATTATGAATGAATTTCACTTTATGCAAATGGATAGAATTTCTATTGTCTACAGAAGTTTGAGACGCTTATCTAATGCTTTTCTAGGGTGTAACCTTATATATTCTCTTTCACAGCCTGATTTGTGGTTTATAAACTATGCTACTAACTTTCATTGTACGCAAATCTACCTTCAATCACCTCTTCGTGGGCGCACCTAGGTGGCTCAGTGTTGAGCATCTGCCTTCAGCTCAGGTCGTGATCCCAGGGTCCTGGGATCGAGTCCTGTATCAGGTTCCCCACAGGGACCCTGCTTCTCCCTCTGCCTGTGTCTCTGCCTCTCCCTCTTGTCTCTCTCGTGAATAAATAATAAAATATTTTTTAAAAAATCCCCCTTCCTTAGTCACCTTGTCCCCTTTCTCTATCATATTGTCTCTCCTGATCACCTAGGCTAGTGCCAATGAGATGTTCTTCTCAAAAATTCTCCCTCTTACAACTGACATAGCTCTCTAGAAACACAGAGCTGTTAATTGTTCACCTGAGAAAAACTGACATCCACTTCCTCATGGACAAGCCAATGGCCTCAGATTGCTAAATCCCTGAATAACAGTAAAAACAAACTCCTGCTGGCTACACGTTCCTAAAGCCATTCTGACATAGCGTAGTCGAAAACACATACTACTTCATGTACTGTTTCCAGATGAGACCGTTTTTGGAATGTACATTTTTTTTTAAAAGGAAGAGATCAGAGATTGCTCAGTATATATAAACGACTAAATAATCTGTATCTTAAAATGGTAACTGAGGCTTCAGGGCTCTCTTGTCTCCTATGTGAAACAGGGTAATAATAATGTATGAGTCTGAGGGCCAGAACTGGAATCTCTCCTGAGAATCCTTTTAACTGGAAAGATGGGTCAATTTTTCTAAGGGCAATCCTATTTCCTTGGTATTGTGACTAACTTCTTGCCAACATGGAAAACAAAACAAAAGAGAATGCTAGAGGCTTCTGGTGAGCCCGGAGAGCCACAAGAAGCTGCTTTCAGCCGGAGATCTGAGTGAGGCAGCCTATGGCCCTGGAAGCCAGGTTATTACTACTAAGAAACCCAATGTGAGGGTGGAGCCAAGATGTGGATGGGAGCAGAAAGACACTCTGGGTCTCTGAAGACATCACGGAACCCTTGACTCCATTTCCCGTAAAGCCCCCTATACCACATCCCTTGGAACCTTCTCATTGTCATTTAAGAAACAGTTTGTAAAGTAGTTTACTGTTACTTAGAGGCAAAAACACTCTAACTCAATACAGCTTCCCAGCATCTCTTTGCAAGTACACTCTCAGAAACCACTGATTTAGAAAACTCCTGGGTCTTCATTCTAGTTCCTTAAAATTTCAACTTATTAAAAAAAGATCCAAGATTAAGGTCCACAAACCTCTGCTGTATAAGGAAAGATGTAACAGGTGTTTTTGAGAAATATCCCTGAGGTTCCACCGGCATGCTAACACGTAGCACAATGTCACCTCCAAGATGCCTGCACACACTAGAAAATGACTTTTTGTTACATAGCAAACCTCAATGATTTTACAACCTAACATTCTCTATTGTACATAAGAAGTCATCTGCTATTGGTAACTGTATTTTTTATCAAATGATAAACTAAATACAGAGAATCAAACATAGAAAAGTATTCACTTATATATGACCAAAATAGCAAGTCAATTTTTTTTTAAATATTTTACTTGTTTATTCATGAGGGACACACAGAGAGAGGCAGAGACACAGGCAGAGAGAGAAGCAGGCTTCATGCAGGGAGCCCGACGTGGGACTCGATCTCAGGACCCTGGGGTCACAACCCAAGCCAAAGGTGGACACTCAACCACTGAGCCACCCAGGCGTCCCAATAGCAATTCAATTTAAAGAATGCTTACAGTAAAAGCACTTCAATTTTCCCCGCAGATTATTTTTTGGTTTTATTACCAATTGCGTAGAAATTCTATATATAATCTCACATTCTCTATATTTAACACATAAATTTTTTTTACATAATCTCTAAATCAATTAATTTTAATTTCACATTTTTTACTGCTTTGTAAATTAGTAATAAAATAAACTCAATGAAAATCCAATTAACTCAATATTTTTTTCAACCCACTTTTACCCATTTCCCACAGTTGGAAGTTCTGCATCCCCTCTCAAATTTTCACAGTGACTTTTGACTCATTTACATGGATTTTTAAATGCATGCAGGTGAGTAAAAGCCAGTAAGATAAAACACAAAATGAAGTATGCAATTTGAATTCCTTCACAAAAGAGTCACTTTTCTTTCAGAAAATTTATTCATTTAAGTCTACTTATTTCTATAATAAGTCACCTCCTCAATTTGCCTGTAATATTTTAAGTACATGAAAAGTTGAGTGGGATCTTTAGATAAAGACTTCCACTCACTTTAATATACTGTCAAAAATGATTTTTAAATATTTCAGAAAGTTTTTAACTGCTAAAAGGCAAAAGTTTGCCATTTGCTAGAAAATTATCAAAAACTATTTTAGCTTATTTGGAGCAGGCATTAAAGTTATTGATTTTGGGGGGAAAAAGCTAAAGTATTTTTAAGTGAAGCATCACATAAGTGCAAGAATGCATTATAGGAACAAACATAAGAAATGACATTCCGTGCTGCACACATTTAGGCATAAAAGAGAATTTTCACACTAGAAATAAAGCAGAACAGAACCCTAAGCCAATAAACATCCTCTACCTCTTAAATTATTATTTTTTCCCTATTGATTGGGTTCCTTAAGATAACCCATGAAAGTAGAACACCTGGTACCACAAAAATTAATTTAAAATAAAACATCAACTGAAGCATAAACCCAACATAAATTTGGCCTCACCTTCACATTAATAAATTTAGAGGCCAGGTTTGTTTTGTTTGGGGTTGAAAATATTTATTTCATCAACAAACAATTCCAGAGTGCAAACATTTGTCCTGTTCAGCTGAAGCCAATGTTTATTTTAGCACTGCTAGGATACCTAAGTGTTGTGTAAATGGGAAAATACTGGCTGGAGAAACATTTACGCAAAAGACTGTGTCTATTAAGACAATGAAAGAGTTTTAAAATATATTCTTTGGGGTGGGTTTATGGCAGTGAAGGATTATACTTTATTTATTATGAAGACGTGCAATTTGGAAAAAAGTATTCTAGAAAGTTGCTTCCCAATCATTCGATGATTCACAAAATTATCCTTGGGAAACGCAAAGATTTTTTTCATCTCCTTAGTTTGCTATTGATAAGGGTCTGGGACTGAAAATGAAGCTCTGAAAAACACTGATTTGGGTATAAAAATATCTATGAATATGTACAATGTATGTGTACATATGCATAGATACAGAATAAGTATGGATAGGGATAAATAACTGAGCCAGTTAAACTAGCTCCTAACATATTTGGTAACTGCTCAGGAAAAGCAGAATTAATGAACATTGGACTAATGACCTACCAAGGTGGGTGGGGATGGGCTAGATGGGTGGTGGGTGTTAAAAAGGGAACTTGTGGGGATCCCTGGGTGGCGCAGCGGTTTGGCGCCTGCCTTTGGCCCAGGGCGCGATCCTGGAGACCCGGGATCGAATCCCACATCGGGCTCCCGGTGCATGGAGCCTGCTTCTCCCTCTGCCTGTGTCTCTGGCTCTGTCTCTGCCTGTGTCTCTGGCTCTGTCTCTCCTTCTATCTCTCAAGAATAAATAAATAAAATCTTAAAAAAAAAAAAATTAAAAAAAAAAAAAAGGGCACTTGTGATGAGCCCTGGCTGTCGTATGTAAGTGATGAATCACTGAATTCTACTCCAGAAACCAAAATTGCACTGCATGCTAACTAAGTAAAATTAAATAACAAATCAAAAGATTTTTAAAAATTAACACAAGAAATGACCTACCAAAAATGGAAGCAAGGGAGGTGTGTGGACTGCATCTGGGATATCCTAACCCATGTATTTCATGGCCTGGAAAATCCTGGAAAGTGCTGGTTTAAGTGAATCTCTGAAACTCTTTAGATTAGTTGATTAAAATGGACAAAAAAAAGTTCCTAATTGAACAGGGTGATTTATGGTTGATCTAGTTTTATCTCTAGCTCCTTTCAAATTCACACTTACATCTCTACTCCCCTCACTCTAGAAAAACACCTAATTTGAGATATTAATTGCATGCAAATGATTAAGGGAACACAGAATAAGCTTGGTCTGAGCTCACCAATGCCATCAATTTTATCATAGCTCTCTGCCCTCTGCCTACCTCTCCGTGTTTGACGGTAGGCTTGGTCAGTTCCACAAATGAAAGGAAACAATAGTCTGTTGTTCCTTGTGAAGACAAGAGGGAAACATGTACTGGACTGAAATGGATCTGCAATGTCATGTAGTCTACAGACCTTTCTCCAGATGACAATATATCTAAATAGATCTACTTGTGTAAAGTGTTATCTCTGTATGTCTGTTTGCAGGTTGAGGTATTTGCCGTACCACATAGATAGTCACCATTAACATTAAATGTAGAGGCATAACTTTTAAAAGTAGTTACCTCTCATCTCTACTCATACTTTGATCACACAAACCTCACACATTTACAAGTTGTCACCTTCAACAATGACCAATTTCAGATGCAGTTGAATCGTACAGCAGTTGCTTGGATACAAGTCCATGACACTTGATATTTTCCAGGATAGTGCAATTATCCATGGGACATTTCAAATAGAAAAAAAAGAGAAAATTCTCTATTAAAATATAAAAATTTACGTAAACACAGAGCCCAAAAGAATTTGTTTTCTTGGCGAATAAAAGTTATTTGTTACTGATAACATGATAGAGATCAAAAAGAGACATGTGCATTTTCAATAACTGTGTTTGACTTAAATTCTGTGAGCAATATGAAAGAGGAATATGTGTACAGACCAGCATTTATCAGTGGTTTTACAGTCTATAGATCCCTATGTGAATAAAGATAGTTGTGGTTTGATTCATTGCCATGGATTTATTAATACCAGGTTTTACCTCCGGCTATTGGTTACAAGCCTGTTTAGCAGTTTTATTCAAGGCAGATTAATACTCCTGACAGAGGGCTCTACTCATTGATGCAGTTTTGTGGCATCTACACAATTAACTTTCCTTCATTGCACATCAGTGGCATGTTAAGTTTTTCCTAACAACCTCTATGGATGCATATAATCTCATCACAATATATGAAGCATGTCCAATAAAAAGAACATGGATGGGTACTTTGGCTCAATATAGCAGGAAGATTTTATGGAAGCTGGACCAAAAAAAGGTAGAATTCGATCATTAAAACCTCTCCCTCTTCCTCAGTCCTTCCCCAATGGTATAGCCATGCTAGAAACCATAGACTGCTAAGAAAGATGTGAGTGAACAGATGCAATTTGTTTGCAAAGAAAGCATGCTTATATTTTTATCACTAAGTGAACCACAGAATCTCATCATACATCCTCTTCATGGGCCAATTACAAAGTACCCCACAGGTAAAGCGTGCCCACCGCAACGTCCTGTGAATTTCACAGAGAAAAATGCCATAAACCTTTACCTAGCTCCTCCTTACCATAATTTGACTGTATGTGCCTGCGTGTGCGTGCATGCATGCAGGTGCATCTCAATGCTGCCCTACATACACGAGTCCATCGGTACGCCACACGAGTTACTATCACATGCCTATCTCTGTCAGGATGCTAACTAAAAGCGTGTGTACACAAATTCAGTGATATTAAGTTGTTCATCAGAAAACCTTTAAGTAATTTATTGATAAATCCTATTTGGACTTGCAGACTACTGATCGCATTTTCAGATGGACCTTAGAGAGGTAATGACCTTTCAACCCACCTTTCATGAGCACTTCAGAGGTCCATGAACTTCCCTACCAATCCTCTTCTTCTGTAAATGGATATTTCAATTTCAGTGACCCTAGAAACTTGGCAGCATTTGGTTTTTCAAAGGCATGAAATTATGGAAGCAGGAAAAAAAGAAAGATTTGTTCTAGAAGAGGAGGACAGATAAGAGGACACAGGTCAAAATGTTGATGACTCTTCACGAGAGCCCTAGACATGTGCGGGGGAGAAAGAAAGCTGGTTTGGAAGATTTCAGTGAGTCCAGAGGAGTCCTTTCACTCAGAACACCAGATGGCAACTTCCAGCAAAGTTCAGCCAACACGTGAGAAAAAGGCCTGAAGAAATGGGGTGATAGGATCTTGCTTCTGAGGACCAAAGATGGTTTTAAAAGAAACTCAGCCTGATGAGCTCAGAGCTTTGGCAATGGAATAAAAATAACAAAAACCACCACTCCTTATAACAGCTTACATGTGAGGAGAGAAATGAGTTTCTCCATTTTACAGATGAGGAAACTTGGAGCTCAGAGAGATTAAATGACTTGCCCATTTGACCTGGTAAATGATGGGTTGCTTCCCTGGACTAACCCAGGTCTGAGATTCCTGACTTTATTTACCCCTCTTTCTGGTATAAATAAACATGTTACCTTACAGTAGACCTATCGCAGGGCAGACTAACATACCCCAAAATTCCCCTTATCGGTTGCATACAGGGAAGAGAAAATGTAGGAAAGAACCCAGGGAAAACAAATTTTCCAGATACTGAGTGTAAAGTGAAACCCCTGAAGTCTTTGCATGGTGGTAGTAGAAAGTTACCAACCGTAGAACACCAGGAAGCCCGTCTGAGGGTGCCTTGGGTCCGTTTTGTCACATCACTTCAAAAACTACTGTGATCTGCTTCAAAGAACTTTTTAAACCACACTGCTTTGATATATGTGTAGTGTAGACCCAGTTACAAGAGACAAAACCACAAGACCTTTATCTGCACTTCAAAGTCAGCAAAAAAACATAAGTGTAGGTAATCTCCAAAATTGCCAACCTAATTCTCAAATCCCAAGCACTTCAAATCCTAAGTGTGGATGCAGCTCTGTATCTGAGAAACGAAGAAAAGATAATGACAGGAAGGGGAGGGAGGCGGGGGTGACATAATACCAAGATGATTTAGCCACAAATGGAAAGATGAATTCTCTCTGAAAAAGGAGAAACGAGCAATAAATTCAGTATGAAGCTTTGCCTAAAGGATGAGACAAAACATTTAAGAACATCTAAAAATAGGAGATAAAAAGGTCCATATATTGTTTGGGTGTCTTCCATCATTGTTCTGAACCTAATGCATTTCCATTTGAACCCAATTTTGGAATTTTTGTCATTTAGACCCAAGAGATTTCAATGGCTGATGACAGCTCGCAAGCGGGTTTCCTAAACTACTCTATCGGAAGCCCTTTGAAGTTTGGTAATATGAAGCCCAGCTTTGGAGCACAGGGTCCTTCAAGGACTGACCCTACCTGACACCAGGTAACAGGCAACGCCAAACAGGACAGGGCCTTAGGGGGCACTCCTCAAGGCCTGCAGGATGAGGAGCAGATGGCTCACTTAGGCCTACTGAGGCCTCAGGTCCAGGAGGTTTTGCTTCCTTATATTACAGATTTTAACTGTAGATCTGAACAGACTGGGGTAAAAAGAGACACAACTGCTCCCAAACCCTGCTTCTCTGCCATCACGAAACTACCTAATGTGCAAACTTTAAGGAAATAAATTATTTTCAAGAACAAGACTTTCACTTGTAACATGGCCTGACATGCTATGTGAGCGCAAGCCCACACTAACATGACTATTGTCAACAGTCAGTGAGGTGCTGTGCCACATATAAGGTAGTATCAGCTTCCTAACACCAAGAGTAAAGCCACGTATCAAGGGGCTACCAAGATGAAGCAACGCACAGCCCCAGAGGGCACAGATTTCTGCTTTATGTAAATCAGAGCCTGTCACGGCATGCATGATTCACTGCTCAGGGTGTACTCTCCTGTGACGAATGAGTCCCGCTTAATTTGGCAGTGATTATGCGGGTTGCTGGCCCTCTAAACCCCTTTGAACTTGTAATTGCTGCTGGTTTAAATAATGAACATTAAGGGGAGTTGGATTCATAAAACTGTGGATAATTACATTTTTTTCTTTTCTCCCCCCTTTGTTTTGATGCAAGACTATCTTCGCACACACGTGCATGCGCACACACACACACACACACACACACACACAGGCCACTGATCACTGTATCATGCCAGGCTGTGATCAAAATAAACTGCAATCTTGTTCCGGGGTTGGGCAGGGAGGGCAGGTTTGAGGTGGGGGAAGTGGAGGCGGTCGCAGGGGGAGCATCTGTGAGCTGTGCAAGTGGGAGATCAGAAAGGCCTGGATGCTATAGGAGAGGAGGAGCAATGCCACTCATGAATATTCATAGCTAGTCACATCTGTAGCAGGCTTGCTACCTTTTCTCTCCCCTGTGCAGTGCAACAGAGAACACTAGTGCAAACAAAAGGAGGGGATTTTGCAGCTTCATCAAGCTCCAGATTTGCTCATGGCGGTGAAGTTTCTTTCTCCATGCTTTTTAAATTCTACAGATGGATTTAAATTTTTAAGAGTATTGAGCAGGAGATGTGCATCACTTTTGCTTCTATTGAGAAAGAAAAGCACCTCAGCAACACAGTCAGGAGTTGGAAGAAACCACACAGTTGCAGAACAGAGATGACCCTAAGAAGTCCCTCATCCCCCTTCTTTGCCTACAGTGGGTCAAACCCCCAGTATCCTTTGATCCAGCAAAGGACAAACCTTGATTTCATTCTGAGGAAGATGAAGTGGTATCGACAGGGGCAGAAACCAAAGTTGGTCAAGTCAGCCAGCTACTACCCTCCCCGCGACAACAAAGAATGAATGATAAATTTAGCAGCCTCATGCTCAGTTTCCAAACGCTGCTGAGATTTATAGCTTCGCTGCTCCCATGGCAAACGAAGCTGCTCACAGAAAGCTATCTGTTTTTGATTTCGCTCTGTTTTCTCTAGTTTTTGTTCTTTTTTCTATTTGCAGTTTTTTTTTTTTTTTTTTTACTTTACTCTGCATTTTCTTTTTCCTGGTGTGAGTCGAATATCAAAGGCCAGTGCTGTTGGTAAGCTGCCAGCTTGCAAAAGCCACTCAATGGGATGTTATTAGAAACTACGTCACAACATGGTAGACAGTGATTAATAGCAACTGTATCAATGGTAGCAACTTTTCAAAAAAAAAAAAAAAAAGATGCCCTTCCAGCAGCTGAAAAGGGGTCAGTGAAGTAAAAATAAGAAAGGTCTTCAAGAACCCAGGGCCCATAAATATTCTTGGAGAGTACAGTACCCTAGGACTGCGTTTGACAGAAAGAAAAAGAAATTCCTACTACGCATATAATAACTTTTACCTTTAAGTCACTTATACTTAAAACAGCTACACATTAATTTAAAATGAAGTCTATGTACAACTTTGGAATCATTTTATTGATGTAATGGTGTCCCCCAAAATAACTAGCAGATGGATTTCCACCCCCTCAATGAAACACTGAAACAAATTGCAGAATTGTCAAAATTTTATCGTGAAGGCACACACTCTATAAAAAGGTTGATTTTAAATGAATTGTAAATTTGCTTCATTGCACAATATTTTTCTAAAATTATAACCGGAAAGTATTCTCTGTTTAATTTTTTAGCATATCCTTTCACAAAACACATCTGCTGTGAAGTATTTCTAATTTGTGCTAACTGCTTTTTAACAAACACACAGTTGTAACTATGCCATCTAATGTTATTGGGGCAAAAAAGTACATTCTCCTTCACTCCCTTCGTAAATAAGAATCTTGAGTTGTTTTCATTGGGGGCAAACCAAGAGAAAATAATAAAATTTTCTGAACTCCAGATGCAGGTGCCATCGAGGATTTTAAAGAAATGAAGAAAATTGGAAATGCAGTCAAACCAAAGTCACTTCCATCCAGCATGGGAGCTGGAGGTGACCGAAACAGGAGAAAGATCAACACGTGTGGAAAGCTTGCCAGATTGTGTCTAATTATTAGAAGGATAGTAAGCAGACAAAAAGAAAAATGCCACTAACTAGTAGGGCAGGTCATAAGGTTGGCCAACCACAGAAAGAGTGGATGCCAGGATGTACTCTTGGCTTTGAGGAGGAAAGATGGAAAGCACTGAGTTACCACCCAGTTTTCTTTGCCGTCCCTATGTATTTCTCTCTCATACCCCTCTTAGAGATTTGTGGTTAGTTCCTTCGGGGAAAATGGGATTCTATGGTGTTGAGGACAGAGGTGAGCTAATGATAACAAGAATTTTCGAATTAATTCACTTTCAAAATCATTAAGAAAATTAAAAAACGCATCCCCCCCCCCCTTAAAGGGCAAACATAATGATGAGAGCTAACTTTTCCCGGTACTTCATGCATTATCTCCCTCCTGCACTCTGATAACCCAGGGAGGAGGCATGATTATCATGATCCCTATTTGACAAAGGAAGAAACTGGGGCTATTAAAAGGTAAAGTAAATTGCCCGAGGCAACTCAGCTAATAAAAGACACACTTTCAATCACCCTGTGATCACTGAGTATTTTCTGAGTATTTAGAGTTAAAAATCCACACACAAGAGATCTTGCATGGTAACCTTCATGAAATCAGAGAGCAACAGAAGTGAAGGACTACATCTATCTAGTCTGTATCTAAATGATTTCAAGGAATGTTTTATCGCTTCTTCACAACACAGTATCCTTTAGATGTGCTTTAGAAGAGGAGAAAGGGTGGCTATCTAGCCAATAAGATGCACACCATCTTATTAGTATTTTAGGTTATGCAATTTCAGTTAATAGGCTTATCCTCTACATTTTTCAAAGTAGTAGTAATTTTTGCAGAAAGTATAAACAATAACTATGTGTGCAAAAAATCTTATTTCCTTAACAACTGAGTTATAAGAATAAATGCATACTTTGTGTAGACTAAGCTTTATTTACTTTTTTAAAGTTTTATTTATTCATGAAAGAGAGAGAGAGAGAGGCAGAGACACAGGCAGAAGGAGAAACAGGCGCCCCACAAGAAGCTCGATGCGGGATCCTATCCCTGGGTCTTGGGATCACGCCCTGAGCTGAAGGCAGCTGCTCAACCACTGAGCCACCCGGGCATCCCCTATCTTTAATCTGAGTATAAAAGGCAATAAATTGTATCACTAGAACTTAGACTTCTTGACATAATAAGAATCCAAGCAGGCTTTTCTTTCATTCATTCATTCACCAGTACATCTATCCCAAAAATTCCCTTCCGGTGTACCAGTGCAAGAGAAGAGATGTCTGTTGTTGGGATGGAAAGATGCTCACTGCTTTCATTTATTTACTTTCTAAATTTTTATTTATTTATGATAGTCACACACACACACACACAGAGAGAGAGAGAGAGAGAGAGGCAGAGACACGGGCAGAGGGAGAAGCAGGATCCATGCACCGGGAGCCCAACGTGGCTCGATTCGTGGGATTCGTGGGATCGATTCGTGGGATTCGATCCTGGGTCTCCAGGACCACGCCCTGGGCCAAAGGCAGGTGCTAAACTGCTGTGCCACGCAGGGATCCCCGTTCACTGCTTTTAGATATCACCACTAAATGGGAGGGAGTAGGGCACACATAATACAGAACTTCAGATCAGCCTCTGCTTCTTTGCTTAAAGATAAACCAAGGAGGGCAGCCCCGGTGGCGCGGAGGTTTAGCGCTGCCTGCAGCCCAGGGCGCGATCCTGGAGACCCCGGATCAAGTCCCATGTCAGGCTCCCTGCGTGGAGCCTGCTTCTCCCTCTGCCTGTGTCTCTGCCCCTCTCTCTCTCTCTCTCTCTCTCTCTGTGTGTCTGTCATGAATAAATAAATACAATCTTAAAAAAAAAAAAAGATGAATCAAGGAATGGAGAAGGAGATCTGGAGTGCTGTTGCCCCACAGCCCCCAGCAGAGCGGGTCAGGCGCTGAGGGCCCCGCACCATGCTAACCACAGCCTCTCCCGCGGGAGGGGTAGGGCAGGGCAGGGAAGGCGAATGGTTCAGCAGCCCCTAGTGCGGGCCTGCGCCAGGCTGCTTCACACAGCTCCCGGGCAGGCCTGCCCATTTCACAGATGAAGACCGAGCCACGGTAAATAACTTGCCCCAAGAAGCAGCGCCAGCAGGGGGCCTCCTGTGACTTATGCCGAAGCCCCGCTCTAGAGCCTCGAGTGTCACTTGGACCCTGCACGTCACCCTGAGTGCAGAGGAGGCCTGAAGCCTCGGGCCCTGGACAAACCGCTGTCAAAGGTCAGCTACCTGTCGGCCCATTCTGTCCGCCCCACGCCAGCCCTTTCACCTCGCCCAAACTGTGTCGGCGGACTGCGCGGTCTCTACAGCAGCCAAGGGGCCACTTTAAATCTTTTTATATATATATTTTTTTTCTTTATTTATTTATGATAGTCACAGAGAGAAAGAGAGAAGCAGAGACACAGGCAGAGGGAGAAGCAGGCTCCATGCACCGGGAGCCCGACGTGGGATTCGATCCCGGGTCTCCAGGATCGCGCCCTGGGCCAAAGGCAGGTGCCAAACCACTGCGCCACCCAGGGATCCCCCCAAGGGACCACTTTAAATGCGCCTTTGGTGGTCACATTTCATGACAGAAGCATCACGATGCCACTTGTTCCACCAAATCCTACAGCCCCCAGGAACTTAAAGTAAAGGGCCCTGCGGATGACTGGTGGAAATGAACCGAGGGCTCGGGGTCAGAGACACAAATGTCAGGTTTGCCCAGGTGCCCAGGGCGCTCCTGGGCAGGGGGAGCGCGGGCCGATGGCAGGTCCCGTCTAAGGCACCCCAGGTCCGTCCCAGGGCCCAGTGCAGAGCTCGGATATCATGCAAACAGAAGTGACAAAACCCAAAACCACAGGGGCAAACACTGGCTTTCAAGTGCTGTGGGAACAGAGACGTTTGTTTAAGTAACCACTGCTTTAAAATCGCATACATAGTAACACCAAAATAAACAGCTCGCCCTGCTGTTTATTCTAAGATACACAATAGTCATGTAAAGTGTGGCGCGGCCCAGGTCCGGGGAGCCCGAACATCACCTACGTTGTGGAGGGCCCTGGGAGGACTCCGCTCTGGCCAGGCCTGTCTGCTTCCTGATTAGATAACAGTGAAGGTCACAACGCGCTGCTTTTTGTGCGGCGGCGGCGAGCAAACAGCCACCACAAAGCCCCTGCCCCTCCTGCTCGCTGTGAATTATGAATCGAGTCCTGCGGAGCGCAGGGTTTGCCAAGTGTCCTCTACAAAGCGTGTATTAATCACAGGTCCTGGGGAAAGGTCAAGAGCACCGCCTGACAGCCCAGGGAAGGAGCTTGTCTGCCCACCGCCCCTCCCAGCTCCAAACACTCAGGAGAATGAATAGAGGAAAACAACAACAACAACAACAACAACAACAAAAACCAAGAAAAAGAAAAAAAAAACAAAACTTGAAAATACACAAGCTGGTTGGGGCGCCAAAACATGCAAAAGTGAACTCTAGAGAAACAAAGCCAGATCAAACAAACCTTAAGCTTGATCAAAATAAGAATTCTATTTGTGGTTTATTGTAGCCAACTGAGTTGTCATCACCAGGCACTCTTTGCTCCTCCTTTCCTCCTCCATCCAGGTGCCGTGGGGAAACATATTAGGGAATCTTGATTTTGGTTTTTCTATGCTAACCTCTGACAGTGTCCTAGAGAGCTTCAGTAGCAAAGGGCCGCACATCCTAATGGCATGACACTCAGCATTCTGCTCCTTTGGCTTTGTCTTTCCGCATCCTAGGTCAGCTTGCCTCTTTGTCCTCCCGCTTACCTGCGGTGTCATGGAACAAAAATAACTTTGATCTTTTCCACAAGCATAACTTCTCATATCCTTGACTTTTGGAAACTTGAGTTTGTCCTGAAATAGGCTGCCCTAAAAACTCTCTCCTTTGGACTGAGCTGTGTCCCTGCAAAATTCTTACAGGCTGAAGCCCTAATCTCCATTGCAATTATGTTTGAGGATAGAGATTTTAGGTGGTAATTAAGGTTCAATGAGGACATAAGGGTGGATCCTAACTTCATAGGTTGGTGGCCTTAAGAGAAGAGGAGGGGGGAGAGAGAGAGAGAGAGAGAGAGAGAGAAAGAGAGAGAGATCTGCCCTAGCCATACACACATGCATTCCAAAGAAAGGCCATGCAAGGACACGGTTAAAAAGGTGGCCATATGCAACCCAAGGAGAAAGCTCTTCCTAGACACTGATGCGACCAGCACCTTGATCTTGAACTTTCAAGCCTCCAGTAACTACAAGAAAATAAATTCCTGCTGTTTAAGCACCCTCTCCACCCCAGTCTTGGTATTCGTTAGGGCAGCCTGAACTAAGATACTCTCCCACTGAAGTCACCTGTTTTTCTTCCTTACCAGTCCCTCTGGTATCTGGGAAGGGAGGCCAGACTTTTCTCTCTCTCCTTCTCTCTCGCTTCCTGCTCTCAGCCCCTGAGCTGAGGCCTCCCACCCACTTTCCTCATGAAGTCCATGGCATCTGCTGTCATTCCTGCCATCACTGTTGCCGGAAGAATGTTGACCTCTAAGACACCTCCACCTTCTCCAGTGGCTTCTGTACAACCTAGACGGCTTCTATTTTTGGAGGCTTCAATATATACAGCAAAGACCTTTCAAACATCTTGCCTCTCTTAATTCCAATGTCATGTGTCTTTACTTCATTGGTCCTGGATTTCATCAAGTAGAGATACTGTATTTCCCAGATCACAGACCTTAAAATGCTCCTTCCCTGCTTCTCTGTTCTCCCTCTTAATCTTGATCTGGACTTGCAACTTTTCAGTGGGTTCCCTGTGTCCCCAAGGTTAGCAGTCTCCCTGCCCAGTATGGTTCTTTATTAGAATAAATGCATTGCCTTGTACTAAAAACACAGTATACATTTTCTAGAAAATTTACAACCTACAAATAACTATCAAGAGGAAACTAAAAATAAGTCACCCATATTTCACTACCCAAAGACAATCACTGTTAACATTTCATTTGCTCTTCTATGCATATATTCATATGTATTTTCTTTCACAAAAGTGGAATCATATCATAAACACCGCCTGATCCACCTGGGTGGCTCAGTCAGTTAAGAGTCTGCCTTCGGGGTCCTGGGATCAAGTCCTGCATCAGGCTCCCTGCTCAGCGGTAATCTGCTTCTCCCTCTCCCTCTGCTCCCCACCCCTCAGCTCATGTGTGAGTGTGCTTTCTCTCTCAAATAAATAAAATCTTAAAAAATAAAATTAAAAAACCCCGCCGTATCCGTTTTATTTTACCTAATAATACACTGAGAGATTTTTCCATACCCCAAAATATTTTTGAAACTGTGATTTTTAATGATTACATAATAATCCATAATATTCCATAATGGTCTCCTACCGTTTGAAATATAGGTGGTTTTCAATGCTTTATTGTTATAAATAATATCTCCATACATCATTTTGCATAATTTTGTGTAGGTTTCTTATTATTACTTTATGATAAACTCCTAGAAACTGAATTACTGGATCAAAGGATAAGAATATGATTAGTAATACAAATTACAAGTTTAAATTCCAAAAAGGCTAAGCCAATTTTTATTGTCATTATTAAGGCAGATGTTTCCTCCCACTCTGGACAGAGCTGGACATTAACTGTTTTTAGTTTTTCCTGATTTTATAGAAAAAACAATATTTTGTTGCTTATTTTTACACTGATTTGGTTACTAATTACCTTGAACATTTTTCAAGTGTCTATTGTCCATTTGTGTTTCTTTTTTTGTGAATGGACCTATTCATTTTTTTCTTATTGATCTGTATACTGTATTTACACTAATCTTTTGCCTCCTATATGATGTTGCATGTATTTTTGCCATTTTAATGTCTGCCTTTATGTTATGGTGCTTTCTTGACATTCAAAAGCCCTAAATCTTTATTTTTAATTAAACCTACTACCATTTTTTAAAAGATTTATTTATGTACTTTAGGAGTGGGAGGGGCAAAGGGAGAGGGTAAGAGAATCTTAAGCAGACTTTGTGCTGAGCATGGAACCCAATGCAGGGCTCAATCTCAGGACCCCAAGATCATGACCTGGGCCAAAACCAAGAGTTGGACACTCAATTCACTGTGCCACTTAGGCACCTCCACCATTTTTCTTTATAATTCCTTTGCTTCTATGCCCTAAAAGGGTTTTTTTTTCTAAAGATTTTATTTATTTATTCATGAGAGACACACAGAGAGGCAGAGATAAGAGAAGCAGGCTTCAGGCAGGGAGCCCAATGTGGGACTCGATCCCTGGCCCCGGGAGCCCACCCTGAGCCGAAGCCAGACGCTTAACCACTGAGCCACCCAGGCATCCCTGCCCTGAAAGGATTTTACTATATAAATAAAGGAAGGAGAAAAAGTTATATTTGCTTCAAAGAACTCTTAAATGTGAAGCTTATTTTGATGGAGAGTACTGATTGTTTTAACTATTTTTGAAAAACATTAACCAAAAAAAAAAAAAAAAAAAACAACCACTTACTGACTTACTTTTTCCCCCCTCAACTTTGAGTTAAAGTGATGCCTTTAAAACTAATAACTTTCTCCATATATTTGGGTTGATTTGTGTATTCTTACATCATTCAAAGGATCACTCTGCCTACTGTGTTAGCCAGAGCATATCATGCAGCTTTATCATCTATTTTATGAATACTCAGTGCAAGACCTCCCTCATTTTTCTTTTCCAAAAATATCTTGACTTTTCTTAATTGTTTCATTATTCAGATGAACTGCAGAATCATTTTTCAGTCATGATCCAGAAAAGGAATATCTCATCGGAATTCTGACTTAACTAGTCAGTCATTCAAGAATCTCTAACTAAAAACTCTCCCTCTCGGGCATATGTTTTTCCTGCTGTCAGCTTTCCCCCCTCTGCCCCTGGGTGCCTGAGCTCTGCCTGAAGAAGGACAAAATGGTGCAGATCGGGGGTGCATTCCTTCTCTGGCCCTCTTGATCCAAGGCTGCACTGCTGTGCCCTCCCAACACACTCCCAATCACTCTCCACATTTCCTACTCATCCAGTGAGAGAAGCTCTTTTCTGAATCCCCTCAACTTTCTTCCTCTTCTTTACAAAAGGCGTCTACAAAAGGTAGATTCCTGCCTACCTTTCTACCTGCACTTTGAGCTCCACTTTCACTGGCTTCCTCTTTTGGAACCCTGCATTATGCACTGTCATCCTCTCCACCCCTCCACACCCACAGCCTGGCTCCCTTCCCGCTGCCAGTGCAACACCTGATGCACCTGCTGCGCCCCACAGCTAAACCCTGCTGTCCCACACGCTGTCCTGCTCCTCCTTTGTTCCCTTCCAACTTTGCCAGCTCACTCTTCAGTTTGTAGAACTCAGAGGTAGACCAGGACTTCCAAGCGCCAAGTCCAAAGGCTTATTTTTCGACATCATTGTCCTTGACCTTTATGCAGAATCTACTTCCCCTGCTTTGAAACTCCTTCTCTTTTCACATGTGATTATGTTCCTACTAAGCTGATTTCTTTATCTTTTCTCATTACTTTCTCTCTTCTTCCCTTTCTTTTTTAAGTATTTGTTCATGAGAGAGAGAGAGAGAGAGAGAGAGAGAGAAAGCACAAGCAGAGGGGAGCAGCAGAGGGAGAAGCAGACTTCTCACCGAGCAAAGAGCCCAATTCGGGGCTTGATCCCAGGACTCTGGGATGATGACCCGAGCCTAAAGGCAGATGCCTAACCAACTGAGCCACCCAGGCGCCCCTCTCTTCTTCGCTTTAAACATAGTTTTCAAAGAGATTCTCTCCACTTACTCCTTCTTCCTGTGCTCTCTTCCTTGCTTACTTTCTCTAACGCCATGGTTCTAAGCATTGCTTCTGCAAAGAACTGCCTCAACTCTCAAACCACAGTGTCACCACTTCTAACTTCCACAGAGGTTCCCCACCTGGATATCTGGGTTGTGGAGTCTAAACCTAGGGCCTCAATATACATTTCTAAGTTTTTCCCACTGTTCTCCCATACATATTCTATGCTTTAGCCAAACAGAATTCTGTCTCATGAGCTGCAGCATTCAGAAACCTCTGGATATAGGATCAAAAGTAGCCTGATTTAGCATCCAGATCGAAACTATCTTCGGGGGGAAAAAAAAAAAAACCCTCACTAGTGTCTTGCTAAAAAGAGATAATTCTGTCTCTCCTAGGATTTAGAGATGCAAAGCTGCTCATTCTCACCAGATTGGCCAGCATGAAACGTGGCAGACTGGTGAACCGGTTAATTCTCAGGATGAAGAGTTTATGGACAAAGAACAAAGATCTCCAAATCCCCAAGGAGCTTGTTCCAAAGCTGTAATAATACAAGTGGGAGTAAGTTCATCGAGAGGTTTCTCTGCTATCATTCACACAATTCTTTCTCTTAAGTTTGAGTTTATGAAATTTCATTACTTTCACTCATGATGCCATTATAACCATGTCACAGGGTGAATGGTCTGTAAGTCTTTCGCCCTTTCCTTGGACATATCATGCTAACTGCATGGACTTGATCCTCATTCCAAACAGACTTAGGTCAAAAGAAACAAGTACAATATTTTCCTCTGAAAAGTATTTCACCCATATCCAAGTTCAGGTTTCATGGAGCTAAGAGAGCAAATTAATCATTTCGGGAGATTATATGAAAACAGTAATGAATATCATTTTATGCTTTCACCGTATCCTGCCCTTTTCAAAGGGTTATTCCTGATCCCAGGTAACTCAAAACCACAAGGTAGAAAAAAAAAACCAGCACTCAGAAAATTATATGACTTGCCCAAGGTAACTCAGAGAACAAAAGGGTTGAGCAGAGAGATTCAAAGATCTTATTCCAATAACTTCACACTGATCCTAATGATGCTGCCTCTGGTGTGTGTATGGGTGTGTGTGTGCATGTTCCTATAAACAGTGGGAATTTCTTTTTCCCTACCCTGAAATGTTTGTTTTGGTAAAGCACAAAAAAAATTAACAGATTGTCCTTACAATCAAAGGTAGGCAAAGCACAGATTCTTTGATTAATTCCAAACATTTCCACTATTGTCTACCCCAATCAGGTGCAACCACAGATTCAGGAGAATGTAAGCACCTCCTGTTTACTTAACTAATCACATATACAGTTTAAATAAGCAGGGGTGGGGGTAGTGCTTGGAATAGACCCCGACAAGAGAACACGAGCATGTAAGAACCAAAGAGAACCAAATCACACTTTTCTTTAAATTTGCTCCACAAAATTTAAAAAAAAAAAAAACAAACAAACAGAAAAACACATATACATATGTACATACATCCATACTTTAAAACTGTTTTTGAAAGGATGCCCAGGCTGGTGACAGAGGTCCTATTAAAAACTGATGCCTTCCACTTGGACATACTTGATTATCACTGAAGCAGTTCACTAGCAAACATAAAAGCTTCAGGATTAAGCAGTAAGTAGGGTCTTCATCAAGCGGTCGGTGGGATTTGCCACATAGGTCTAAACTTACGGTTTGCTAGAAACTAATGCAAAAATTGAACTGAGCCTATAATTGACTAATAATGATTTCCTATTGCCGGTGCCCTCTCACCACTTTTTTTTTTTTTTTAATTCATGTGAGGCAAAGTTTAAAACAAGTGTAACAACTCATGAGCTGCCTACAGGTATCTTGGAACACTAAAATGGAACCTGCAACTTTTCACCACGGGGAAAAAAAACAAGGCTGCTTTTACAGAGTTCCAACATGTCACCAAACCTACGGGGAATAATCCAGCATTCATCTCTTCTATTGATAAAATCTTTTTTTCTTTTTAAAAGACTAGTGTAACACCACCCCCAGTACACTTGGGTTGTTTATTATCAGCTTATGACAGGGTCACACCATGTGTCCGGGGTAAGAAATAAGCCATTTTACAACTGGAGTATGACCACAGTCATGAGATTATCCTTCTCTAAATTATTAGTTATGGAGTTGTCAGCTATTTCTAAGTCAAAATTAATTCTGGAATATTTGTGAATGTAGGGGGATTATTCAAGAAGTAAATCAATCTATCTACATGTATATACATATTGTAATGTGAAAACTGAGATATTAAAATTAAGTCAAGAGCAGCAATAAGATCTGGTGGATGAAGGCAGGATCTTAGTTATCCGGCTGTGTTAGGCCAATCAGATATCAGCAGACTGAGAGGCAGGGGGGTTGGAAGACGGCTGATTAGTGGCTCATGTTAATTTTCTATAATGCTCAGAGTAACTGGAGAATGACATTCTCTTCGTTTCTTGTCATCTCAGAATCCCACAATAATAATCTCTTGAGTTGTAATTTTTCATTTTGTGGACAATCAAGGGAGAGTCAACAAATATTCATCTTATCTATTATAACCAAGAAGTAAAACTATAGTTTAAGAAAAAATTATCTGCCATTATATTGTGACTTGACAACTTATCCACTATTAGATAAAAACAACTTAAATCAGTTCTGGCAGATCTGGGACTTGGCAGTTCAAAATATGAATAGCAAATGTAAAAGCATGAAAATGGCATTACTATTATGTTTTAAGAGGATAATACACCTTTAAAGGGTGCCAGTGATTACTCTGCATACTGTAAACAACTGCTGCCAATCAATTTAGAAAGTGGTACCCAGCGTGGAAGCGCTAAAGCACATTCCGTTCCCCCAACCTAATGCTTCCTCCCAGTCACTACTTCGTAGCAGGAGCAGGGGGGGCAGGATATCACCTTTACACTTTGTAATCTGTTCCAAACTGCAAAAACAGACCACGGCACAGAGGAGGCGGGGCATTTTCAGGAGTTGTCTGAAATCTGTGCAGCGATGGTCTCTAAAATCAAAACTAAGCCTGAGCATGATTACGGGGCAGGGTGGGGAGGACCCTGTCCTGCCGCAGCAGAGCTGAGGAACAGTGTGTGTTCTCACTACCCAGCCACCTTGGCCTTTCTCGCCCAGCAGCCCCCACCCCTCCCCGCAGGATACCCTTGCAGACTGTGGTCGGGTGGAAGGAGGAAATGGAAATGTTCTCTATGATCTGAATGAATATTCACGGGTTTTGCTAAACAGCATTTAATGGCACTCTATTCTTGGAGGTTTTAAATAGCTGAATATTCAGATATGCACATGCCTTTTCTTTTATTCAAGGGTCCTCCATTCTCCATCTCTTTGAATTCTGTAACGTATTTTTAAACAATTATGCTTAGAGTGATATTTTATGAAATTGGGTGTTAAACTTTGAGCTAATAATTATTTTAGTGTCTTTTTGATGGTGATTTAATAAGCATTTCATTCTTCAATCTTCTCACCCAGTTGCTCATTTTAAAAATGTGTCTGTCAGCTAGTCGCTCATAATCTGGGACTTAATTTTCTTAATCTATCTCAGCTGAACTTCTTTTCACATGGGGTTGTTTGATATATTTTTGAAATATCTCCACCAGATGTTTTGCACTGAGGAGACCACACACCTCAGCACGCCCACGGGAGGCCACTGCCACCACCACTGCCCTGGGGACTTTATCTCATTCAGAGTGTGGATGGGGCCTGCTGAATCCCAAACGCCTCAGCCTTCATGGGCAGAACCCCTCACACTCTAATCCCAAACACCAAACTGGGACTCCAAGGGAAAGGTTATGACACAACAAGGCACAACTTTTTCTTTTCCTCAAGAGAGACAAAGTAAATTTAGTCACAATTTTACTTCTTCTAGAGGAGCTTCTAGGATTCAACACAACATTAAATTTTTGGCCTGTCTCTTTAATTTGAGAAATTGTAAAAACGACGACAGATGGCACACAGAAATTGACTTATGTCCTCTATTCTTTACTGAAGAAGGGAGTGCATAGAAACTTTGATAAAGACAGAAGCTCCAGTATGCAGGTCGCTAGTAAAATTATCTGGTGACTCTTTGGGCAGCTAAGATCAGAACATCCAGCTTTCTTTTGTAGATGTTCTTTAAAACCAACCAACAGGGCAGCCCGGGTGGCTCAGCAGTTTAGCGTTTGCCTTCAACCCAGGGTGTGATCCTGGAGACCTGGGATCGAGTCCCACATCAGACTCCCTGCATGGAGCCTGCTTCTCCCTCTGCCTGTGTCTCTGCCTCTCTATCTCTCTCTCTCTGTCTCTCATGAATAAATAAATAAAATCTTTAAAAAATTTTTAAAAAAATAAAACCAACCAACCCTGTTGTAGACTGACACTGGTGATCGCAGTCCCAATGTTCAGTACCCTCCCTGTCCCAATGAGGACATGATGGATGTGCTCTGAACCTCAGCAACCTCTGAAATTACCACTCTTCCCACCCCCGTCTCCCGCCCCCACCCCTCAAAATCATTATGAAATAGGAAGAACACTCAAGCTTACAGTTAATTGGAAACATTGTGAGAGAAGAGGAATGCTTAGGACAGCATGTCCATGGGAAAATAAATCACCCAGCATTGTTATTTAATGCATTGTGACATCATTTCCTGAAATTAAACAGAGATGACACCAATTCAGACGATCTCCAGTATAAGGTTCCATTCAAATAATTCACAGATGTTTTCTCCTGGCAAGCAGAAAAACAATGCAAAGGCTACAGCTAGGGGCAGCCTCCCACCACTGCATGTTTGTGGGAAGCCCTCTCTGCTGGTGCTTTTCAGCTGTGTGTTCTGCATCTGCATCTCCACATAAGGATTCCTGAGCCCAAGAGCCCCACTTCTATCCTGGACTCATCCAGATCTCTGAATGTGAGACAGGCCATCTCTCACTGCATAAGTCAGTCCAACATTTTATTCTTGGTATTCATTTGGCCTGTAGCAATTGGTATTAAGTAGATCAATCTCAGAATCAGAAAGGCACTAATTTTCAAGTAGAAATAACTAATGTCATGGAGTACTGATGCACTTAACCATCCAAGACCCTTAGAAAGATAACTAATGATAGGAATGATCAGAGTCTCCCCATGGATACCCATGTGGAATGAACAAGTGGAGAACCTGGGGCTGGCAGGTTCTCTCACCCTTGCTAATTTCATGTGGTACTACTAGAGCTTAGGCCGTTGGAAACCCAGGCACACAACCACAAATCCCAAATACTCAACATCTGTACAGCACATCACAGTCATAAACCGACTACCTCATCTGATGTAGCAACCAACCAGCTAAGTAGGACACAAATGTACGATTTTAGTTTTTAGATGAAAAAGTAAATTCAGAGGTTGACTAGCTTACCTGAGATTACAAGAGCTCAAACCCAGTCTTCTAATTTCACATTCAGTGACCCCTTTAAAAAAATACCATGCTGTCTGGCAGGGACTCTAGACTTTAATGCTCTGAGGAAGCTGGAGATGCTAGACTCTGCTCACATATTGGACCTCTTAGAGCAAAAGGGAGCATTCTCTATCAAAAGTAGTCTCCAGCTGAGGCGTTCTGAGCTGTTCCGTAACCAGTTTCTTCTTCATCTCCCACCTTATCCTGGAAGGCTCACCTTACCAGGATGCTCTGGCTTTCCATTAGCACCAGCTCTCATGGATGGTATCGTTGAGCATAGCTTAGCAGCCATCAGCTATTTCTACAGTTCTGGAAGGCATAATTAGATGATGGTCTCTCCTGCTGAGAGGCATTTGGGACTGGTTTGGCAAAACCTGATCTTGCCGGCTCACACAGACCACAAAATCAAGTGATTACTTTGGCTGCTCAGTTCTATTGGTCAAAGCCTCCTGCTAGCCATTCAGCTAGATTAAAATAAGAATTACACCATATCCTTATTATAAGAGCCAGGCATAGAGCTGAATGCTTTACGTTATCTCATACAATCCCTGCAACAACCCTACTGAGTTGGTTCTAGAATCATCCCCATTCTACAGATATGGAAGATGAAACTTAGAGAGGGTAGCTGTTCACGATCAAAAATCTACTCTGTTGCAGACTCCAGGCCCTGTGTTTTGTTCTGCTTTGCCCCCGTCATTAATAATTGAGAGTCATGACACTGGTTGAATCCTATGCCTGGAAAGCCCCACGAAAGGACATTCAGTGTTCCCGTTCCATTCAGGTAGGACCCATCTAACTTTCCACAGTCAGACAGCCAGGCTCTATGCTCTTAACTTTGACACTGGATCACCTCATTAAAAGAAGAAGAAAAGAAGAAGAAGAAGGAGAAGGAGAAGGAGAAGGAGAAGGAGAAGGAGAAGGAGAAGAAAGAAGAAGAAGACAGAAGACAGAAGACAGAAGACAGAAGACAGAAGAAAGAAGAAAGAAGAAAGAAGAAAGAAGAAGAAGAAGATGAAGAAGCAGAAGCAGCCATCTAGGTCTACACAAGATAAAGAGAACTAGTTAAAAGGCAAATAGTCTATTTTGGAGTCTTTCTCGGTCTGTCTCTCACGTGTATGGGTGTGCACAATAAAAAAAACTTTGAGATGACCAAGCTGATGAACTCACAGAGGAAGAGATATGTGTTCCTCTAATGTAATGTGGAGCTATATTTACTCATAACTTGGGTACACTGTCTCTGCAAGACGATAAACTTTAAAACTCATTTTTATTACCAGAGACCCTTACAAAAAATCCCATAAAACAATCTCTAATAGACAAGGAGCCAAACGACTTTACTTGTGAACGGCAGGTTTCATCACTCTCCCTCTCCACCAGAGATAGAGTGGGGGAAAAAAACATTTTGCCATGAACAAAGGGCAACATTTTTATAACCTGCCGTTTCAGGAAGGCTGCATGGTATTACATCACTTTAAAGTAAATTTGCTTCTGATTCTGTACACATATCTTTGAAAGAAGCCCCACATCCCCTAAGTGTGAGCTTTAGCCCTGTGTTTTCAAATAAGAAAACCTTTAGTTAGAGACTGCTAGGAGCAAGTGGTGTCTTTGTGTATGAGCACTTCCTGTTTTCATTCCGTGATCAAATATATTCTTTGCAGCACAACTAGAAAGCTCTCCAAGGTGGCAAGTGGAGGTGCCTGAGAGCCTAAGTGAGCACACTAAGGGCTTCTTGGCGTGCAGGAGTGTTTCACGGTTATGAATAAACCGCTAGCCCCGGCATTATTTCTTGCTGTTTCTTTCTTTAACTATCTTTGAAGTCAAATAAAAACAGTTGTAATGGCAGGCTTACTTTTATGATACCATAATCTCCATGTGTTAGTGAAAGGAATATACTTCCCTAGGATTTCCCTAAGTTCTTTTGCCATTGGGTACTTTCCAGCAAAAGCACATACATTTCCAACAGATTCTTTCTTCAATCTTCACTAGATTTTTTAGTCTGAGAAGCCAGGCAGAGCCATCAACCAGTAGAAGAGGGGGGTAATCATATATAGAACATTTCTAGCAGGTGAATTTCTAAATATATACATCATTTTGAAATATATATATATATATATATACACACCATATATATGGGTTTACCTTTTCAAAATTATTATGAGTTTTTTAAAGAGGATTTTTAAAAGAGACTTTGGAAATTAGTAGTTGGAAACCAGAAATTAATTATTTAGCCTCAGATGAAATTTAAATTCAAAGTGCTTAACTCTGAATATGGAAATTCCTCAATTCATCCAACAATTTGTGTGGTTTTTTTTTTAATGCCACTTTGAATTTAGTTCAAATATTTCCTTCAGGATAATCAATCAGCTGCAAGCATACTACCTTTCTCCCTAAAGTTAGCGGTGTACTGAGACTGTTTTAACTGTTACAGTTGTAGTAGAACTTGTTCTTCCAAGAAAACTGAAGGTTAATGATTTTTGTCATATTGAGACTAAGACTTAACAATTGCTACAGTTGGCCTTTGTTGAGGTGGGCTTCTTTTTTTCTCTGGGCCTTTTGAGGTATTCAGAATAGGTGACAATAGCTTGCAGTTGAGAACATATGTAGAGAGACCCCTGTGGCTTATTGGAAAAAGTTGCTCCATGCTGGTTGGGTGTTTGGAAAAAAAAAAATACAACCAGAGTTCTTTTATGTTCTGCTGGTTAATGAATGCATGAATGTCAAAATGGGCCAATGGCCCATTCAGGGGGCAAAGCCTCAGCAACCCCCTTCTTTAAGAACACATCCTGAGATGCAAAATACATTTGCTTAACAAATTAAAATAATGAGATAATTCAATTAGCTTCTTTTTAAAAAAAGAAAGAAAAAAAGGGTACATCGGGGATTATTGTAATACAAGAACAGGTCATACTGCACAAAAGGGGAAAAAAAAAAACCAGTTTGAAATAATGTTAAAGAGACTAATAATGGAGGAATGCACACTGAATCATGCACTTGTGAAGAAATTTACATGAAATAATAATTTAGACTGCATCGAGTTTCAGCGAGCTAGAGCCAACATTTCACTTTGAAAGTTGAAATTAATTAAATGACAGAAAAATATAGTGGGCATCTCTATTTCCAAGGACTTCCTCATGCCTGTTAGTGCATGTAAGAAAAGAAGTCTAAATTAACATGTCGCTAGTTAGGGGTCTCTATTCTTGGTTTCTGAGCTCGGAATTATAGCTGAGTAAATCTTTCAGCTCATTAAAGATTGGAAAGTAAAAGTTTTACAGGACCATCCTCATCAAAGTTACTGAACCTCTCTTCTGCAGTTGGGGTAAAATCTGGATGAAGAGGGAAATTTTTTTTTTTTTTTCCAAAGAGAAAGCTGAGGAGAATTTCCTTAGGACACAAGGGAGGTTTAGAAAAGGCAAGGGAGGGAGCAGAGGGAAAGACTGGGAGACAAAGCCAGTGGGAGAAAGTAATGAAAGGGCCATGTTGTGAAGGAAGGTCATGGGGAGGAGAAAAATAAAGCACTTAGAAGAAGAGGAAAAGAAAGGGAGACAAGGATGACCAGGGCTGGGACAGAACAGGGCTCTGGCTGCGTGCTCGTGAGGCAACCCCAGTGCTGCGGGTGCAGGAAAGGAGCCTGCGGTGTGGACACCCTGCTCTGTGTCCCTCTCATTTGAAAACTGGGCCCACGGAAGGTCCAGGGAACTCAACGGGTTTCCGTGAGGTGAGGTCGAGCCGGGGCAGGGGCATGCCGGCCTCCAGATGCTCTTTGAATTCTCCTCTCCCCACTCTACGGACCGGCATTCATGAAAATCTTCAGCTGGCCATAGACTTCTCCACCAAGTCTTGAGGTACTTTACCCAGATGGAGGCACCCTCGGGGTGAGGCAAGGTGCTGCGGGTGGTGGGCAGCACCCTGCATGGCCAAGTCACAAGGAGAGGTGGGCAATCACTGGCCATGCACAATTCTTCACCAGTGGCCACAGTACACGGTGGGTTCGGCCCAGGGCTGGGCCGTGGGAGGTGAGTACCGACAGGGGAAGGCAGGGGGCCTAGCAAGGGCTCCAGACACCCATGTGGGGGCTCAAGGCAGGGGACATGGCTGGGGGGGGCAGCTTGAAGAGAAAGGGGTGAAGGAAGTCTTCCCCACCCAGAGACTGGGGGGAGTGGGGAGCTTTAACAACAAATCCAGAGAACGGCACTTGGCTTCTCTGTCCCCCGCTTTGATGCCGAGTGCATTGCTGGCAGGGGTTGTGTGAGATTTATCTGCCACCCGGAAAGGGGAGAATGATTCTAGCCAAGTCATCAGAATCAAAAAGCACAGGGCTGGGGACAGGGCAGGTTGGGTCCGGGTGGCAGCGTGACCTGGAGTTAATCACTCCCCTTCCTGGGTCTCAGTTTCCTCTTTCGTAAACAGAGCCACTGAACTCGCTCAGGTTCTGCTGGCCTGGGGTGTGGACTTCCAGTACTGAGGGTCTGCAAATACATGGATATGTTTGCTTGGGAAGCCAGTGTCGAGATCTTTCTTTTCCGCCAAGAAGGGCTGAGCTGTGCAACAAGCCAGGGAGACGGAGGGAGGACCGGGAACAGGTGAGCGGCCTGGGAGCCGCCTGCCCACCCACCCGCCCGCCGTCTCCGCGCCCCTACCCTGCCTTGCTAACTTGCTACTCTAACCAAGCAAACCTTCAGTTAAAACAAAACAAAACAAAACAAAAAACAAAACAAAACAAAAAAAACGAGAAACCCCTCCCCTTGCACTCACTCGACTTCCAAATTAAAAACATTTTACAGGTTAGTAAATCTCCAGCTGAGGTGATGTAGCAAAGAACAGCTGTGAAGTAATTTTGATAATGATGAGAATAATAGCCACATGGCAAGGTTCAGGGCTTTGCTGTTGCAGCTTCAGTGCTCCTGAATAGATAAAAGTGATTAAATACTCCTGATTATCCCTGACCAATATGTAATGGATTTACAGCCCTTTCAATTAGTCAGTATTTGCTTAGGACTCATTATTTTGTCTTTGGTTAAGTAATCAGCCCAGAGACCGCATGTTCCGTCTAATTCCTCTGAGCCAAGTCAGTGCAGGGCCCTGACCTTTGAAATGGCCATAGCTGCAAGGCAAGAATAACCACTACCAGGGCAGCCTCGCTGGTTCCCCCGGCTAATCCTGACACCACAGGCCAGATCGATACACCTTAGTTTGCTACTAATGTCCTTACATCAAAATGGCCGATTTAGGGATGTGAATTTATCACCTGGCCCTCCCCACTAGTGCTCCACCCCTTGCCCTCTGTAGGTCTGCTGCAAGAGCAGAGCCACAGCCACCACCATAAATAAAAGTGGAACCTTGTCCTGGACCCATGACACTGTAACTAATGTCATTCAGCATGGCAACCCACAAGTTGGATAATCAAAGAAGACCTTCAGCTTTCAACGGGGTACTCTGTTTTTCAGCATGAGCCTAAACAGAATGGCCTGAAAACAATATCATAGCAAGCAACCGCCTCTGATACCTCTACCACTTGCCCAGAATTTCCAGACGAACAGTAAAATATGAGTGCCCAGTCCCTCTGTAAGAAGATACCGTGACTTTTTTCGGTCATGAGAGTCTTAGAGTCAACGGTATACACCGCATAAAACCGACTGTGAGACTGTGAGCAGGAGAAAGAGAACTCATTAAAGATGTTGCATAGTTGGGATCCCTGGGTGGCGCAGCGGTTTAGCGCCTGCCTTTGGCCCAGGGCGCGATCCTGGAGACCCGGGATCGAATCCCACGTCGGGCTCCCGGTGCATGGAGCCTGCTTCTCCCTCTGCCTATGTCTCTGCCTCTCTCTCTCTCTCTCTCTCTCTCTCTCTCTCTCTCTGTGCGTGACTATCATAAATAAATTAAAAAAAAAAAAACAATTTAAAAAAAAAAAAAAAAGATGTTGCATAGTTGATCTTTGCCCAGAAGTGAACGGGGTTGGCTTAGAAGAAAATGGACTTGAACAGTTACAAAGGAATCTTTAGTCTCCACCTTACAGATGGAGGCACTACAGCACCTATAAGCTTTCTGTGTTTGTCACATAAACACGTGCCACATTTGCACGTGGCTCCAGTGATTCCAGTTGCACCTGATACCAATGAGCTGGGACACGCATGGGGCAAGGAACCCTTTTTTTTTTGCCTCCTAGAGGAGATGGCTTTCATTAAGAGTGTAATCAGCAGTGTTTATGGATTCATGAGCTCCTTGCAGCCATTTCGCTTGGTCGCGGTGGCATTAGCTGAAGTTGCTCTCATACCTTCAGCATCAATAACAAATTTACTTACATATACTGTGTAGGGCCCTAGACCATCTTGAGTAAGGTCGATTCCTGGCCTATTAAAACAAAAACCTCCTTTCTAGAGGGTGTTCTGTGAGTGGCCACAGTTGATGAAAGCTTAACTGCTCCATCAGTCAACAGATTTCAAGAAAGGGAGAAGAGGCACCTTATTCCTAAAAATCTGTATCAATCTGTACGATTTGCTAGCAGAAGGCAAAACAACACAACTTTCTCTTTCGTGTTGACTTACTGTGAGATGCTGGAAGAGCCATGCTCTCATGATATTTGTTGCTACTTTGGGGAAAATGCCTCTCTTCTTCTGGCGTTTTTTGTCCTTGTCTGGATCGTCATCGTCACCTGTGCCAGGTGAAGCTACACTGTTGTCTAAACCATCCCCTAGTAGGAAAAAAAAAATGAAAATACATTAGACAACACAGAAAGGGTGCCAACAACGATGTGCAGCTAATGATGAGCTCAGCTAAGCTTGTTGAAAGAAATCCATTAAGCAGGTATATTCTCTTTCATTAAAGTATAATTGGAGACACAAATATGTAAAAGACAAAATTAAACCAGGCCTCTTCAAATGTTAATTTTGTGTGTCTCACACTCGCCCATATCATTAATTCAATTATAATTGTGCGCTTGACACAGTGCAGTAGCTCTTTGTCAATTATGGAATCCAATGTGGGAAAACCGCCATCAGAAAACCCATTTGGTGAAAATGCATCCCCATGCCCATCGTGAACACATACTGTAGGGTAATCAAGTTAAATGTTCTGTAGTCTATATATTCTAGGCTGCCTGCATAGGTGACAGTAACTGTGTCACTGTTCATTGCACATAACACACTGCCTGCTCAGCCCCTCCTACGACTGTCACCTCCCACTCACGCACATTCACACACTCCTCAGATGACCCTACACTCAGCATTTGCATGACATGGAAACTTTTAGCTCTCTGCACCGCTAATCATGATCATGATCATTAAAAAAAAAAAAAGAAAGAAAGAAAAGAAAAGATATACATGAAGGTAGGGTGCTCACTTAATCAGAAGTTTCCATCAACATCTTTCTCTTCTGTGCTTTTCTCTGGCATTAATTGTGCATTAGCAAAAATCATTTACTTTTAACAGTCATAGTTATTTTTTCTTGCCCTCCAGCAAAAATGCCTTGAAAGCCTGCCTGGAGGGCATCTAAATTATGTATCTGAAAAACTCTTCTGGCAAGGCATTGCAGGACCCCTACTTTCTTAAAATTCATACGAGCACGTCTTCCTGTTTTTGGGAAGGCATCAATCAAGAGCAGCAATATATGCCATATCCCTACATTAATATTTGAACTAATAACTTTAAAAAAGGAAAGAAACAAGATCCGACTTGTGGCATAATCAAATGCAAAATAAATGAAGAATACGGGGACAGCACTGGGGCTTTATAGATGGCTGTGTTTTCCTTGCACATCATTAGCCTGGAGCCACACGAAAGAGGAAAACAGAGAAGTGGAGAGTTTATGCTCCCTGCTGGTGTTTAAGAAGCTGGGGTCCTGGAAGGACATCTGGGAATTGCGCTGAGATGGGGGTTTTTGTAATTTAAGAATAGACATTCATTAGCAGTAAATGCCATAAATCCCATGCTAAGTAAAAACCTTGTCCAAGAAAGCCTTAAAACAATAAACTCTGTGCTCAATGTAGCCTGAGTTAGACGCTCCTGCAGCTTCCCAGCTCAGTCCCAGACCCATTCCGTCCTCCTGGGCTGGGCTACACCGAAACGTCCTGCCCAGCAGGCTCCTCGCCTTCTAACTTCTGTGTCTAATCTGTGGGCTCCCCTATACCTGTTCTTTTCCTATCTCACCAAAAAACCCTCAACCTTCTTTGACCAGAGAAGCAGAGAAGCCACAGCAAAGAGCTAGCAGATTAATTTTATTGACATTTCCATTTTCACTGCAATGTGATACCCTCCATCACATGGAAGAGATGACCCTCACTATTTACAGACTGACAGGCCACTTCATTACAACCACCCTGCCCCAAGGCAAAGCAGCTCCCTTCCATCTGCCCAAACACTAGAGCACGACCTCGAAGTTGCTGTTCTCTTTTTCTTTGCCGTCTGTTATGATAAAAAAAAAAAAAAAAAAAAGAAAGAAAGAAAAGAAAAAAGAGTGAGTCAAAGGGACCCCAAATAGTCAAAGAACTAATCGGAGTAACAGGGAAACAAAAGGCATTTGGCTTTCGAATACTGGATATATGGAGGCTAGTCTTCATCTGTCCACCCTCCCTACATACCCGTGTATACCAGGGGTCGCTTGCATAAGGAGACACGCACACACACACACACACGAGCTCAAGCAGGGACACGCGTACACGCTCTCCACCATGCCACGGAACTGCTGCAAGGCAAATTCTCACCCACACTAATGGCTTCTGACTGCTCCTTGGCAACCCTAGCATTTTAACCTGGGTAGATGTGCTCTCCAAAATACAGACACTGGAGAGATCTCATCAGCTGTTCATGTGACACAGATGGAGAGTGGCTATTAGGAGCCAGGCAGTGGGCCTTGGGGATCTGAGGTGCTGTTCTGTAGCCCGAGGCAATTCTGAAAAGCAGTACCCGGAGATGAGGGGAAAAAAAAAGAAAATCTACACTGCAAGTCCAAGTTTGAAGTCAGTCTGTCTGTCCACCTACCATGGATAAAGATATCTTTGTCTCTTAATGTGAAATCTATGTGGGCTATCTGGATGTACACTGCAGATAATGTATGTATGGAATGGCTCTTCCTTCAATGTCTTCCAAATATAAAAACACACACTGTAAACAATGCCTGTGTGTATATATTTCTTCCTAAGCACATATGGTTTCTGTGTATATGTTTAAGCTGAAATTGTCAGGATTTTGTTAAAATCTCATTTAGCTTTTTTTGATAGATTTTTGAATATACTTTTTTTAAAAGGTTAATTGCTTAATTGAAGGAAGTTCAACCAAAAAAAAAAAAAAAAAAAAGAAAGAAAGAAAGAAAAGAAAAGGGGGCATTTGCCTTTTTAACCCAATCACCCAATCAATGAATGACCTTAAAAATAAGAGAGAGCATTTCTTTCCACAGTGCATTTTCTCTTGCTCAAAAGCAAAGAGGGCTGGTAACACCTTCAAATTATTTAGCTCAAGAAAAAAAAAATATACATATATATAGCTAGATTGAGCGTCCTTTGATGATTGACTTAAACTGGAGAAGGCAGGAGCATTACATGAATTTTAATACAAGCAGTTCATTTTATGTAAGTGTTATAAAATGTCTGAATTTGGATCCAGTGTAACAGATAATTATAAAGAAAAATGTGCCTGTTTTTATAATAAGTAGATATTAGACATAAGAGTTTTAAATTAATATTAGTGTCTATACCTCCTCTAAAGAGAGGCATTTTCCTCTCCAAATAACAAAATAAATACCATTGTTTTTTTTTCCTTCAATGGACTGTGAACCAACTCCAGCACAGAGGAATAACAACACCATAAAAACTTTTTGAAAGGAAACTATGTGATCTGTTACCTAAAATAAAATTGTGCAGGTGATGCTAGGGTTAGTAACTCTCAAAGTGGACACTGTTTTCTGGTTCTAAGGTTGTGTGTATGTAAGATGGTTGGCAATCCTTGGCACCTGTGCCAAATGCATTTCTGTGCTGAAGACGGTGTGCGTGTGTGTCTGTGTGTCTGTGTCTACATACACCAGCATGGATGTGTGTGCCAGAGGAGGTATAAGAGATAATAACATCTCATTATTACATCTCAGCATCTTAAGTTAAGATTTAAAAGTGTGGAATCCTGAGGGCAAGAACTGTTTTTTGCTTCTCTGTTTATCCTGGGAGCAGATACTCAGCGATTGTATACTGGGTGAGGGAACCACTGAACTCATTCATGAACTTATGCAAGGGCCCCTCCCTCTTTCTGATAACCCCAAGTGGGGGCAATCATGCTTGTGACAGTGCCTAAGGCGCTGGGTACCTGTGTATACACAATCACTTCTAAACATACCAGAAATGATGCTTCTCTGAAGAACCCAGTGTCCATTAGGTTCTTTTTGGGGGGCTGAGCCACTGACCATTCCACCAGGATTGCCATCTCTGATGATGAAAAACTAAAGAAAAAAATAGTGGAATGCTTCTTCTAAAAGGTTGCCGATCCCTTCTCTAAGGGTACAGTCTAAATTTGGGGCAAAGATACTCCAGAGAGCTGTGTATTACTGGAATAATAATTCCATGGGTGACCATGGAAAGAAATATTCAAGGCCTATAGATAGACAACTTTGAAGTGGATTGAATCATCACGGGAGATTGTTAAAAACACAGGTCTCTAGGCTTATCCCAGATTCAATGAATCAAAATATCCCAGGGCAGGGGCAAGGAATTTATATTTCTAACACATTCCTTGGTTTTGCTTACGCAACCAACCTAGCACTGGTTCTCAAACTGGCTGTTGGAAGCCACTGAACTTCACAGATGACCTTCTAATTTGAAAGAAGATGCAACCTCAGGGAAAGGTAGGAAGTTATAAGTCTATTCTATTCCCACGCGTGGGGTCAGTGGTCATGGTAAGCAACCACAACGTGGCCCGGGCCTTATTCACTGTAGAAGAGTGACAGTGTTCTCTGTCACAAGTACTAACTAGCGGAATGCAGCCTCATCCTAATCTTCTGATAAGGGATAAAAAGGTAGAAGGAAGGAAGCTCTAGAACATTGGCTCTCAAAAGACAGAACAGCAGCTTTAGCACCGATGAAGAAATTGTGAGGAATGGAAATTCTTGGACCCTCTCAAACCTAGTGAATTTGAATCTCTGAGGTGGAGCCTAATAATCTGAATGTTACTAAGCATTGCAAGTGATGCTAATGACCATTCAAGTTTCAGAAGCACTGCTGTAGGGCGCCTACAAGATCCCCTTAACCTGCTACTCCTGGTGGTTACTGTATGAAGGCCTGAATCTAATCTCTGGGTCTTCCTCCTGTTTTAAGACTCTGAAGTATTTTGAGAGCATCAGTGGCTAGATTTACACCCAGCCTCTGGAGGAAGTCATGCATACTTTCCATAGCTCAGCATACTGTGCTCAGCGCAGGGCATTGCTCTGAAAAGCAGCCCCAGTCTACACTTACCTAAAAGGCCAATACTGAAAGAATTCAGTTATAGGAATTAAATCCCGGGATACCATGGGTATCCAGGTGTATGCAGAATCCGTATCCATAGCTGTGTAGCCAGTGAATCAAAGAAGAATATGGACACATTTTGAGAGGATACTCGGGTATTTCTAAAGCAGAAGTTCCCAACCCATAAAATTCTTTGCCTAACTTCTTAGGCAAAAGGACATCACTTCCTTCCATTGGCATATTGTTTTATTCCAGTTAGCCAAAAATCTATCTCTATTTTAGACATCAATTTCTTGGTCTGGAATAAAGCAATGATACAAACAGTGGTGATGTGCTATGATGAATCCAAAATCACTGGGATTTAATATTTCTGATGGGCTTTCTTGTTCTATCAGAAATACAATGCAGCAATCAAGAGGATGCATCTTCTTCTTCCTTTCTACACCTTCTCCACCGCCCTCCAAAAACAAAACGAAACAAAACCAAGACATTTAGCAGTGAGAAAAATGAAGCCAGGAGGTACGGTGGTTGTTCAAGGTTCTCCAGTTATATGTGGTCAAGAAAAAACTAGAGTCCAGGCAACTTCAGGTCCAGTGTTATGACCACTAGTATTCTCACATTAATGTTGTAAACTAACTTCTAATTTTCAAAGCATTGGGCAGCCCAGGTGGCTCGGCAGTTTAACGCCGCCTTCGGCCCAGGGTATGATCCTGGAGACCTGGGTTCAAGTCCCATGTCGGGCTCCCTGCATAGAGCCTGCTTCTCCCTCTGCCTGTGTCTCTGTCTCTGTCTCTCTCTTTCTCATGAATAAATAAAATCTTTAAAAAAAATAATTTTCAAAGCATTACCTCATCTGAACCCTACTATCCATGACAGATATAAGCAAGGCTTGATCTCACAAGTGAAGGTCTAAGTGCAGAGGATGGATTAGATCTAGGGACGAGGAGATGGAGCTGAGTTAGAGCTGGTCTGGACTGGTCCAGGATCAAACATATGTGCAAAATTTTCTCTCAAAAGTAAGCCATCGCCTGAGGGGCTTTAGATATACTCAGTACAGCAATAGTCTTTGAGACTCAGGATTTCTTATAATCGGTTTATTATTGTCCAAATGGAGACACCAGACTGACCTTCAGAGCATAGAGATGCTACAAATATTTGAGAACTCATACCCGCTGTCCATACAGTCAGGACCTCGTGAGCTCTGTGCAGTGCTATTAAACACTTCATAGAACTGTGATTAAAGCAATATATTCCCCGGCCTCCAAGTCACTTTTTTAAAGCTAGAATAAGGTTTCTGTGACACCTGGCACACTGTCAAACAACAAACATCAAACACTGACCTCTCAATCTTGTATTAGGACAGATACATATGTATTTGGGTTGGTAGCGTTGGTTTTTTATTTTGGGTAAGTCAGTGGCCCATTATTCAATCCTCAGTTCCACAAGTTTTGGACCAGGTTTAGTAGTTAAATACATTCATACGAAATATATGCCGTAAAATATATCATCCAAGAGAACGTGGCTTTCCTCCCCTCTTTTCTGCTAAACAAAAACTCACCATATTCATCATCATTTTCATTGTGAGCAACGTAAATCTACTAATTTCATACACATGCCTATACATATCTTCTCAACAATCTATTTCCAGGAATTAGGTATGCTGATGAATACAGAGATCATAAACCTGTATGTACATAAATTAAATTGTATCTTTTTCAAATTATCCACCAATTTGAAAATGCGTTTTTGGATGAACTGCAGATTTTTGCCTGTGACCATACCTGCACACCCATCCATACATTTATAGAGCCCTGCAGATGTCTGTACTGAGAGTGGCAAATGGAGTAGCCCCTTTTCCACACCACTTCCCTGTCTTGAGACTACAGTCTCCTCCTCTTTATCCACATTGCCATCACTGTAATTATCTTCATTATCACAAGTAACTTTCGGCGGACACTTGCAATGTTCCGATCCTCACTTAATCTTCACAGCAAACGAAATGACTATTTTTTTCAATTCCATTTCACAGATAAGAAAGTGTAGACTCAAAGAAATTGAGTAACTTGTCAAAGGTCACATAGTTAGGAAGTGGCAGAGTGTGCTAGTCCTCCAAAGGCCAGGCTCACATCCACTACGCTTTCCCTTAACCTGCTCAGAGGATGAGAGAGGATGAGAGGATGTGACAAGTGAAGCTAGACGCTGGATAAGCCCTTACCGCCCCAGAAACGAACCCCAAGAGTGAGGTCTTGTATATTTATGCTCGGGTTCCAAGGGGATAGCAAGTGACAGCACCTTTAAAAGTAAATATGAACGAAGAAAACAAGCAGATGCATCAATAGGTATCACCATTATCTAGAGACAAGATCATTACTGTTCCTTGTGGATGTCAATTCCAAATTAAATATGATTTTGAAACAGAAGCATCTGTGGTATTTCAAAGACTTTTCTGAGCCAAGGGTTCATTCCAGATTCCATGCCTTCAGTCCTGTCCTCTTAGCCTGGAATGCCCTTTCTCATCACTTTTACTTCCCCTCCTTCTCATTCTTCTTTGTCAAGGCAAACTCCTATTCTACCTCCACAACCCAGTGAAAAAGGCACCTCCTTGGCGAAGCTTTCTCCAGTTCCCATTAAACAGAGTTAGCATCCTACGCTTTCGACTTCGGCCGTTTGTTGTTGCCTCTGTTATATTTATTACTTTTCTGTTTTGCCATTTGTCTGTCGACCAATTTCTCTGTCTTGCTTCACTGTGAACTTTCCCAAGGTAGGAGTGTGTCATTTCTGGTCCCGAAACCCTGACACAGAGTCAACACTCAAATGTAAGTGGCATGGACAAGCCAGTAGCAAGATCCATCGGACAGATTAGTAGGACCCGATGAGAATACAAGCTGCTTTGGAGATGCTGCCCATGAAGGAGTCCCCTTGGCTCTGGTAACCTGTTCTAGTAGCCACCAAGCCTTGGGCTCCCCCACTCCTCTCTCCGTGCTCTGTGAGCACTGGGTATCCTGGTGTCATGTCCAGTGTTCTTTTGTTCACACATATGTGTGTGGTCCTCCTCAGAGATGCTCCTTACATGTCTGAGACATGTGTCACACACTGTTGATGAAAGCGGTACTGCATCTCCAACCTGCCCTACTCCGAAGCAGAAAAAGGAATGCTGGGAGACAGAGGACTGCCCGTGGCCCAGGCCTTTTAGATAACTCAGAACATTACAGTGAAAAAGGAAGTATTACGTAGCCATGGAACTGTAACACACAGTACCTTGTGAACCCATTCTCTGTCATCACTTCATCTTTTTTTGTCTTAATACTTCGAAAACAGGATTAAAAGATACTGAGTCCAAAATACACACACACACACACACACACACACACACACACACAGAGTCAAAAGATATTTTCTTTTAGGGACGACCTTCCAGGAGTTTAATTTAGGACATAACCCTGAGAAACCTGCATCAGGGTTTCAAATGAGATGCAAAAAAAAAAAAAAAAAGGAAGAAGTCAACTTTGCCTTTTTCTGTTTTCAACTGTAGCCTGGCAAAACTCGCTTTCCAAGAACCATCCACAAAGTAAATCTTTTTGCACATGCAATTTACCTTTTTTCACACCAGATCAGGTTGGGGGAGGAGGGAGCTGAAGATGCAGAAATGCGGGGAGGGTGAGGGGCAAGAGGTGGGGTGAGGGGCCAGCAGTGAGACCTGCTAATTACTGATCTCTTTTACTCTCCTGCTGTGCTTAACTGTCTGGACACGTTAAAGTGAAATTTTTCTGTGATTTTTCAAGTGACTAGTCCATGGCCCACTAGCATGGAGGGAAGCAGAAGAGATGAAATGCTTTCATTTACATGCAACATTTACTAACTGTGCGGGTTTCCAACATTAAAGAGAGGACAGTGACCCAGGCCACCTTTTTCACACTCAAAAGAGCACTGAAAAAACAAGTCTTCATCGGCTTACCTCGGGCTTCCCTGGTCCTGAACACCCTCCCCCCAGGGTAGGAGCAGAAAGGGAAAAACAGAGGGGATTTTATGCTCCTTTCTCTTCAACTTTTCAGGCGGTATAAGCAGCATTTAGCAAATTCAGCCCCAAATGGCTCCAAATGCTCAGAGCTGCAGGGGCTCCTTCTTTGTTATCCTCCCTCTATTTACACAGGATTTACGCAGGCTCTCCACTGAAGAGACCTAAAGCACTTCCATTCTCACCGGCTCTCCCCCAATTGTGGCCCCGGCCAGGCCAGCAGCATCACCCAGATTTCTGTAACCTGGACAAGAAGGTGACATACAGCTCCCTAACTGGGTGATTCCCAGACGACCTGCAAGGTGGAGGCTTCTATGAAGATGAGCTCACCTGCTGGCAGAGAACCAAAGACCTAGCCGAGGCCTTGCGCAAACGTGTGTCCAGGGACAAATAACACACGCTTTTAAAATATGCATCTATATGATATAATGCAAAGCGGTGGGTGAAAAAAAATTCAGACTGCAGCTTGGATGAAAACCACTTCACCCACTGGTTGGAAAAATAAAGTGTAAAAACAGACAGATGGACACATATGTAAATGTGGCTGTGTTTTAGGCTTTAGCTGGCAACGTGAGTGTCGTAGTATAGTTTTGCACGCCTGTATTTTCCATATCATGTTGAATCCTGTTAACTGTTGAACAGAAACATCCTCATACTGGTCCTTGACCAAATGAGTCCCCTCCATGTACCCGTCAGGAGCCATAAAATGGCTTTGTTTATTGACTGGAACCCTCTAATCCTGTAGAGCATGAGTGAACGAAAGCTTCCAGTAAGTACTCTTTGCCTATGCTCCTCCTAAGTTGGTGGCTCTCTTTTGAAATATGCAACTTCACTTGAGAATTTTACAGTATTTCCAGAAAGGACATTTATTCTCACTTGCCATGGAATCCTCCAAAGGATGCTGACTGAACCCAGGAGAAAAGCATTTTCCTTTGCCATGATAATTCAGCAGACTGCTTAATCTCTGTGGTAGGGCCTTGAAAGAATGTACTTTTTACTCAGTTACCTGATAAGCACTTATAAAAGCATGGAGCAGGTTGGGAAGTTATTCGCAATACATCATAATAAAGCTCTTCTGGGCACTCTAATGATTCATTTTTAGTGATCTCTCAAATGCCCTTTTCCACAGTTAACACTCAAGATTTTATTAAGGTAGAAAGCAGGGACAAATGTCCACTCAAGTCCCAGCTCTCAAATTTGACTCTACTTGCACCACACTACCTATATCTAAAGCTTTTTTAATGTTCTGTTCACCTCCCTGGAGTGGCATTTCAGCTAACAGAGTTCACAATCTTTCAGCCCTAAACACAGAAGGCTGCTATCTTCAAGTCATCCTAGGAATGTGCCAGATACCATCATCTCCCTCCTGCTATACAAAGAACCAGAGAGAGAGAGAGAGAGAGAAAGAGAGAGACCAAGAGAAGACCAAGCTGATCATGTTACCAAGAGCCCAGAATGCCCCTCTCAGAAGGTTAATCTTTGAACTAGTAAATGTTATAATTAGGAGACTTGAAGTTGGGCTGAGGCTGGCCATTGAAAGAAAAACCTTAAAAGAGAAAGTATGAATGGAACACATTTCTTTCGCCTAATGGTTGACACAAGGGTCATGATTTTTATGGGAAATTATACAAAAATGAGTTGTTATGATAGAGGAGTCCCTTCCCCACATCTCCTACAAAAGAAAAAGGGTGGTTGGGGAGAGATGTCTTCCCAATTTCACTTAGCTATGTTTCAGTACAAATTGCGAAAATTATGCAAATAACTATTTTGGCACCTTTGCTAGAGGAAAACATTATTAAATTATGCTCTAAGTATTTTGTCTGCTTTAGTAATTACTCTCATGTAACTGTAAATATAAATAGCTGTTATTCTGTTTAAATTTTTAATCATGCAAAATATTGTCACACAAAATGTCCTTCTGTTGCAGTCTAACTGGGATTTTCTTTTTTAAAATATCCATATTTAACTGAAGTGAACTATTTTTAGCATTGTAAAGTGTTTTAGTAAAGATAGCTGGCTAACATCTCTGAATCAACAGGTCTTTCAAGGAAAGATATGGCCTTTATATTTGCAAAAAGAATTTCCTACTAAAGTCATCTTATAAAATATACTTTTAACATTTTATACTAAACTACAATATAATAAGTCTGCTTCCATGGAGGTATGGAGTATTACATCAAGCCTATATTTTCAGTATATGCTGCTAATATTCCATTTTATCATTAACAGTGGGATTTTATATGTAATTGTCTTTTTTGATTTTATTTTTAAGATTTTATTTAGTTATTTGAGAGAGAGAAACAGAGAGCAAGCACGAGCAGGGGCAGAGAGAGAGGGAGGAGCAGGCTCCAGAGGGAGGAGCCGGAAGCCCAACTTGGGATTCGAGCCCAGGACCATGACCTGGGCTGAAGGTAGATGTTTATTTCTCTCTTTTAGCATACTTTAATATGAGATGAAACATTTAAGAATCAACCAGTAACAAATTTGTTGGGGAGAATAATAGAAAAGCACAATTCTATGTGGTAGAGTTATTTCATCCAATTTTTAGGATTTTTACTCCCTCATCTTATTTGCCATCCAAAACAAAAATAGTGATAACTCATTTTTATAACGTCCAGCAGTATGACCAGTCTGAATTCTTAACATGATGTCTCCCTGTGAATTTATAACAGCAGATTTTCAAATAGTAGAACAACAAAGACAGAAAAGTGATTATTTCTGCACTTTCATATTATAAATTGAAAACAATGGACTATGTTAATAAAAGTCCAACTTTGCAAATGACATTGTTTTTTAAAAATATTTTATTTATTTATTTATTTATTTATTTATTTATTTATTTATTTATTTATTAATGAAAGAAATCAAGCAGGGGGAGCGGAAGAGAGAGAAGCAGAGTCCCTGTTGAACAGGGAGCTCCATGAGGGGCTCAATCCCAGGACCCTGGGATCACAATCTGAGCCAAAAGTAGAGGCTCAACCACCTGAGCCACCCGGGCGCCTCACAACTGACACTGTTAATGCAAAAAAACTAAAAATAAATACAAAATCTTTATCTTAAGAGAAAAGGTAGCCATCTTTATAATTACAACGGCAACAGTAATAATAACGCTCACTAAGAGGACTAGATTCAGATATCTACCAACACTCCCTTTGGGATAGTTTTAGGAAGCTAATCATAGCTATGTATAGGAAAAAGAACAGTAGTACTTATGAAGTTGGCAACTGGCTTAAGGTGAATACTTTTTAAACTATTAACACACTGGAATTGGATAATATTTGTTAATTATTTAAACATTTTGTCTTGTACTTTTAGAAAGAATATTTTCACACAACAGTCTCCTAATGTTACTTTGGATATTTGCTTAAGAAGTTTATAAACTAAGTTACTAACACTTAAAAAAAAGTAGCTACTGTGCATTTAGGCATTCCCACTTATATTGATTGCTTTAAATAAATCTACTACTATGATTTCAGAAGAAGCAGTTGTATTTTTGTAATGTAATGCAGAGCTCTACAACACATATGTAATAGCCCCAATGGAAACAAATAATATGACTGCTTAATAAAAATCTAAAATACTGTGAATTGATCATTTTTCATATAAAGTACTAAGGAACTACAGACACAGGGCCCTTTAAGTGTACTTTGAATGGAGAATGCTTGTTACTGGATATGGGGTTTCTTCAGGGGTGATAAAAATGTTCTAAAATTGGTCATGGTGATGGTTGAACCACTCTATTAATATACTAAAAAATATCAAATTTTACACTTTAAATAGGTGAATTGTATCTCAATAAAGCTATTATATTTCATTAAAAAAACACATTTTGCCCTCCTTCTAAAAAAGAAAGCATGTTGGAAGAAATATAAAATCCAAGTAACAGGGTTTTGAAAGTGTACATAATCCTTTCTGAATTGTCTCAAAACAATGTGATTTATTTTTTTAAGATTTATTTATTTATTTTAGAGAGAAAGTGGGTGGGGGGAGGGGCAAACAGAAGGGGAGAGAGAGAATTATAGCAGACCCTGTGTGAGCTTAGAGCTTGATGCACGCTGGATCCCAGGACCCTGAGGTCATTGTAACCAAAAGTCTGATCTGCATCACCCAGGCATCCCAAAACTGTGATTTCAAGGCCACTTACTAATGTATCTCTGCACCTTGCGTATGAACAAATATATGTACTCAAATACACTTGGGGTGAATTTTATACTGTTTGCGTTTCAAAGATATGCTTCAATGGGAACTAGATTGATCTTAACTCTGAAATTAACTTTATCTATTCTCAATTCCATTGCATTACAGCAAAACCCGAGCCCAAATTATTCACCTCTTTCAATGCTTACTTTAACTACCAAAATAGCTCCAGAAGACTTACACACACACACCACTTCTACATTTCTTCTACATAAGCTTCTTCAAGTCAGGAACTATATCTTTTAGTTTTTTCGTTATCATTCTTAGAACTTTGGGGGGTTTGTTTTTAATTTTTAAAAAATATTTTATTTATTTATTCATGAGAGACACAGATAGAGAGGCAGAGACACAGGCAGAGGGAGAAGCAGGCTCGCTCGAGGAAGCCCGATGTGGGACTTGATCCCGGAATCCCGGGATCACCACCTGAGCCAGAGGCAGACACTCAACCCCTGAGATATTCAGGTGTCCCACCTTAGAACTTGTGTGCCTAACCCTTTACTGAAGGAATCAATGGATGCCTTTCCAATCCCTTGGAATATGCTGTATTCTTTGTAAATTTACATCTAAAACTTAGAAATAGAAACTATCCAGAATGTTACTTTCTGAAGAGTTGAAAACTGCTCATAGGGATGCCTGGGTGGCTCAGTGGTTAAGCATTTGCCTTCGGCTCAGGTTATGATCTCAGAGACCTGGGATCAAGTCCCGCATCAGGCTCCTTGCATGGAGCTTGTTTCTCCCTCTGCTGGTGTCTCTGCCTCTCTCTGTGTGTCTCTCATGAATAAATAAATAAAATATTTTTTAAAAAAAGAGAGAGAGGGCAGCCCCGGTGGCGCAGTGGTTTAGCGCCGCCGGCAGCCTGGGGTGTGATCCTGGAGACCCTGGATCGCGTCCCATGTCAGGCTCCCTGCATGGAGCCTGCTTCTCCCTCTGCCTGTGTCTCTGCCTCTCTCTCTCTATCTCTATGAATAAAAAACAAAAACAAAAAAAAAAAAGAGAGAGAGAAAGAAAATTGCCCATAGAGTTGAGGTATCAGCTTGCTTGCTTGCTTTATTTATTTATTTATTTATTGCTTTTTAAAATTATTTATTCATGAGAGACACAGAAAGAGAGAGGCAGAGACCCAGGCAGAGGGAGAAGCAGGCTCCATGCAAGGAGCTCGATGTGGGACTCAATCCCAGATCCCGGGATCATGCCCTGAACCAGAGGCAGAGTCTCAATTGAGCCACCCAGGCGTCCCTATTTATTTATTTATTTGAGCATGAGAGAGAGAGAGAACAGAGGGAGAGGGAGAAGCAGGCTCCATACTGAACAGGGAGCACGACATGGGGCTCCATCCCAGGACCTGATATCATGACCTGAGCTAAAGGCAGATGCCCAACCAACTGAGCCACTCAGCTACCTCTATACATTTCATTAAAATTTTTTAAAAAAATTTTCTTCTTGTTGTTATTTTTAAGTCACTTCTATATCCAATGTGGGGCTCAAACTCATGATCCTGAGATCAAGAGTCATACGTTCTACAGACTGAGCCAACCAAGTGCCCCGATATTTCATAAATTTCACTAACTTGCAAGAAATACTACCCAGAAGAAGCATTATTGAAGTAATGTTATATGAATGTTGCCTGGAAGAATCAACTTTATTGAAACAGACAATTAACAAAAGAGGTAACCTACATTTGGAAAAGTATCCTACACACTTGATTCACCTTTCTTTTTCTAAATTTCTAACTTTATTCTATGTCTTTGGGCAGCTGTGTTATTTTTCTTTAATGTTTTATTTATTTATTTATTCATGAGAGACACACAGAGAGAGGCAGAGGGAGAATTAGGCTCCCTCTGGAGAGCCTGATGTGGGACTCAATCCCAGGACCCCAGGGTCATGACCTGAGCCAAAGGCAGATGCTCAATCTTTGAGCCACCCAGGCACCCAGGTGATCCAGGCAGCTGTGTTATTTTGTTTGCACACTGGAGGCTCACTTCTGACATACTCCAGTCCCTCTACTCTGTCCTTCCGTCCCTACCTGTATAACTACAGAGGCACATATCTTTGGGGAAAAATGATGTGATGAAAGAAGCATGAACTAATAACAACACAGATCTTGTACTGAAGTTCCCAATCTAATTCCGACTGGTTGAGCATGACCTTGGTTGGTCAAGAGATCAACCTTCTGAACCTCAATTTCCTCATCAATGAAATGGAAAGAATTATACACACTCGATAGGCTGTGAAAATAAAGTGAAATAATCAATAATAATAATTATGTATTAACTCCCTATCTTAATCCCTACCTAATTTACTCTTATTGAAAAGCTTAAAACTTTATACACAACATCTAGCCTCACATAGTACCCCCTATACAAAGGTGCATCAATAAAGATTAGTTATTTCTTAAAATGAACTAATATGAAAGGACAAACAAAATGTGGTATATACATCTATACACTGAAATACTATTCAGCAATAAAAAAAGAACAAACTCCTGATACATGTAACATCTTAATTGCATTACAAGTCATTAAGCTAAAGGGAAGAAGCCAAACAAAAAACCACATACTGTTTGATTCCAAATGTATTAAGTTCTAGAAAATGTAAACTAATAGATTAAAAGCAGATCAGTGGTTGCCTGATGACAGGTACAGGGGGAAGGATGGATGAAAAAGGAGGACAAGTAAACTTTCAGGTGGTGATGGAAAGGTTCAATGTCTTGATTATAGCAAGTGCTGGTCTCAGGAGTGCATACAACTGTCAAAACTTGTTAAATTGTACACTCTAAATGGGTGAAGTTTTTATATGAAAATTATACCTCAATAAAGTTGATAAAATAATGTTAGGCAGATTATAGTTAAATCTCCACAAACCTGTTATTTGGCATAGAGGAGATTTTAGTGGAAAGCACAGCATGCAATACAGAGAGGTGGGAGGGGATCCTTCCAGTTATTACAATGAGATTCTGAAAGGATGAAATGATTTAGGGCAGCATTAGAAAGATGCTGTTGAGGAAAGCCCAACATGGTATTTATAAAGCTGTAGACATAAACAATTTTTTAAAAACTTCATGAAGATGTAAAGTGGATGGTCAGAATGCACTTTGTAGATTTTATTCAAAAATATTTTTCTTCATTGGCCAGATCCCATTATGGGAAATACTGTTAAAGAACTACTCAGGTTGAAAAAAAAAAAAGTACCAATAATAATCTAAAATATAGCAAAATAATTCTTAATAAGAACTCTTTTTTAGTGATTTTTTTTACACTTATTTAATTTAAACTCAATTTGCCAACATATATTATAAAACCCACTGCTCATCCCATCAATTGCCCTTCTCTTAATAAGAACTCTTAATAAAAACTCTTTTGGAGAATTCAGCATTAACCCTTTCTTCCTAATTATAAGAAGGCCTCACACTGGATATCTCAGTCAACCTCAAAGGAAAAGGACACCACCCATGAAAGATTTTGAGCACCCTTAAGATTAAAAATGAATGGGGAATATAGGTTTAATATTAACCTTTGCCAGACAGCACCATTCCTTCAGTTAATCCCTGCATCCCTCCTATGAATAGAGATGGGAACCAACACTTGTGAAACACCTAGTATGTACCAAGTACAACAGGTAGCTCATCCGCATGACAGTTCAAAGTTCGTTATTTTAATTATTATTTAATATCTTCCCAAAGTGATGCCAGACAGGTTAAGAAACCTGCCTAAAATTACACGTCAATCACAGAGCTGGATCTTCAACTCAAGCCTATGAACTATATTTTCATAGCCTCTATTCCCATGAGGAATGGAAGTTAGTTTTTAAAAAGTAGAATATGCTGGGGGTGCGGGTGCCTGGCTGGCTCAGTCAGAAGAGTATGTGGCTCTTGATCTTGGGGTCATGAGTTCGAGCCCCATGTTAAGTACAGAGATTGCTTAAATAAATAAACTTCTAAATAAACAAACAAATAAATAAATAGTAGAATGTGGGGGAAAATAATGTCTTATGGCTTTGCCCCTGGATAAGTGGTACTTACTAATGGCTGACAATGGTCAAGTGCTCATTTGAATTTTGAGATGTGTGATATTTGGTTCATCTCAGATAATCAGTAAGAGTTAGTTTCGTTTCATTCTTACTTTTTCCTTCCTTCTTTCATTTCTTTTTAATGACTCATTCACGTGACAATACAACACGAAAGTAGAGTCACCACTGGCTGAAAAACACATGTGCTTCAGAAAAATTAACTTGGGGATACCTGGGTGGCTCAGTGGTTGAGTGTCCGCTTTCGGCTCAGGGCACAATCCCAGGACCCGGGACCCAGTCCCACATTGGGTTTCCCATGAGGAGCCTGCTTCTCCCTCTGCCTGTGTCTCTGCCTCTCTCTCTCTCTCTCTGTGTCTCTCATGAATGAATAAATCTTTAAAAAATAATAATTTCTCCCTCAGTCTTCCAGAACTCATACTTCAAAATGGCACAAAAGCAAAAGGCCGCATTTGCCACTACATGGGAAACATTACCACACCTGATTGGCCCCATCTAATCCTAGAAAGACCAGGAGCTGAAAGCTCCGCAGCTCTGTTAGTTCGCCACTGTACACCACCCCCATGCTCTGTCATTAGGACAGACAACTCAACTTGAGGGGCAAATGTGAACTTTATTATTTTAACTGATAAAAGAGAGTGGTAGAGGTCATTGTCTAAGAGGAAAAGTTGTTCAACCATTTCCCAGGAGAAAAAGGAAAGGGTTTGCTCTCTTGGTAGGTTTATTCATGTACCTGTGCAAACCAGCCTATGAGAGAACTGACATCTTTGCTGTAAGATCAGATCTCAGAGCCACCAATCAAATAGCAATCCAACCTTAATATGCTGATGCAGCGAATTTCCGGATCTTGATCACACTAGGCTAGGGAGTCATTCTTCTCAGTGATAAAGTCGGTGAATGCACTCTTGAGAAGATAACAAATTAAAAACCAGCTGACTCAACACCATTTGAGTGAGGAATTCACTGCTGACCCAGTACAACACAATTTCTATCACCAGTCAGTAATCACCGAAGAGGTGACCAACTTCATTTCATAATTGTAAAACTATTCCTAGCAGAGGATCTTAGGACAGCTAAATGGTAACTGTCCGATTTACATCATGCAAATCTACTAAAATTGGTAAAGACTTCTCAACTATTTATATCCTGAGTTTTACTTTATGTTAAAATTATAAGATTTTAAAGCAAATCAGAAATTCCCCAAAGTGCTGTATTATTTAAATGACCAAAAATATGAAAGAACTCTGTAACTTACAGGATTACTTCATCTTGAAAATATATCTTATGTAACTCCCTCTAAAATCCCTAGTTTTTCTATAGTTAATGTATTATTCTGGTAGAAAGTGAAGCCGACATCTTCTATGCATCAGCCACAGAATATTTTAAAAATGCCTACTAGTGGTTGTGAGACTTGCACCTTAGACTTTGAAACCTGTGATCTTGGATAAAAACACCTTATAGGGGGATCCCTGGGTGCCTCAGCGGTTTAGTGCCTGCCTTCAGCCCAGGACATGATCCTGGAGTCCTGGGATCGAGTCCCACATCAGGCTCCCTGCATGGAACCTGCTTCTCCCTCTGTCTGTGTCTCTGTCTCTCTCTCTCTCATGAATAAATAAATAAAATCTTAAAAAAAAAACATCTTATAGTTACATTGTGATATTTTGGCTTTCAAAGGATTTCTTGTAACTTTGGATCACCACAACAAAATACAAGGGGCTTATACTATTATTACCATTTAATAATAAATGGTAATTTATTACCATTTATCTGGTAATAAAGCAGATAAAGCAAGTATGGTTGACATCTTGCTAATTCCTCGTCTTGCCTGAAATACTTTCCATTACCTAAAGTCTATGAATATTACGTTGAACCACCTGAAATTGCTAATATTTGGCCATTTTTAACCTACCAAAATGGCAATTTCATAAAGCAATATTCTCAGCTTTGCTATCAATCGTAACACAGTTGTTTCTTTTGCTTTTCCTACTTTTCAATGTTTTTAGCAATAATGTCTCACCTCCCTCTTACAAATCCCTTCAGTTATTTTCTCTTTTCATATCCAGTAGATAAAAACGTAAAGTGGAGATAAATACTAACCACGGAAGCCCTACCATACAGGAGGCCAATGAAGTTACTACACATTAAAACTCACCAACAGTCAGGAGATGGGGTTTTTAAATAGGGATGTGACCAAAGGACTGTTAGTACTATTCAGAAAAAGGAACTATTCTTGTCCATTCTAATTTAAAACTTCAACAATAGTAGATAGCATTGAGAAATGATTAGAGTATATTCTATATATAGACGGTGAAGAAATTTCACTCAGTGAATCCCATAATAACAACAGCAACAGTAATAAAAAAGTATTTATTGAGCACTCATCTTTCAGACAGTCTGCTAAGCGCTTTACATGAATGACCTCATTTAATTCTCCCCATCCTATCGAGGCTGATCTTCCTCTTACACTGTCAAGAAACTGAGGCTTACTTAGAGAGGCTGAGCAATTTGTCCAGAGTCATATGAGTTATAAGTGGCAGAGACAGAATTCACATCCATACCCTTAAAACACTACCAGAGACTGCGTCCATGACAACTATCCCTGAGACTCCAGAGCCCACCTACCCAGCATCCTCATAAAACTTCCTAACATGTCTATACCCTATTGAGCCATTCAGTTAGTTAAAATGTCTGCAGTCTCCCAAGTTAAGATAATAGGAAACTTATATTTTACCGCGACCGTAAGTGTGATGAGGCCAGGCATGAGGGCCATCCTATCACCCTGGACTCCCAATGCACAGAACAGTGCCCGACTCAGAACAGGCACTAAAGAAATGTTTGTTCAAAGTGTAACAGATAATAATTTTTCTCTGTGCTTTTTTCATTCCTAGCGCCTTACATACATCTTGACCTGTCTTCCTCGTGAGAAAGTAGAGAGCTCCTAACCAATCCCATTCTAGACATTACTTGACTTTAGAAACCTTCCACCAGTGGCACTGCTGCCACCACCTTCAACTTTCTGCAGGTGCTAAGATTGGTTCATCCCCCTGACAAAAATGGGATAAAAGGACCCCAACCACAGAGGTGGAGAAACCACTCCTTCCCCTTGAACGAATGCTGCTTGGAGGATGCTCATGATCGCTTTTCTTCTCTCACCAAGGTTCAGTAAGTACAGAAAGCTCAGGCCCAGTGAGTATGGATCAGGTTAGTCATGCCACAACTCCACCCCTTCTGTTACCATGACATCAGTTCACAATCCTGCCACTTCTACAAAAAAAAACAGATAAATAATAATAATAATAATAATAATAATAATAGTAATAATGATGATGATGATGATGATGATGTAATTGGTCCCAGCAGTTAGTCAGGTGCTGTGGAATCAAGATAAAAACGCGGCTATCTCCCGTAGTGATTTGCTAGCCTTTCCATACTCCAACCAGCACATCGGGATTTCTAAATTACATACCGTAATTGACATAAAATATCTGTCCCATCAGTGAATATCTTTATTAGCATCAAAATCACTCACAACTAGTGTTCCTCAATGTTATTAAACATAACTTGTTCTAGGTGTTGCTTTACTAATTAGTCAGGATGAGCCCGAGGAAGAAAATCTGGGTCATGTTAAATTAATTGGAATGAGCATGAAAATTAGCAGAGCAAACTGCATCAATTTTCTATAGAGAGTCTTTCTTCATGTTGAGAATAAAAATGGATATTATGAGGCATTAACCAAACTGCCTTCTGTGACTGCCAAGAGGTGTGTTACAGTAGCCCAAAATATCATGCTCGCAGATTTTCAGAAGTTAATGAGACATTTCCAGGAATGGTAAATACATGGTGTTAAAATGGGTGTGCCTCCGATGGGGAAATGCCAAGTCATTTCATGTTTATTCAGGCATAACAAGCTCTTCAAAATGAGCATAATTTAAGAGGTGAATAGTGCAAAGAGGGCTAACATTCAACTAATTTTCCTTCAGAAAGAAAAGATTAAATCGAACAAAAAAAATGAATTAAGAGGTTTACCAATCAACAAGTCAGCCACCAGGATGGCGGCCTCTGCTCAGCACAGGCGCAGCGCCCCCGCCACCACCAAGTTTTCCAGAAATGTCCCGAAGGCAAGGAACAAAGCGAGCAGAACTGATTACTGCCCCGCTCCCTGCCTCGCTGTCTCAACTCTGTTTGGCTTCCTAATGAGCTCGCTAAAAACCTAATTCATCTCCCACAACCCTCCTCAGCCCTCCTCAGCCCTCCTCGAGATCCACCGTTAGTGGGAATCAGAGATGAAACCTTCCCAGGCCGGGGGCAAACCGGGGTGTCTTCCCCAGGCGGGGCCCTGCCCGCCCCCAACACAGTGGAGCAGGGGGTCCCCTCAGAACCGTTTCCAGGATCAAGAGGCCTAGCGAAGCGAAGACTGTCAGGTCAGGGCGCCAGGGATTTCCGCCTTCACACACTCCCCCCGACAAATGTGGGGATTCCCTGGGCTCCGCAGAACACAAAATAGGGAGCACCACGCAGGAGGGGGGGGCCGGGTCGCACCCACGGCGAACAGCTGCAGTGGGCTGCTGTGAGCCCCCGGCCTGCTCATGAGGAAGACTCCCCGGGTTCCCCATCACACATGCTCCAATCCTCCCGGCCCCAAGCCCGTAACTGGAAGATGACCGCATTGATGGATCCTTAGTTTAAAATGCAGCTGTTTTATTCTGCTTTAGTAATTAATTCTTTTTCCAATACTCTATTGATTAAGCGTAGGCCCTGATAAAGTTCAAACTGAGGGGAATCTCTCGTGGCGTCCTTAGCTGCTCAGGAGAGTCAATGAAAACTTCCTACGGTTCCACCTGCCTCCTCAGAGTGCTGATCCAATGAACAGGACCGTTTTTTTCTCATAAATTAGTCAGGCCATGTGGAGCTGTATTAGCTGATCGCGGCTTTTGTCTCTCTACTTGCTGACTTGCTTTTCAGTTTTGCTGGCCTTTGTGCTGTCACACACAAAGTCGGCGCGCAGCTGCCATTCTGAACCCAAACCAAGGTAAAGAACAATTCATACAAACTACATTTTTTTTTCCCCTCCCGTTTTATACAGCTGCAACTCCCTAAGCAGCACAGGGCTCAATGGGGCCTCCTGGGACCCAACTAGCTGAGAAATCAGTGCCGAAGCATGCAGACATACTGTGGAAGTGGGGGGGTGTGCAGGGGTGTGCAGGGGTGTGCAGGGGGTGCAGGGGGCAGGCATAAAGTCATGGAACCTATTTTCTTCAAGGCTTTGCCAGGCTTTCTTGTCCACCCCCCACACCCCCCACCCGCTCCATACAATTGGTGCTCCCCCATTCGCAGCGACACTAAGCTCCCTGTTCCGTTTTCAGAGAGGACATCGAGAAATGTCAGGAGACAGGGCAGGGAGAGTGATCGAGAGACCAAGGCCTACGTGCTGCGCTGCTCAGGTGGCATAGGTGAGTTGGGGAACACCCACCAACCATTCGGGCATGGGGTGTAACCATATATAAATGGCCACAGTGAATACAATGGTATTTAGTAATAAGAGGACTCACAGTGCTCCTTTTCCAAGGGTCACATGTCCCGGGATCAATGTTGGTGAGCAGAACAAGCGTGATAACAGGAAGGTTCTCAGATTACAGCCCCGTACAATGGATTTTTGTTTCTACGAAGCTCGTGGTGACTGAGAATGCTTTTAGAGCTTTGAGAGTGGGCTTCTTCTCTACCTGCCCCGCAACCCCTGCACCCAGGCACACTCGTCCAGATTCCCCGCACCAACGTGCACAGGCTTCAGGCCCTGCCCAATGACAGACACGTCGAAGACACATGTTCCAGCCTGTGAGCTGGTGGAAAGACCGTAGCTGACTGCTCAAGGCACTTGCAATACACACTTACAGGGGAACTCATGCTGTTTGTTGTTTTTCATGCTGTTTCAGAAGGTCTGGAACAATTTCAGGAGAATCCCTCACGTTGTTATCATCTAATACCAAATTCAAGACTAAAGCTCAGCTGGGATCCTGTGAGCAGAGTGGCTGGGACTGTTTTCCATGTTCTCTCCCGGGGCCTGAGCGGAGAGTACATTCCCCACCTTCACAACATTCCTTCCTAGGTCAAAAGGTCATCTCTCACAGACGTCTCCAGCAGATACTCGGTTGTCAAAAGGCTGCATCATGTGATCTGGGCAAGCCACTGCTAACAAAGCTCCTTCCTCATTGGGAAACAAACTTTGCATGTCTAAATGATTTCCAAGTTAAAAAATGTGTTTTCCTCCCTCCACCCCTGCTCTTCTCTTTGGTTTTCAAAACAGTGAGGACAGGAGTGGGCACCAGATTCATCAGCAAAGGGTCCATGAATCACTTGGGTCAAAATTCCACCACTCTGACAGGGCCGTATTAGGAGGAAAGACGACTGCCAGGGGTGATACAGATTTCCTGTACATACGAGAAAACAGGGTGTCCCTTTTCCAGGGGATTTCTTTCAAAAGGAAAATCCCATTTTTAAAGCAAACACATGTATTTTGAATAAATAAGAAATAACGATGGAAAGATCAACCTAAAAAAAATCAGAAACTTTTGTAAATTCGTATTAAAAATTAAGATGACATTTTTTGATCAATGTATATTCAACTGCATTTAAATGACCAACAGTGTACGTAGTATATGACAAGGCACAAAAACAAAAATGTGGGGGGTGAGAAGTCTATCCATTTTGTTCAACATTCAGAACTCATGAGAGCCTAAAGTTTGCCACCAACATTATAAGTTAAAAAGTCCCAGTTACTAGGAGAGCAGGCTTTGCTTTTTCGTTTTAATTTCCTGCTGCCTAGATGAATAATATAACGATTTTCTCATTGTCAATGATTGTTACTTAGAGCAGCTTGAAGCTCTCACATGCAATCCAAAATGAGTCATTTATTTCTAGAAGGGAGTCAAACAAGTCTATCAACATTGCTTCTATTTATAAATTACATATTTAAGAGTAAAATAAAGTCATGGCTGAAATGTTACATATGGGAGATAAAGAATTAGAGATACTTTCAAATTATTTGGCTTGGTCCTACGCCATAAAATCTAAGGACATGGACCATTTTTGTAAGAACTAAGGTAATTTGTGCACAAAAGGCTTAATTAAATACCCTCAGAAGTGGGATCCAAGTTCTTACAGGTCTCCGGATACTAAGGCCTGCAGATATACAGATATACAGTATTTTCCTAAATGTACTATCTCCTTTGTTGTTTTCAGTGATCAAACTTCCCAAAAGGACAGTTTTCCAAACTCCTCTTTGGGGCTTTCACATGTCTGCTTTCAGGTGCCTTGGGATTAACAGGAAGTGACAAAAAAAAAATGCATATTCTAGAGAATGCGTGTCATTTCATTCGGTCTCTTCTACCAACTTTAAAGACCCGAGTTTTATAAGCTTTCCTTTGGGTAGGTATCACAGTGTTTTAAAAACAGTGTAATGGGCTGTTAAATTAAGCACATGTTCCACACTGACATTTTAGTTCCTGGAAGTCACTGTGTGCCAAATTTGCCAGTTTAGTATCTATAACCCTCGAACACGTGCTTTATGCCTTTTCCTTGGGGTGTGTGTGGAAGGTAACAGAATATATTAAACGATCATGACACAGACTCAAACAGAAAAAAGAAAATTGATCACACAGGAGAAGAAGTTGGTATCTGAACTTTTCAATAGAAGCTTGGGGTGGGATCCAATGAAACAAGGTAAGTAAAATGAACGTGTTTATGATCCTGTAATGACTTATAAGCTTATTACCACTTCTGGTACCAGGAATATGATACTTAGCATTTGATATCAGCCACAGAATGTGAGGATTCCAGACCATTCTAAGAACTGTAGCAAATGGCCCTAAAAATACGAACTTTGGGGCCAGAATCATGTTTTATCTGCCAAAGGAACCCAGGAAGAAAATAGGTACCTCATAGTGAATGGCATAAAATTAATTACCATCTATGTTGAGAGCATCACACAGTTTGCAGTCCTATCAATCAAGAAAGGAAATTAGGCAGAGAGTTAAGAATGACCTACAGAGAATACATGATGTAGTTAATAATTTTAAACGGGCATGGTTCCACCCTTTCGGGTATATGTAGCTGAGCCTCTTTGGTGGTAGGAGTATCCACATCTGCACTTCTCACTTCTGTTACTCTTATACCTGAACACAGGACTTCAGCTCCAGGCTCTCCATCTCTAAGGTCAAAATAGACCTTCCCGCTGGGTGTACACAAATAGTTTTCTAAATGTAACACGGAGCAAAGAATCAAACAGTTGGGAAATGGGGGTGCCAAAGGGACAGGGGTGCCTCCTTAAAAGAAGCTATGTTACAGAATCACAGTATACCAGCTGCCCTAAGAGGAAGGAGGTCACACAAATCCACAGTGGAAGCGGTCAAGGGCAGAGATGGCTAATTTACATCTCGCCCAGGATCAGAGAAGTCTCTATAATCCAGCAAATTCTACATCAAACAATGACTGCACTTGCATCTGTATAGGTCTTTAGGTAAAACTACCAAACTACTACATATTAGGGTTTCCTTTTTTTAAAAATTTTTTTTTAATTTTTTAAAAATTTATTTACGATAGGCACACAGTGAGAGAGAGAGAGAGAGAGGCAGAGACACAGGCAGAGGGAGAAGCAGGCTCCATGCACCGGGAGCCCGACGTGGGATTCGATCCCGGGTCTCCAGGATCGCGCCCTGGGCCAAAGGCAGGCGCTAAACCGCTGCGCCACCCAGGGATCCCCCATATTGGGGTTTTCAGTCTCAAAAGTATCCACACTTAAAATATTTCAAAAGTAGCTGGTCACCACGTCTACCTTGTCAACTTGCCCATTGGAGACTCATTTCAGTATTTGCAGTTAACATTTTTAAAACTCCTAAAGTAACCAAATCATTTCTTTGAAATAAACTATACAAGGAGGCAGCATTTCTGGGCTTTTTGGGAGATGGCTGGAGAAACTACGATTTATAGTCACCAAACCAGTTTTTCTGAAACCCCTTTCAAAAGTGTAGCATTTCCTCTTAACTTTTGAAACCTGGATCTCTCACTATAAATAAAGAGCAGTCATAAAGCATTTTAAAAGAACTTTGAAAAAAATTTAAAACTGCTTTAAAGAAGCAGGCAGGATATAAAAGAATTCAATACAATTTTGTATATTCAAAATGAGACATTTTATTTCTCCAAGTGAATGGCTTAAGATCATTGAGAAAATTGCAGCTGAGACTTGAACTTGGGCTCAGAAGCCTACAAAAAGAGGTTTTCACTCTGCCTCAAAAGCGACAAGTTAAAATAAAAGGCACAAAGAATTTCCACAGACCTATATGCTCAGGGAAAGCCAGTGTGACCTATGACTCAGAACTGTGTGATCTCCAATTCAGCACACTTTTCATGTGGCCCTAACCTGACAACTTGGCCTTGCCTCTCACTGATGCCCTTGTGGTAATTCTGATGCCTACTCCACATAAGAATGGCAGGGACCTAAGTATCATTACAATAGGACATAATCTAACTCATCTTCCTAGAGAAGAAGTAGGATTGCTAAAGTAGGCCAGGAAAATTGTGGGAAAATGTCCCTTCTTCAATGTCAAGAGTTGTAATAATGAGCAGTAGAGATCAATAAAGAGCTTTAGTTGTCAAAATAGAAGACCACAGAAGGGAGGGTAGACACCAAGGTTGTGGCCAAAGAATCAGAAGGGGTTACTTTTCAGATGGAAGACTGGAACATTTTTATTTTGTCTATGATTTTGTCCCATGGGCATAAAAACTGAATAGGGCACTATTTAAAATCAAAACAAATGCCTGTGTTCTGCAACTATGTGGAAGACATTCCAATCAGATCCTTCACAACGTCTACTTTTATCCAGGTAAAAACAGCTACGTGGTATGAAATCCACATATAAGGGCCCTTGAAGAAATTATACAAATACACGCTCCTCCATTTAATTCTATCATGTGCTGTACTGATTTTCTACTAAACACTAGGTTTCAATTTAACTGATCTAACCATATGTTTATCAGAATATATGAGACATTTTGGAACTGGTGATTTCTGTACTTTCATCATTACCCTATTCATCAAGATAATGACTTATAAAACTTTGGTTGGTCACCTGGCTCTTTAAATAATATCAGGAAAAGGTTGTAGGGCCCTGAGTAGCCTTCAGAAAATGTGGTAAGATGCCAATTCTATAAACAATCTATAATTTTCCAAGATTATACATGGCGCTAGGAACCTGCCACCAATTCAGAATTTATAGGACAGATGTATAGAAATGAACTTAATCTCCAACATGATTACACACTATGATACATCAAACAACATTAGGGAAAGATCTAGGTATATGACAGAAAATATCAATTTGAAATTTTGAAAATTTCTGCTATTTTCAGAATGGGATAAAACACCTCCAGCCCTAATTTCTGGGCTGATAACAGGTATCTGATACAATTGACACCTCTTCTTGTAGACAGGTTGTGGCCACGTAATTAAGTGCCTGGTTTTGGGGTCAGAGAGACTTCAGTTAGAATCTTGGCATAGGGATCCCTGGGTCGCTCAGCGGTTTAGTGCTGCCTTCAGCCTAGGGTGTGGTCCTGAAGACCCAGGGTCGAGTCCCACGTTGGGCTCCCTGCGTGGAGCCTGCTTCTCCCTCTGCCTGTGTGTGTGTGTGTCACTCATGAATAAATAAATAAAATCTTTAAAAAAAAAAAAAGAATCTTGGCATGGACACACTTTCTAGATGTTCAAGGAAACGAAAAGTTATTTAGCCTCACTAAACCTGTTTTCCCAACTGAAAAACCTACACAAGGTAATGAGTATTAAATTATAGTAAATAGCACAGTATCTGGTATAAAGTAGTTGTCAAACATTAGCTTATAATGATGACGATTCTGCTACTACTGCCATATTTGAATAGATGTATCATAGGTATTTTTCCTTGATCTAGTTCTTTTGTTGTCCAAAAATGGTAATAATCGAATAGAAGAACTGAGTTTCAGGCTACAGTAAAGATTTAGTATTACTAAGCAAAGCTGGCATCTGGAAAGATAATGATCAGATCCCAGACAGCTCTCTTTAAAACTCTTAAACAAGAAATTAGCTTACATATCACATTAGTTTTTCTCTTCCCTAGTAAACACATGACACATTTTAAAAAGGCCATGAAAAATGAATTACTGTAAAGAGTTGTCTTCAGCCAGTGAGTGTTGAGTTGCAAGAATGGAGTTAAAACTCTTGCTTGACTCAAAGAGTTCTTAGACTAGGACCAGTCAAGGTAAGAAACAAAACAATTCATTAATATCCAACATATGAAATACTTGATCAAAGGGACTCCAGGGTGAGTTAGTCAATGATTTCTGAGGAGAATATTTAGTCTATAAAAGCAAAGAATAAAGACATTAAGGTCCAGTGATAACTTGTTATGGCATCTCAACCAAAAAAAAATATTTTTTATAAACATAAGACATCAAGAGAGAAAAAAATGCTCCATCTGTATCTCCATATAGTATACCAAAATAAAGTGAAGACTAGGAAATTAAGGACTTTGTACATATCTACTTATTCTCAGGGCTGAAAACAAACTGCCAATACAGAGATACTATATTTAGCATGTAATATGGATAAGAAATCTGTGTAATTGTGTGAAAATATATCATAAATTTGTAATACTGTAAATACCCACACTTGTAAACACATAAAATCTATATCGTGTACATAAAAATTTAGAAGAGACATTATAAGCCATATTAGGGATCCTCACAGCAAATGATGTAATAAGACACATTTACAAAGGCTATGTGAATTGAGAAATTAAAACAAATTTAGGCTCATTTCTTTCTCATTTCTCACTGGTATGGGAAATAAAGATTTTTATTTTCATTAGTTAAAACCATTGAATAATTACTCGATTCTCAGTGTTAACTGGGTAGACACCATCAGCATTGTCCCAGAACTTGAGCAAGAGAGGGTACAGGAAATTACTTACGCATGGAAAATTTTTATTGGATTGGAGTATCAAAGGCTATTGCCTTTAAGAAATCCTGAAACTCAAAAAAAAAAAAAAAAAGAAAGAAAGAAAGAAATCCTGAAACTCTATAGGTTTAAGAAAGTCGGGATTAACTTCTTTTTAAACCACAAACTCAATCCAGAGTAAAAATCAACAAACAAGTACAACATTTCTAAGGAGGGAATAAATTATCTATTGTCTTCTATCATTTCTTAGGCAACTAATTCCCATTGAAACGTTAAATGCAAAGATAAGTAGATATTTACAATGTACTTTTTAAGATCTTTACAAAAGCATAAAAAACAAAACACTGAACAGAAGGTAGGAGATACTGCATGATTTTGAAATTATGCTTTAATATTCTTATTCCTATGATCACTCATGACCCAGTGTTGCTCAGAAGTCTTCAAGAGTTGGTCAACTCTAGATTAGAACTACTTACACGGTCCCAATTCAAAGTATACCCTTTCGAAGATGCGTAATATAAGTTCTGGAAGCCCGTAGGCAAGCTACAGTTAAAACACTTTATGGAGTGTACTTCAGGCAATCACACATGAAGTCATAGCACCTGGGCAGGTGGCTTCATGCTTTTGACACTACCATAGGCGTTGAAATATGTCTCTGGAGATTTGTCAGGAATATCCCTGGAAGTCAAGAACTAAAGAGAGTGTCAAGAAATCCTTTAGAGAAAAAAATACTGCCAAAGAGAAGAGGAAGCCCTGATTGGTTCTTTTTTATTCTGCAGTGGGGAGAAGATAACTTTCTCAGAATGCTGAGGATACTTTCAAGTAATTCAGGACTTCTGAAGAATTTGAACAATAAAAGCAAAGAATAAAGAATCATGTGACTGATACTATGGTTTGAATATTGCAGAAGGACCTTTCAATGAAAGGGGGTGGTTTTATTTTACTGCTTCAATATTTAAAAGCCAGATAAAAACAAGATGCTAAGCCCACTTAGAGCTAAGACAAAATCACTTTGACTCAATTTTTTTTAAGTCCATCTAGTAAGCACTTGTAGTAGGTAGCAGGGGTAATTAAGTGGTGTTGGTGAGCAAATTAAAAAGGAAATTGAACAGCTTCAAGAAAGCCTTTTTTATACACACAAAAGTATCTTTTAAAAACCCACACTATGAAATATTCACTAACTCTCCAATTTTTTGATCCAGTTGACTATGTTACTGATGGAACTGGTAGATTTTCTTTAGGTTGTAGGAATCTTATTATCCCCATAATGTTTGGTGCAAAGAGCAAACAGTAAAATGCAAACAAGTATTATTTACTTAGATATGAGGTTGGTGATTATGAAATAAGAATTTTGGCAAGTCTCAGAAGAATAGGAGTCTCATTTTATGGTTCAGTACCTCGTGTCTTCTTTGCCATTTCTAAGCAGAAGAAGAGGACAAAGCTTTTAGAATGTGCCAATTTAATTTCTGACCTCTCTCTTTTCTATTCAAAGAGTGTTCCTATAGATCTGACCAGCATACATGGGGGAAAAAAAGATGGAAAAGAAGTTACTCTTTCAAAGCATAAATCACTGATTTAAAATCTTTAACAAGTGGCATATGAGAGCTCGGGTTCCAGTTTAAGTTGAGGAAATAAAAATAAAATGTTGTAATAAAGAAATAATAGAAGGGTGGTATCCTTTTGATTAGAGAGATGACATGGGGGGTTTAATGACTTTCTCAGGACAGTCAGGTGCCTTCATTAAATTTTATACCATTTATGAACCAAGGTCCTTTTCATGCAAAACACACTTTGCGGGTAAAGAACATGAAAAAAATTAAATGGCCTTAGTTCTTCTGCTTCCTTTAGCCCTGGTGGCAGGCAAGTAACTGAACCTGTCCCAGACCAAGTTACCTTGTTCAGAAAATGGAAGTAAACTTGAGAAATTCTGGGGGAATCAAAGGATAGTTTATGTAAGAACCTATCAACAAACAGAAATACAACACTAAATGTAAGGTACCACTCTGCAGATACAATTTGGATTTTGAATGATATATTATTTAAAAATTAATAGAGCACGGTAGAGCAAAAAGAGGCCCAGGAGTCCCTTAACATCCTTATCACACAGAGATGGGAGCTAAATCCACGAGAACCTCAGGAGGTGATAATATTATCAATGACTAACATTGAAACAGATGGTTATTACATGCCAGGTATATGTTATCACCTCATGCATTCCACCAAACTCGCTTCTGAGGTAAGGATCTGGGTTACAGGTAAGGTAGGATCAGAACCTTGTTCAGGCCTCCTGCTCTGGATTCTGAGCCTGAAGCCTCGGGCCTTTACCACGCCACCCCCATTCTGTGCTTTTGAGGAGCTAATTGGAAGAGCTACAATTAGATTCCAGGAGGCTGAGCTCACCCCATTCTGGCCTTTAGGTTGACAATAAAAATTTGAAAGTGCGAAAAAAGGAGAGTGGGACAACATCTGGCTTAGCCCCAAGGCTTGGTACACAAGAACCTGAGAATTTTGGCCTCATGATCCTCCTAGATTTTTTACCCTTTCCTCAGGCTCCTTTGCCTGTAAACCCTGTCTCCATATGTCTGTGTGACAGTACAAGGGGAAGATAGAGAAGCAAAGTATCTGAAGCTATTATTCACTTATTTTAGAAATCAAATTGTACTGTATCCTGAAGTAAGAATTCACAGAAAGTGATACAGGCTTAAATTTCAAGTTATGGACTCAAAGTAATAAAGAGTCATTGATCATATGCTCCTTCTTCTTCTCTTAACAATAATAATAATTATTATTGGGATGACTGGGTGGCTCAGATGTTTAGCGCCCACCTTCAGCCCAGAGTGTGATACTGGGGTCCTGGGATTGAGTCTTAACATCAGGCTCCCACGGGGAGCCTGCTTCTCCCTCTGCCTGTGTCTCTGCCCCTCTCTCTCTCTGTGTCTCTCATGAATAAATAAATAAAATCTTTTTAAAAAATCATTATTATTGTTATTATTATTATGATTCCCATCTGGCCTACCACCCAGAGCTTCAAATACATTACTCAACTTAATTCTCACATCATTTCTATTCAGGTGTGACAATCCTCATTCTACAAATGAGGAAATTAAGCTCAGACCTAAGATCCCTCCGTGTGTGGGAGGCAGGATTCAGACCGAGGTCTAATCCCATGCTCTTACAAAGTTATAAACTTTTGAATTCTGGGTTATCATTTCTCACTGGCAGGATTTCCAGTCATAACCTTGTACCTGGTTTCTTGAACTCCTACTCAATTCTAATGAAATGTGTCACAGATTTGGTGACGGACGCTTTGACATATTCAACAATTTTTGGTGCTATTATTCCTAATGAGGAATTAAATCTTAAGTCCATGCTAATAACATCTACTAAGTTGCTACCTATTATTAGTTATTAACCAGGTGTCAAATTGAAACAATGATTTATCAACCAATGTCTACTTATCACAAGCTATGTACATGGCACTGGGTACACAGTACGCAGCTAGGATGAGGGCAATAGCAAGAGCTGGTCTACCGAACAAGCAGTAGGCAAGCAACCCTCCATAACCAAGACTGATTTCTCAGCTTTTGTTTTCCTGACCTCCTGCAGTCAAGGGTACTGTAAAAACTCAGCAAATGTTATCAGATGACATGACTAAAAAAGAGGCCAAAGGGTTTAAGCAAGTAAAAAGTTTAAAAATTTAAAAAAAGAAGTATATCGGGGCACCTGGGTGGCTCAGTCAGTTAAGCGGCTGCCTTTGGCTCAGGTCATGATCCCAGAGTCCTGGGTCCTTTGCCTGCTACTCCCCTTGCTTGTGCTCTCTCTCTTTCTCTCTCTGTCAAATAGATAAATAAAATCTTTACTATTTAAATATTTTATTTATTTATTTATTTATTTATTTATTTATTTATTTATTTCACAGAGACAGCACAAGTGGGGCAGAGGGTAGGGAGCACAGAGGGAGAATGAGGGGCAGGCTCCTTTCTGAGCAGGAAGCCCAATGTGGGGCTTGATCCTGGGACCCTGGAGTCATGACCTGAGCCGAAGGCAAAAGCTTAATCAACTGAGCCACACTGGTGCCCCTAAATAAAAATCTTTAAAAGAAAAAAGAATATCCATGCAAATGAAAAAGTTAAAACATCCCAGACTCACAGAATATTGTCTCTAGAGTGATGCCGGGGGTGGGGGTGGTGGGGAGCAAGAAGATGTCCGTGAACTCAGGGCTTTCACTACCCACCTACAAACCAGCAGGTTTCAAAGAGTCCCTGACAACATTCAATGGGAAGCTTCCCTGGTATTTCGCACTTAAATGTCCAGCATATGGAGCAATACAGCAAAGTGTAAGAATACCATTTTTTTTCTCTAATTTTTAAAAAGTCTGACATGTTACTTTTCAGTGTCATTTTCTTTGAGCCAGGGTCCTTTTCTTTTTTTTTCTTTTTTTGCCAGCTGAAAGCAACTCATACTGGCAGAAAATAAGCAGCTAGAATTCCATTTAGAATAAAAAACATGGAGAAAACTCCATTATGTGGGTGATATGCTAGGATGTATAGCTTATGTATGTAGAAGCATCAAAATCTGGAGGGATAAGGAGGAGCAAACCTTTATCTTTACTCTCAGGTTTGTAAGCTGACTAATGATATTAAAGATCATTGGCTCTCCAAATATGTCCATGTTTCTTTCCATAAAATAAAGAGGACATCCTTTAGAAATGTTGCAATTTTCTGAGTTAATTGCTATAAAAAAGTTCAAAATCTTGTAGAAAAACTCCTTAACAAAACAAAATCAGGCTTTTTCTCATCGCACCGCAATGATAGTCTTAGCTGTACTACTAGCTTCTTCTTGATCATTTCAAAGGTGGAGAGCCAAGGTGTGACCTAACCTAATTCTCTCTCCTGCAGCCCCAACGGGGCTGACATATTCATGTGGCTAATCTTGCCACAATGCTCAGGAGTAGACTGTATGAAGGCAAAAGCTTTCTTTCATTTGAGTGCCAAAAAAGAATAAAAATTCTGGATCTCCTGAATGATCCGAACATGAAATGTCTGCCAGCATCCTCCAACAATAATGAAGAGATGGGGGAAAACGTATTGAGTAGATCCAACACCTGCCTAGTGGCAACCAGTTCTAACAGTTCTAACTAGAAATCCGAGAACAATGAGAGGCAGGCAGGTTGGGTTTTGCAGCTCTGAGTCCCAGAAATTTCCCAATGGACAGTGTATTCAGTCCACAGTTCACCATCTGAAGCAAGCAGGGCCCAAGCCATTCACTCCCAAATGAGGAAAGATGGTTTTCTCTCCTCCTCTCCTCCCCCCTCCATGGATTTACCATCCAGCCTCCAACTCGGTGACCACTTTAAAAAAGAAAAAAAAAAGTTTACTTTTGAGGAAGAAAAGTATGTCATATGCTAATTATCAAACTAAGTACTAAAATAATTCATAAAAGGATTCTGTTGGGATCCCCATTTATAAATTTTTGAGGGTGTAACCAAAAGCGCTTGCACTGAATCACATACTCAGAAGATATTTACTGGCACATTGCTGTTGGTTAATACAAATGCAGTGTAACTACAACGATGGCTGGGTTAACAGAACATCTGTGCTGGTGTAGCTGAACCTCACAATACTGCTGACCATAGAGGAAACTGCCTTTTATACAACTGAAAATTGATCCTGAGCCCATGTTGATCTACTTCTTAAATACAAGATACAGGAAGACTCCCTAGGATATTAAACTCTATCTGAAAGTACTTCAGTGAAAGAAGCAGTTGAAGACTGTTTTCCAGAGTGTGATCCAAGTAAGATTGATCTCCAGAGATGATGCACAGAAGGGTTTCAGTGGGTAAGTGAGTCTGAGAAGCTCTGTGTTCTACCCCATGTGGACTTAAATGCACATTAGCAAATTAGAGGATCTGAAATTCCTATACTAAAGGAAACCCTGCTCTATTCCAGCTTTCAATGTATCTAGCCGCAAAGTCCTCTTTTTTTTTTTTTTTTTTTTTTAGTAATGTCTATTTAAATATCCTTGGAGATGTTTTTCCAAATATTGAAGATAGATTTACTCAATCCTGTTGTTAATAATTGTAACAATGCTATAAAAAATTTACAAAAATACATCCCTGCATACATTGCCAGAATGATGTTATATACATGAGACCTTATAAATCACAATAATTTAAGTGATTAAATTACTTTAGAGAGAGTGTCAAAGCTTTTTTTTTTTTTTAAAGCTATTTGAAATTTGCTTCTTCAAAGAATATCCACTTTTTCAAACAGACAGTACTGCAGGCAAGTATCTGGGTCTGCTATTTTGACTATGGAAGACATAGTGGAGAATTCGTCATTGGCATTCAAAAGGAAGGCGATTATGTCACTACCCCCATTCAAAAATCTTCAATAGGTCCCTATTACCTACCAGATCAAGCACAAACTCCCCAGCCAGCTATTCAATGTCCTTCACAATATGGACCCAATCCTCCTTTCAAAAAAAAATAATAATAATAACAATTATTGAAGGCCTCCTATGTTATCATAGCACAATGGGACAGGGTGGGGGGCAGGGTGGGTGGGAACCGAAGGGGAAGATGCCTAAGACATGAAAACTGTCCTCAACAATCTTACAGTCAAACAGGATAATAAATCAGTCATGCAACCAATTACTACCGCACAGAGAAAACCTGATTGTCAGAAGAGAGACTCAGAAAAACCGTGCAATGGGACTTCAAAAGAAAGAAATTACTTCCAACTAGAGGAGTCTGGGGCTGGAAGACGGCTTCGGGCAAGTAGCTGTTCTTTAGCTTTATATCCATAATTTCTGCTTCCTAGGTCTGAATGCAGGATTTAGCTTTTAGGTTCCTTGTCATGATGGCAATAGTGCAGGGTCAGTTCACAGCTTTTATTTGATTATTTAATTATTTGGTTATTTATTCCAGGAGTAAAAAAAAAAAAAAAAAAAAAAAAAGCTACTTTAAAAGCAACTTCTAAATAAAAAATATAATGTTTTTTTTAACTATGAACCAAGCATAAAATTACTGTCATTTTACATAAATCGTATCATTTCATCTGTATCCCCACCAAAAATCTCTTAGCTATTATTTATTATTCCCATTTCATGGATACAAAGTGGAAGATTAGAGACTCACCCAAGACAGGTCACAGATCTGAGGATTTAAAGGCAGGCAGGCAATGCCAGAGGCCACATGTTTAGCCACGATGCTATACTGCCTGGAAGTACCTTGTGCCCAAAGCATCATTATTCACCTAACATGCATCACAAATTTCTACTTCAACAACTTTACATGTGGAATGTTCTTCCTCCTTTTCTCCACCAGCTGATAGATGGCCATACTTTGAAACTCATGGCAGGGAAAAAGAAGACTCTCTAAACTGTGATGCCTCCCCCACTGGAGAGGCCTGCACCTTATTTTGGACTCTGTCCCTTTCTCTCTGTCCTACATGCCATCTCTCTATCCGTCCTCTCCCTTCCGTCTCCTACTGCCACTGCCTTAATTCAGCCCTCATGTGCCCTTACTCCATATTTAGTCTTGTTTCCCTCCAACATATTCTCTTCATTCTAGAAGAGTTCTTTAGAAACGAAAAATCTCACCAGCAAGCAATTCTGTTTTGCTGAAGTTATTTTAATGGGTTCCCCACTTCCCAGGGCACAGTTACCCTGGGGCGTGGATTAAATATTCAGATTCCCAGGACCCCCGGTGGAGATCCTAAATTCTGTACAGCTGAGGTCTGTCTGGGAATGTGTATTTACATGCCCCTCAGGAGCTACTTAGGCTAGGAAAGTTTTGTAAACAGTGCTCCATAGGATTAAGTATAAACTTCTTAGTGTGGTAAACAAGGATCGTCACTTAACCGCCCCTACTGGCCTCTGCAGCCACCTTGTCACCATGCATTCATTCACACAAAACAGCAACAGTCGGTCTGAACAGGCCCTGTTGCTCCTCATTTCAGGACTTAGAACTGGCCGCTCCATCTGTTCCCATAACCTCCCTACCTTGCTCTCCTGAAACACCCACTGAAGGCCATCAAAACCTTTTAAAACCTCCCCATTTCTGTGAGGCCTTCCACAGGTCCTTCCAACAGAATTAATTACTCCCTCTTCTGAAATGCCTTACAACTTCCACGTTCATGCAATGCTGGGAACACGGATAGACATTCATCTGTTTACACTTCTGAGTTGCCAATGAGGATAAAGAGAAGAGGAGCCACATCTTACTTGCTTTGTATCTCCAGCAGCTAGGACAACACTTGGCACTAACTGTACAGGCAATAAATGTGAAAGGAGGAGAGTGAATTTTGGGTTCACCAACTTCGACTTTTAAAGAGCCAATGTTCATTTAGTACTCGCTACTACCGTGTGAGTTCATCATTATTCCCATTTCACAGGTGAAGAAAGTCACTTGGATGAAGAGAGCTGCTTAGAAGTGGCAGGGCGGAGACGACTTCAGAGCTACCTCCTCCCAGAGCTGACATTCTCTCTACACCACGCACTGCCTCCCTGCCAACAGCCCAGGGATCCTTGTAATTTTCATATTTTCATTCCCAGAGGGCCTAGCTCAATGAAGAGCTCTGTACAGTGAATTTAAGCAGCATACATTCAGAAGAGGTCTTGAGAGTGCAAGAGCTTCCTGCCTCCAGACAGGTGTGTGTACCTACACAGTAGCCCCTGTGCACAACACTCTCTCACAGGAGGATACCAGTGAGGTAGATTTGACTTTCAATAATCTCTGACTTAACAACTTTTCTTCATCATTCACATTTTGTACACAGAAATTTTGGAGGTTTTATTTTAGTGGATGGCATTTATTACAAATGTGAGTTGGAAGAAGAAATATGAAATTTTACACTCCTAGTCTACTTTTGTAAATCTTCAATCTTAAAAAAAAAAAATGAATGTTTGGTTCTGAGACAACAGTAACATCTCTTACTGGTAGTGAGGGTGAGGGAATCAGTGTTTTGCTTCAGCAAATATTCTGACTAGAGGGTAATCAGCTACATCTCGTATAAATTATCAGTCTAAACATCATTAGAACCCAGCAGAATGTACTTAACTTTAAAATTCTCCCCAAAATTATTTAGACTTTTTGGAATGATCTGGAATACATTTCAGGAGAGGGTACAGTCTTGGTCCCTCTACTGATTATCATTTATCATTCTATTTGTGAAGTACAAAATTCCAAACAGAGTAGTTCTAATTGGCTGGATAATGGAAAAGTTGCTTTGTGTTTACAAAATACACCTCATTCACAGCTGACTGAATAGTCATCTAATATATACCACATCTTAGGTGTCTTACTTCTAAATTGTAACATTCCACCATCCTCTGAAAATAAATTCTAAAGCCTAGTTATTTTTTTTGACTGGGAAGAAAAAAAGCTCTCCTGGTAAACAAAAGCAAGAAACAAAAAATATTATCTCACTACATATCACGCCTAGCATGTAAAGTCAAGGAAATAAAAATACTCACATTACACCCCAATTACAAACAAAACTTTGCAGCCTCTCTCTCTGTTTAAAGATAAGATACACAAATATAAAATAAGATCCATGAATGTAAACATTAGATTCCTGGAACTTGAAGTGAGTATCATATAATGTATAGAACTGACCATTCACTGTGTTGTATACCTGAAATTAAATTAACATTGTATGTCAACTATACTTCTATTAAAAAATGAAATAAAAGATCATTTCATTCAGTCCTATTTTACAGATGAGCACAAGGCCAAAAACATTAAGAGACTCATCCAAGGCCACAGAGCTAATTAGTGTTAGCATGAGACAGGGGGACAGGAAGGATCAAGAAACTAACAATAACAGTTTCCAGCCAATGTTATACACTTAACGCGTGGAACCTCACTTCATATAATCTCCAGGACAAGCTTGAGGCGAAGTAGTTTTTCTCCCACTTTGCAGAAGCAGAAACTGAATCTAGTAGATACTGAGTAAAACTGGGACTTGAGCCCATGTCTCTCCACCTCCAAACTGCCCTTTTCAGTATAATCCTGACCTTAGTGCACAGGCCTCTTGACTCACAGTCCAAGATTCTAGACAGAACCTCAAGCAGAAAAAAAGCACTCACGACAAGGTTTTCCTTAAATCATCCAATATAATTATACTTGCTCAAAAGCAAACTATGAAAAAACTGGGCGACATATGTAGAAAATCAACAAAAGCATGTGGGGCCTAAAATTTAAGAATTACTTCCAGACTCTTTACCTGTGTGTGAAGACCAGTGACTTCCCCCAAGGTCAATCTCATCCTAAACAAGGAGTACAAGCAAAATGGACCCTGATTTAATCATGGGAAACTATTCACCACATTAAGCAATTTCCCTTATTAGGTTTGCCATTCGTTGAAAGACCTACGTATACACTTATTTTGTAAAGATAAATAACATAATGAGAGGAAATGCCATCTCCAAATTCTGATGCTATGTGCGTAATTGAAGATAACATTAAGAATATGACAAATTCTATTTTAAGTATTATCTTAAAATACTACCTAGAATAAGAATCTAAAAATTTAAGAACCTACCAATAACCAAAAGAATTCTAAGTTTGAGTCGAGGGTCCATGACTTACCTAAGTCAATGTTGTATACAACTAAATGTCAGTTAAAGGAAAACAATTTTTACTATCTCTTAAGGATGTCAAAGGGTTTGATCAAATGTATCAATATATTCAAAATAGCTCATTTATCTTCAAGTGCACATCGCAGAGTCAATTAGAACAAGGTTTTGATTAATATCTCCACCTTAAAAAAAAAAGAAAAAGAAAAAAAACACCAAATCTGCGGATTTGTTTATTGATTGAAAAGTGGACCTACTAGGTCCAACTGTTAGGTTGTTGAATAAATGATAATCCTTAAAATGGAAAAGCACGGAGAGGAAACCAGGAACCAGCTAAGTATAACACAAACTGTGAAAGATGCTGTGATGGAAGTAGAAAGTGCTACTGGAGTGCAGAGAAGGGGACATTGGCCCACACCTGGGCAATCAGGAAGGCTTCCTGGAGAAGCTGATATTAGAATTGGATTTTCCTTGGTAAGAATTCCCTAGGCAGAGGAGAGGCAGGGACACACTTTCTCTATGTTTCCAAGACCTCACCTTTCAGCCAGCTAAGGGACATTAGTGCCGCATATAGAAGGGATACTAAAATGGTTCCCTTTCATTCTAATGAGGAACTCGATTTTGGTGATGTCTCATAGTTGTTTTCTTGCTGGTCATCAGAAAGGGAGTGAATGGTTCAAAACTACAGAGGGACAAATTTGGTAGATGAAAATGTTTTATATTATTGTCTGCTGTGACATCAAAATATTTTTAAAGGCCAAATTAAAAACAAATGTCAACATAGGAAGATGAATCCTCCCACTAATCATGCCTACCCCACCTCCCCTCTTCCCACCCCCCACCAAAAAAACAAAAAACAAAAAACAAGAATTTCAAGAAACTCTCTGAGGGTAGAAATAAGAAAGAAAGAGGAAGGGAGAAAAACCACATGGCATCATTATAGACTACTCTTCTGAAGCAAAGTAAAGACAATGAAGGGAAAAATAGAACACGTGTATTACAATGTATAGCACCATACGGCTGTGTTTGAGGCTCTGGAGGGCTTTGACAAGTACTGTTCAGCCAAAAATCAATTGAAAAATCAGCATGATAACAGAGCATGAGTTGCCCTATAATAGCCTTAAGACCCCCAAGGCTATACAAGTCCCTTTCATCTGCCATAGTGCACTGACTCAAGGGGAACCTCACTTCCCCTCCCTGAGAACTATGCCTCACTGTCTTTCTAACCTACTGTTTTGCCCTCCCTTAGAAAGTGGAGCTGCCAAGGACCAATGATGATTTAAAGTGGTTTTTTAAAGATTTTTTTCCCCTCTGCCTTATTCTTCATCTTTTCTTGCTATGTGCACTCGAATTCAGCCAACGGTATTAGTCACAGGACTATTCCCACAATATTATATGGTCAGGCATAATCTCTGAATCCCCTCATAATAATACTGTTTTTTTAAATGCCTTCACCTACAGACATGAAACTGCCCCTTAATAAAATCAGAGTTCAGGCTTATGCAAATGTGGCATGTAAGCAATTCACAGCATTGTTATAAATATACATATACAGTTCATTCCAAGATTTCATCTCAATATTTCTTCAATCACTTCCTCACAATGTCTGGTTTGTTCAATTTATATTTCTACTTGGCATTTGGTGCAAACCCCCAAAGATAAGATACATCTGTCCCTTAGTCACAAATCTTGGCATTTTTACCTTAACTCAATCGTAAAATGATTGGTTGAATATTACCTTGCTTATTAACAGGATTTCCTCATAATAAAATATTTTATTGCCAAACTTCTGAATGTGACACAAGATGTACCAACTCGGTAGTGACATACCAAGGCTTAAGGAGGACATATAAACACCCTGACTCCGTGTGAGGGAAGGAAAAGCTAATTGGAAGTCAGCTTCCTTGTGATTATCAGCTTGTTTATGGGGAGGGAGGACTCCTCTGAATGGCACTGTAAATTCATCCCTGATTATGGCATTAAAACCAGAGTTCATTTCCACGAGCTCCCCTCAAGCCCCCCACCCAATCCATTTTGTGTAGTTACAAAGGGTTGTGCACTGTTTTCAGGGAATGACAGTTTTTCATGCTTTGATTTTCTCCAGTTTCAAGAAAAATTAATCAGTTGCACAAGCCAGTTGTCAGATTTCACTTCCCTCATGGCAGAAAGCACACATATTCATTGTCTGCTCTAAGAATAAATTTTAGTAATTTTCCCCATGTCAATATGAATATTAGACTGACCCAATTAATATGAAATTCTTCTTTGCTGCTGGAACAGACAGTGCTACAGAAAAAGCCATTTGCACAACCTGTTCATGATTATGGGCCATAAGGACACAAAGATGGCACACACATTTGTGGACCATCTGAATTCTTATACGGAGCCGGGAGGGGGAAGGGGGAGCCGCATGACGTTAGCGTGACTGTCGTGGGTCATGTTTTTTAATCCGTAGTATTGGACATGTAACACAGCAACAAGAGCTGATCATTTTGTTTAATCACCTTCTGGATCTCTGCCAGATGGTCTCTATTGAGAGCGCTGCAAACAGAGAGAGATGAACTGCATCTAACACGCCACCAGAGCTTTCCGGTAAATGTCTGAGAACTGATTCCAACAAGAATTTAGTCTCAGAGCAGAAAGGGATACATTTAAAAACTATGTGCATTAACTATACTTTTCCCCATAGAATCCTCACTTGGCATGAATAATTTACCCACTCTTATGCTAATGGGATCATGAAAGTATCCCTGTGTCTTTAGAGCAGCTATTCTCAGCTTTCAGTAATTACCCCACCCAGTGAAAATAACACGGCTTCTGCATTGAACGGCAGACTAGTACCTGACAATCAGAAGGAGCATGGCTGGCAGTGGAAGGGTCCAGAACTGGACACAGAAAGCCCTGTGGCCCAAGGAGGAGGCCGTGGGGGAGGAGGACAGGGGAAAGGGCGAGAAGGCACATTGCCATCGTCGAGCTCTGCATTCTCTAACTTACTACCAAGACTGGACTTCTAATTAAAAAAAAAAAAAAAAAAGTTCCTCTTTACATCACTAAGTGTGAAAGATGTTCACGACAAGTTTTGAAGAAAAAAACAACAGCAAAACCAATATACAAGAAGAACTCGAGGTATCTTTTAAAGCACATCTGCGTTAAGTTTTTATTTTATCAGAATTGTGTAAAGCCTATACAGTGGAAAATCCTCTGCATTTTGCTTTTTTGGAGGGAAGATGGATTACCAAAAAAAAAAAGGAGGGGGGGGAGAGAGAGAGAGGAAGGAAGGAAGGAAGGAAGGAAGGAAGGAAGGAAGGAAGGAAGGAAAGAAAGAAAGAGAAAGAAAGAAAACTCATTTTCGACCTCTGTCCACAAAACCCCATGTTAGGTAGTTCACTGTGTAAAAATTATCAGGCTAAAACATCTGGGAAAGAAAGCTATGAAACAGCAGGGAACGTGGCTGGTTTATTGTTTATCTTTTGTTTATGAGGCAGTATTCAAGTTTAATTACTACTCTAAATTAAACTCTAACTGGCATCACGAGACATCCCTTTACATGACTAAGTTAAAAAAAAATCTAGAAATCTCAACTCTGGGTTTTTCAAGTAAGTTGATACATATAGGAAGAAATTACTCAAAATTAACAGCAATTATAGAAAGCTTTTAAACATTTATGGGCACTATTACATGCTCCTAGAGCGTTTATTTATTAGAAGAGTTTAATTTTATTTCTAATGGTTACTATTCTAAAAAGTCGTGAGAAAATCAACAGATATCATTTGGATGTTTGCTGATGGTTAAAGGATGGTATTCTTTTGACTTTATGGCTGGAGGGGAGGCGGGGAGGGTGGAGGGGAGCGGGCAGCAGAGTAAAAAAATGCAACATATTCTATATACAACAGCTTCTTCTATGGGAATGTTCAATTATCAATTACGTTCTCAGAGATTTTTTTTTTCTTTGATACAATTAGGAAGACAGGAAGGAAAAGAAATGTCATTTACTTATCATAACAGTGAGTGACCAGTTTTGGATGAACTTAGCTCTAGGAAAAATAAAAGTTAAAAGCAACTCGCAAAAGATTATGCCAGATGGCATCTGTCATATTGTATTTAGGGTTATTTTAAAGAAATTGCCGCCACTATGAAAACATTCCATTGACAGAGTTTTCCTAGACTGAATAAGAAATCCCAGTAGAGCAGAATCAGGACCCACCGTAGGTCGGTTGGAGGTTTTTCCTCCCTCCTTTAAATGTCTAACTGGGAGATTCTGGTGGGGGAGAAACCTATTTCATACCTATAGTATGCATTATAAACTCATTAAAGCGTAATACTCTCTTAGATGCCTGCTTCCCTATAAACACATTCAACATAAAGGGCTATTTTTAGATTTCGACACCATGACTGGTGAAGAACTGCATAATACATAAATAAATATCTAGCTATAGAATAATAGTCCTATTGGTCTGGCTCATCGTTGAGGACGTCAGTGGGAGGGTTTGGTCAGTGACAGAGGGGCCGGGGGAATTATGCTGGCTTGTAGAGCCCCATGCCCTGAAGGATTAGAGACATATAGATGCTAGTATGCTAATGTATTTAGGTTAAACTGGTCTGGCAACAGTATGGTTAACGTGCGTGTGGTGTTCAGTGTGAGCTCAGCAGTTACTGGGCCAACTGTCTCGGTATTTCTGGGAATCCTGCCTATTCACAGTGCAGGGATTGTTCAATTGCTGCAAAATGTACAAAATGAATTTTACAAAAATGAATTGTAAGGAAGGCCCCATTACAACGATTTTACAGCAAAGATGTCAACATCAATTTTTCTTTCATGCATAGCTAATGATTAAAACAGCATATTCCATTTGCCTAAGACAATTTATTTCATATTGGCACATCAAAATATTGAAATACAAAGTTATCTTTACTCTACCCTTTTTATTCATTGCTGCTGAACCCATACCATTGTTCAAACCCGGAAAAATAAAACAAACTTGGCACGAAATACTTAAAACAAAGGCTCATCAATATTCTCCAATTTGTCAACATCTCAATTACAGCACTGGAAAAAATGTAAATTTCATGTGCTCTAAACACTGAGGGGTCTATTCTCTTGCCAATTCACATGCGTAACTCCCATCAGCGTTAATGGGAGTTACACAAACCCATCAATAATAATAATACTTTGTACATATATTGTGCCTTTCATCTAAGGCTCTCAAAGTGCTCTATGAACAAGGGGGCTGCTTCCTAGTCTTTACTCTGGCAAAATACACAATGAAATACAAAGCAGCTTTTGACTCAGCAGGTACAGAATTAGGGACCCCAAGCCTTATTATCAAACCCCATTTTACTGATGGGAAGCCAGACACAAAGAAGGCCAGTTACTGCCCCAGAGTCCCCAGTCTGTACCCTAATTCTATCCCTGAAAAAACAGATTTCTTCTTCATTCTAATGTGACTAACAAGACAAACTCCCTCCCTTTGGCTGCTTTTAGCAAAAGAAATCAGAGTGAATGAAAATCTGGTTCATATTTGTATAGTTTACTGCTAGGCATGTGCTGTTTGAAAGATATAGTAAAGTCAGGTTTTACATTTTACCAAGTTTGTTTCTTACAATATTTTTAAAATTTGATTTTCTTCCCCTTTATTTGGTTCGTCGCACAAACACTGGAGAGGAAAAGATGACCTTTCACCTGTGTAACTATAGCTCTTTCACTATCAAGTCATAAAATGTGGTATTTTTAGGTTCCAAAGTAAAGATGTGTATGAATCATGTTTGTTGGTAAAAATATTCACAAAAAATATAAAGTAACATAAATGCATGTATTGTTTTATAGCATATGGCTATTAAAGTTTAATTTAAAATGTGTATGAAAACATTGTATTTAGTACAATTCATCCCTATTTTTTCTGTTTATCATAATTTGTTTTGAAACTGAGTCGTTTTACAGTTTTCCATATGCCTGTTGTGCTAATAAATTCTGAATACGCAAGAAAACTCTTTTCTAAACTACGAACTTGGTTTCCAGTGAAACATTTTAATATATTTAATACCAGGAACATAAATTTCCCTCCTAGGTTTTCCATTCTACATCAACCCTAAGATTTAACCTAGGATAAGCATATGTGATTTTAGTCAATAACTCTGTTGACTTTGCCTCAAGCAGATAATTAATCTTTCCCACAGAAAGCTACTCCGGACAATTCAGTGGGCCCAATTTCAAAATACCTTAAATACATGTTTCGAAGACTAATATAGGCCTGAGTGTGACAAAATACATCCAAGCCTGGCCTTGAAAATTTAGTCTGCTTGTAACAAACAGAATACCCTAAAACATGTGTTTGGGAACCACTAATGTGGTAAGCCAGGTAGGAAATTCTCCATGCCAGAACATTCCCCATTTCACAGGAATCGTAACTTTTTTTTGTCCCTCACACTTTAATACGGTAACATGACTGACTTCCCATTATACTCAGGACACATAAGCTACCATGTCCATTCTTTAATCCCACGGAGATAGGATAAAAGGAACAAAATCCTACAGGGATCAAATCCTTCAACATGGGATAAGTGGGTGCAGCTACCCACAACAGAGAGGTTTGTGTACCTCGCTTTTACCCAGGGTATCCGGCTCAGAACTTTTCCCTTTTCTGGCCAAAAACAACAAAACAAAACTAACCAGAATACTATAATTCCATGCCTTGCCTGTTGCTGTAACTCTTCCCAAGCTCCAAACCCCAGGGTCTTCTCTCTCCCCCTCCCCTTCTCTCTGGTCCTTTCCTGCTATCTCCCCTGCCATAACTCAACCAACCCAACAGAACCAGTCAGTTTTAAATTTCAGTTGGGACCTTCGTGACCTGTTAATGAATCTACAGAGAGGAGAAAAACTCACAGTGTTGAGTTATGCCTGGTGTTGCTAGCTGACTTGGAGTCAGAAATGCTTGAAGCGTTAACGTAATTGCAAGAATGTGAAAAATGAAGCGCTGGGCTCCTGAGCAAAGTGAAAGGTCAAAGCGAGCCTCACACACAACAAGTCTTTGGAAGATAGCCTCATTAGACCATTAAGTCTGCTTCTCTTTTCCCCCTCTTTTGTCCAGTGTTTAGGGTGTTTTGTTTTTATTAATAGATACATTTCACCCTTTGTGCTACAGCAGTTAAAGGTGGTAGGGAAGGTGGAGTCGTTCAAAGCTTTCCAGATTTAACCGCACAGAGAAGTCCATCACCATGACATGAAACCACAATTAAGCCATTGCTCTGCAGATCCAAAGAATTTATGTACGCCCCATCTCCAACACACCGTCCAGTTTGATTTTCTCATGTGCAATATAACTGGCCTAATAAAGACAGTAGGTAAGCCTAAATAGATATAATTCCCAAGTTTTTCCACAATTTACCACCTGAGGATTTTCATTTCTTTATCAGTTGCAAACAACCCAGATTCTAATTTGGACCTATTCACAGTTAATGACATCCTAGAAGAGAAGTTTCTTTCTATACCCTTCTTGAATACTAGGAATCCAACATCTGTGGCCAGAAACTTGGAGGAGTTCAAGGCACTCACCCTACATCAACCACCCTCTTTCAAATGGCATGTATGACTACAGCTCAAGCTGTTAAACTGTCCTCCACTTGGAAGACTGTCTAATGCTTAAATATCGTGGCCATAAACACAGTCATAATAGAGATGAAATAGACCTAGGAGATCAGACACCATCTAATGTAAAATATTAAAAAGTAAAATCTATATACTTTCCTGGCCCACATTCAATAATGCATCCTCCTTTAAATTATCATTTTAGTTATAGAAGAGTCATCCCTACCAATATATAATTGCTCTCTGTGCAATAGATGAGTTTTAAATGGTAAAATTTATTCTAAATCACGCTCAGCTTCCTTGTCATCTGCAGTTGACGTCCCCCTTGCCCTCTGATTATTCTAACTTTTAGGATCTGTGACAAAAGTCACCATGTCGGCTGATGGAAATGGAGACAAATGATCTAAGAACTTCAAAAATCCATCTTCCCAAGATAAAATTCCATATAAAATTCACACAGTACTTCTAGAGCTCATAGGAACATATTTTGGCATTTTATGTGCGTTAGAGGCATCATTGCCTGATTACAGAGTAGTCCTATAGTCGATATTGCAAACAAAATCTCCCGCTTATAGAATAATTCCAACTAGTGCATAATAGCAGCAAAGTAAGCCTGTCATTCTATTTACTCACACACAGAAGTAAAGTGTAGATAACCAAATTTATAAAAGAATTGGCAGAACTAATCAATTGTTATTGTAATGTCCACTTAAAGATTAGACATCTCACTTTGACTTTTCTTTTTTTAAGTAATATAAGTTGAGAGGAAATACGTACCAGCTCTCTACCCTGCCCCTCTCCCGTTTACAGGGAGGTAGAAGTGCCGATATCACAAAATACTGAAGTTATTTTAGTTACATCTACTTTGTACAAGAAAAATCCTTGACCTTTTACCTTGTTCACTGCTGTTGTCTCCACTCTGGGAAGCATGGCCCCCACTGGAGGGCCCTGGGGTGCCTGCTGAGTGGGTGGAGGTTGCATCATCGTGATCTCGCCAGGATGCAGGATTCTGATGTCAGGATGCCAAGAGATTTTTTCCACAGTTACCATTTCGGCCATAAGTGAGGAACCAACAGGAAAGGTGTAGAAGCGGAGACAAAAAAAAAAAAAAAATGTATGCATGTTAGTATTTGCAGAACTATGCATGTATCGATCCCACACTTATGGTATGTTGTCTTTTCAGGGATAGGTAGCAAAAGTACAAAAAGAGTCTCTAGAATCTTGATGAGGTGACGGTTAGTTACATCGGTGTATACATTACATGTGTTTAAACTAATTGAAACAGACACTTAATAGGGGTGCTATTCCTTCACACAAATTATACCTCAATAAAGTTAATTTTTAAAGTCAGGAAAAAAGAGTTTTTTACAAATCTAGAAGTCAGGTCTACTCTTGCTGTCTTAATTGGGGCACACTCTTCCAAGAAAGAGGCCAGTACTCTTGGATACTAATTACAGAACAACTACAAAACCCAATGACTCCCTTAAAAAACAAAAACAAAAACAAAAAACCACAGATCCAAGAAAGTCTAGGGTAGCCTTTGCATCTTTTGGATGCATTGACCTAAACCAACCTGAATGAACTCTGAAAATTATCAACTGACTATACAACCAGCAGATACAGTGATACTCATGAACAAAATGAAACAACTATGAACTGTCAGCCATCTGACAAACTGGACAGGACTTTCACGTGAGCTCCATGGAAGCTTTACATTCACAGGGCAGTGCTTTTTTTCCTGGAAGCATGACTGATTTCAAAGGACATGCGAGGCAAACAGAAATTATAGCTCATGCTACTTTGCTGAGTGTATTCTTCTCCTGTTCCTCCTCCCCTTTCCTGATCATTCCCAATCCCCTGCTGTTGCTTAAAGGAAAACAGGAATTCTAATGTACAGGAAGGACTTTATCAGCACCACATGAAGGCAGGCAAGAGATGGAATTTCCTCTGGCAGAAACTGAGAGTAGGAACAGTACATGAAACAGACCAGCCTTAAGGCCAGAGCTGCACACTTGTCACCTGCATGTGATGACTTCAACTAAGCCCAAAGATCTCCTGGGAGCAAATTCTTATGTGGGGGTGGGGGTGGGGTGCAGGGAGATTCTTTGGGAACAAAATAAAACAACATCGGTCTCTCAGACTATGCAATTCCTTCTCATAAGAATTGGTAAATAAGGATTCAGACATGCCTATAGGCAACATGCAAACATCTTGACCATCTGAAAGCAATCTTGCCATGGTGTCATTATATATAGTTTATCCAGAAAAAGAAATTCAGTCCATCATTTTCTTCTACATCAACTCTAATGTATATATAGAATATAAAATTATATCAAAATAAAATCAAGAAACCATTGTGAGACAAAAATAAGGGACTATTCGTAATTGGGACGACAACAACAACAAAGCCCCCTTTTCTTCCCTCTACAGGTCTACAAACTGACTGCAAATTCACATTCAGCATTTTCGAAAGATGATGAAATGACCCCAAACTCTATAGATCAGTAATATCCATATCAATTAATGGTACTGGCACTGCTACCAGACTGATAGCAACTGATTCAAAGTGAAAATCCTAAGCAGAAATCTGATAGCAACTGATTCAAAGTGAAAATCCTAAGCAGAAATCTTATGGCCATAAATACAGCACAGGCCTGGATATCTAAAGGTACGTTTTAGAAAGCAGATCAGAGAATGGAGTAGAACAAAATGAAAATCAAGGTTCTGTGTTGCCTGTGTTGGGACAAAGTCATGCCTGTGATTCTTCTTTTTATTTAAGTTAGAAACCACTCCCATAGTTTTAAGCTAAAGGCAAATAGAATACAGGGGCTCAGGATGCCTGGGTGGCTTAGAGGTTGAGCCTCTACCTTTGGCTCGGGGTGTGATCCCCGATTTCCGGGATCAAGTCCCAGATCGGGCTCCCTGCACGGAGCCTGCTTCTCCCTCTACCTGTACCTCTGCCTTCTCTCTGTGTCTGTCATGAATAAATAAATAAAATCTTAAAAAAAGAAAAAAGAATACAGGGGCTCTTCAAGCTTTGCAGCCTCTTCGTGTCAGCTGTTCGCTGGATGGTAATCAGATAAAGAGCTAGAAGAATTACATGAAAAAAAAGAAAGAGAGAGGGAAGAAAAAGAAAGAAAGAGAGAAAAAGAAAGAAAGAAAGAGAGAGAGAGGAAGGAAGGAGGGAGGAAGGAAGGAAGGAAGGAAGGAAGGAAGGAAGGAAGGAAGGAAGGAAGGAAGGGAGGGAGGGAGGGAACATGGCATGAGTTGGTCCTACAAGAACACTGGCTAGAGCCTTCTATCAGAAAATGAAATAACTGAATCACCTTGGCCTAGGCTAAACTTCTCAGTGTATACAGTAAGTGATGTTAATTTTATGCACTGCAGGCTTTTTATTAAGCAGCTGCTATAAAAGCTCCTTATCCCTCATGAAAATTACAATAATTAACCACTAACATCTCAACTATGTTTTAAGGTAAATGTCATCCAACAACCATTATATCATCATTCAAATGAAGCTGGGTCAAATCTTTTGATTTGGGCACTACAGTGACTTGAAGCTGCTGCTCAAAGGGACTTCCTGCAACTGAAAATACTGGTTTGTCCTGAATAGTCAAACCTGTGCCGTGTTTTTAAAGACAGACCTTATTAATGTACAATTCAGTGTAACTTCCTTCAATGGTTTTTGGAGGGGGTGCTTTCTAAACCAAAGGGGTGAAAAATTAGCCATATAAGCAAATATTACTTTAAAGGCAGCTGATTCCTCTGAGCGACTTGGGCCTTTGGTTTTTCAGCCAGGTTCTAAAATTTGCTCCTGTTTACTATTTAACATACCATGCCCCTGTCTCTCCTCTTTCCTCCCTCACATCCTCAAAAATGCTGTCCCCAACAAGTGTAAGAGGGTGTTATTTCCATAGAGTGTCTTGAGTACCATGACCCATTTGAGAGACTGACACAAACTCAGGAGTACCATGGCATTCATCTCATTTGAAAGTAGAAAAAAACAGATGGATTTCTCTGGGGCTTCGGGGCTGTGGAGTTACCCCAAAGTTGTCCATATCCAGCTACACCATGGTGACTTGATCATATCCAAAGACAAACGCTGATAATCTGGTCCATAAAAAACTGCTACCTTCCTGGTCATAAAAAACCCACAACCTACATGGACAGATAAAATATAACCCTTTACCCATAACACTATTTTTTTTCCCCCTAGACTGAAATATTTATTTGTATCACAACCTCTTTCTTCCTCCCTAGATGCTCTCCAAATTTACATCCTTCAAGAATAACTGCCTGGCTTTCTGCCAAATTATATGCAGAAGTTTAGTGAATTTTGAAACCAAAGTGGCGGATGAAAGCAGGTGAAACACATGATGTATGTACAAAATACAGAGAAATGCTCTCTGAGTGTGGGTGAGCACTCAGGTACATGCATTCCACTACATGCGTCCTGTTCTCCAACTGAAGTATCATGAAGACACCCGAGGGCAAGGAGTGAACATGTTTCTATTCCCAGTGGTTTTAATAATTGGGAGTCAAATATGGTTCTCTTCTTGCTCTGACGTAATTGTGTTAAAGAGCAGTGTTAGCAGGAGAAAAGCAGTGAATACTGAGTGGAACACAATAGAAGGAGATGGAAAATAGATATAAGAAGCTAGGTCTCCAGGGGCAGTATTTTCTATTTGCTGGGCTACAGACTCACAGCTGATAATGCAAGTTGTAATTAATATAAAAGCATGAGACAAGCTGGGGAGTGCTTGTAGTAGCGGGGCCACAGGAGATCACTCTGCTGCTCTTCTCTGTTTCTCATTTACACACAGCTTTCCCTAGAAAACACAATTCTGCCAGTGTTTTCTCCCTTGAAATTAAAAAAAAAAAGAAAGAAGAAAGAAAAGAAAAGAAAAGAAAAGAAAAGAAAAGAAAAGAAAAGAAAAGAAAGAAAAGGAAAGGAAAGGAAAGGAAAGGAAAGGAAAGGAAAGGAAAGGAAAGGAAAGGAAAGGAAAGGAAAGGAAAGGAAAGGAAAGGAAAGAACAGGAAAGGAAAGGAAAGGAAAGGAAAGGAAAGGAAAGGAAAGGAAAGGAAAGGAAAGAACAGGAAAGGAAAGCAAAGGAAAGGAAAGGAAAGGAAAGGAAAGGAAAGGAAAGGAAAGGAAAGGAAAGGAAAGGAAAGATGTAGCACCATCACTGGTTTTTGCTAAATCTGGGAAAGAGCATGGATAGGACAGGAGTCTCTGGGCATAGGAAGCAAAACATGCACGTGCCTCTTTTGTTGAGATTGCAGATATGGTGGGAATTGTAACATTTTATACCACTATGGCATTGCAGTGGGGACCTGCCCATAGGAAAATACTTAATAAGTCCTCGTGAACTGGCGGTATTGCCCTGTTTAAACGATCCCACAATGCTCATGGTTCTCCCGTTGCAAAAAGACAATGGAGTAAAATGTATGAGTGTTTCTAAATAAATACAAAACTGACTGGGGAAGTAAAATGTATTAGGCTTCAAAAAGAAAAAAAAAAAAGCCACACTACATACGGGTTCTATCTAAAATAATCCAAAACTCATCTTAGACCCCAAATGAAAAGGTGATTCAGTGGATGTGATATAGGAGAAAGAGAGCATTAGATTCGAATTATGACACTAGGGTGCCACCTCTAACTGAATGTGCAGCCTTAAGCAAGTGATGCACTTCATTTCCCTGGGACTGGTTTCCTTTATCTCTTTAAAATTAAGAAGTTAGGCCAGATAATCCCTAAGGTCACTGCTACTTCTTATTTCTATTATTAAAAAAATACTTTAAAATAAGCATTTGATTTGCTAAAATCTACACTTCTAAAACATGATCTATAACACCAAGTCAGAATATATATATGAACTCAGACACTTCTAAAACATGATCTATAACACCAAGTCAGAATATATATATGAACTTGGACAATAGAGTAGTAATTCAGAATATATGCTTGTAGGTAGAAAGCAATAGTAAACATATATAAAGATATTTTAACCAGCAAATGAAGCACACAAAACTAATCTGACTCAATATGTTTAAACAACAAAGGCAAGATACGCTTGCATCACCGCACGTAATTAATATGTAACACATTCCCTATGACTTTATGATGTTTTAGTTCCTCATTAACATTGTGCAAAAAATATTTTTTTTGAATAAGATGAGGATTCCTATCATGAGCTAGTCAAGCCTACAGAAGTTAAAAGCGTTAATCATATGGTTTGAAAAAATGTTGAAATTTCAACTTCATTATTCTAAAGTTGACATAAGAACTCAAGAGAACCATGTATGCTTTCATAACATGGACTCACTCTTTAAAAATGTAAATAGAGCTGGGGTCTTTCCCTCATCTCCCTGCTTCCACCTTTATTAAGCTTCGGGAATTAATATGTGAGTAGCTCTCAAAGAAGTGGCAGGTACTCTCTGCAAATTCCAAAAACAAATACCAAAATTAAAAAAAAAAAAAAGAATCCCTCTATTTAATGGAGCAACTTTTAGAAAAAAGAGAAATTTCTTGTTTTGTTGGTATACCATCGTATTATAAAATGTTTCCAATAATTCTGAATTGCATTGGGAAATTCCATAAAATGTTCAGTCTGAAAAAAATAGGAAATCAATTTTTTAAAATATCAAAATTTTCATCTGATAGTGAATGTCAGTGGTTGTCAAGTGTTTGTTTAATCTCATCTCATCACAGTTACCCTGCAAACATACTTCAACTGCACAACCGAAGTAATTTAAATAATATAATTCTTTTGAATGGAAAATTGACAGAAGAGCTATCAACCTTCAGAAACTACACAACAACCAACCTTCAGAAGCTACACAACAACCAACCTTTAGAAGCTGCATAACAATAACAACAGAGAACTCGTGACCCCGCCATGTTGCGCTGGTGGATAGAACTCAGAGACAGAACTTTCCTGGAATGGGTCCCTGGAGACCTTGGATAACACACCACAAGGTCTAATCTCATACTAGAATTTAAGAGACTATCTGATAAAATAAATCATCTGTATTATTAATATTATTATCAAATCGCATTATTTTCACCTTGATATTTTATAATCACCTAAGGCTACTGCCCCTCACCTTGCTGCCTAATCCCTGCTAGACGTTGGCCTGTATTCCATCAGCGACAAGGTTCTGGGGATTCTCCCCTCAACTTAACCTATTTTTAAAAGCTGTATATAGATCAATAAACTTGACATATTCAGAGACGCAAAAAAAAAAAAAGCACATCTTAATTTATAGAGCTTTCAACATAGAAATTAACATTTTTTTATTAATCGTATTATCAGAGTTAGACAATTTTAAGGCACCTGTCATGAACTATTAACAGATAAAGTTGTATTTTCTTTCCTATCTTTAATTCATCCGAAAAGAAATAAATAAATAAGACGAGATCCTTAGGAACATTAATTACCAATAATAATAGAGCTGTATGCACTTCAGGCAAATAAAGCCTGGCTCAGAAAATGTATTTCAAACAGATATATTTCATTTATCTAACACTGTTCTAGACATATGTGAGATCTTTGAATGTAAATGTAAAGATATATTTTATTTGGCTGCACTAGATTTAAAGGCTAGATCTATGTAAAGTAGAAAATGTGGATATCACCTATTATTTAGAAATACTACAGACTAGGAGAAATATGAATATTCCACAATAGTTTTCAAGTTGGAAAGTTTTTTTTTTTTTTAAAGAATTGGTTTCTTGACATGTTTATTTTAAACATAATAAATTTGGATGTCTGGGAAACCTAACATGACTTGCAGCTGGAAAACAGAGTTCTATTTCCTTTAACCGTCTTATTTTCTTCTTCCCAATATTCCAAAGAATACTGTAATAGTTGTTTTCCACCAATAACAATTACTCTCACGTTGAATAAGAATATAAAATAAACTATATTATAATATAAAAACATAAGTATTCATCATGGATTTACTAAAAACAAACTAGGAGCCAAAGTGGCAAATTTCATTTTCTATTTAATTCCAAACTTTTTTTTTTTATCATCATGCCCATCATGTAAATGCCGATAATAAATGAACGAGTTCAGTATATCTAATGAATGTAACATATGAAAGGTTAGGACACTCTGGTTGTATTTTTATCAGTGTTACATCAGATTATTTACATAAAATTACAGAATGTGAAATCGGCATGACAACAGCCTGATTTACCATGTAATAGTATATAAAACTCATTCTTAAAAGCCTGCCAAAAATACTTGCTTTCAAGATATTTGTAGCAATTACTTTCATTTGGTTTTCTTTGCAAATTTTTCAGTATGAAAATAGAAGTCTATTTCGGCACCTAATATCTTGTTCCTGACGCTTTTCTCTCTGCTTTCCACTACACAAAATTGCACATTTATTCTTTTATTTCACTCTCTCTCTTTCCTTGCCCATCCCTTCCTTGAACACACACACACACACACACACACACACACACAATGCAGCCTGATACCACTTAATAAGTATAGAGGTGTATGTGTTTTGGGGGTGTCAAACAGCTGTCACAAACTGTCACCTCCACAAGAGAAACCTTGGCACACAACAAATTAAACTACACTTCTTTTTTAGCTGTCATTATTCATAGCCAATAAGTTGAAATGCTCTCGGCATTTCATGTGCAAATAAAACCACGAGGAAGCGCAGCAGATCAGAATGGTGGGCCAACAGATAACACAGAGAAAACAACACGCTGTCTCTGTCCTTCTGAAGTGGCTCATCATCACCCCTGCCCCAGCGTGCACCAAATGAGATCTAGCCTGGGGCAATGTATTAAATATGCATATCAAAGCAAATGAAAAAATAAACCTGGAGATTCAAATTGGACACATTTGCATGCTGAAAGTGTCCACTCATACCACCTTTCAGGTAGTAGTGCTGCAGTATTTTCCCCTTTCTGGTGGGTGGTGGTGGTGGTGGTGGTGAAGGGAGGGTACATTTGCAGGAGAGGCAGAAACATAAGCAAATTCACTTTGGAGGGAGACGCCTTGAAAATGAACATATAACCCATGCACCTCTGGTACAAAAAGATAAAAAAATGGTGAAAGCCCCACAAGGTCTTCTTTCCCCTCCTGCATCAAATTCAAGTCTGCAGCAAATCTCGTCATTTCCCCCTCGGTGTGCCTGGCGGAACAAATTCTTGCTTCCTTTCAAAACAAATAGCAGGGGGCTAAAGTAAAAATGTTATAGTTCAGATCTCCAGGAAATAAAAGGCTTTAAATTATGATGCCCAATGAGGTGGCAAGCCCTCATGGGTTCAAAATAAATCAGTTGTCATCTTTACTTGATTGGGGGCCTGAAAGAGGAGCAACAAATGTTACAGTTGACTCTTTTATCCAAAGATGATGATTGTTAAATTATTAAAGCGCTATCCTCTTAGGTGCCACTTCCTTTCTGAGTGTAATTTAAATATTACGATAGTTTCATAAATTGGCACTATCAGCCAATACCCTAAACAGCCTAGTTTATCTCATCTCTTCTATGTAAACATCTGCATGTTCTAGTTACACATATCCACTTGAAAAGCAATTGCCAAGAAACTATTCTAGAAAACCAAGTAGTCAAGACCCCTAGAAATGTCACAAGAAACGTTTCTGCCTGCAGATAACTGTGAACCTCTCATTCTATAAACCATGTAACTAGACGCCTTCCCATTCCTCCAACATTGCAGAATGTATTTGAATTGAGAAACAGGAAGTGATGAAAATAAACAAATAAATTACAACAACAACACATATTTCTAAGGTGGTGTCATGCCTTGTAGACAACAATCCTCATCATATAGCCACACAGCAGCAAGTAAACTTTTCATAGCTGCTTGCTGCACCCTTTTGATTTTAGTTATTAATACACTGAAATACAAAAGAGCCCCTCGAAGTTCCCCCCATCATGATGGAAAAAGCCAAGAATAAAAGATGGGCACAGGAGCTTTCAACGCCATAGTATTTATTCTGTCTCAGAACTAGACAACCAGGATTGAGGGTTTTTTGTGTTTGTTTGTTTTTTTTTTAACTTTTGTTCTTAGGCTGGCTTTCTATACAGTACAAAGGCTAATAATTAAAATATATGACTGTGTATTTCAAAACTTTTTTTTGGGGGGGTGGGGGGAGATAAAGAACCTCATAGAAGGCTTATTCTCAAGGCATCTCAATCCATTCCTGTTAACACCCAGGAATTGGGGGGGGGGGGGATGCAAACTGCCTTCAAGCTTCGAAGCCTGTTTAACTCCACAAAGTGTTAAATTAATATTTCAGCCAGCAAATTATTAGACTATAGCCTATATCGCTTAGGTTGTAAGCTCAATTGAATATAATCTATAGACACCCTGTCCCCCACCCCCAGCTTGAGTTCCTATAAATAAACTGCTGTTCACACCCACTCTTTAACCTTGCCACTCTTGCCTTTCCTACCAGCTGCAATCTTTCTTCTCTTTGCTTCTTTTTCAAATTTTCAGTCTCACTACATATGCTTTTTTTCTTTCTTTCTTCCTTTCTTTTTTTTTTTTTTTTTTTTTTTTTGCATCAGAGTCCCTAGATCAGTTCCAAAATAGGATTAAACACAGAGAATAGAAAGAAATCTCCCATCCTGGCCTGACATACACAGTCATTCCTTACTACTCTGTCTTCATTCACCAACTGTTTAAGTGTTAAAATTCAACCACTAACCTATGGTTACTCAATCGCAGTTCCCTTCAGCTTTGTGTATTACATTGTGAATAATTGTTTCATCAAAGTTACTGTCTTTTATTATGAAGATGCTTCAGGCGCTTGGCAATAAGTCCATATACTGACAATAAGTTTCTACAGAGCAAAAGCTCAGAGAATCATAATGTGTTCACTCCTTTTATTTCGAATGCAATGCAAGGTTGCCAATAATTCTCAGGATTGTCACTCTATGAGACCCTGGAAGTCAGCAGCCCCCCTCCCCAGTTCCTCTCATCGTTCAGTTCCGCACCTCCCCCCCCTCCCCCCCCCCCCCAGCTAGCTGACTTGCCTCTCTGTCCCTGCTGCACTGATTACACAGAGTTGAGAAGGCAGAGAAGGTAGCAGGCACCATATCAAACAGACAATTTGCTAACACTCAAGCCACCAAATGCAGGAAACTTTACACATGAAGAGCACAAATCACTCTATCAACTCCCTGGTCTCTTTGGTTCGCCACATAAATAAGAAAGGGGGCCAGGAAAGGGCAAAACGAAGAGGAAAGGTAGGGCAGAGGTAGTGTGAAAGGGAGAAAAGACACCCACCCCCCAACCAAGAGACCAGATCATTTAAAAAGAAAACTAAGTTTGAGCTCAGCTAATTGTTACAAGTTTTTTTTTTGTTTGTTTGTTTGGTTGTTTTTTTTTTTTTTTTTTTTTTAATGCTTTAGCCAGTGATCTCAAAAGAATGCCAAAGGGCTCTCAGACTTACATGGTCAGCGAGATTTGTAGAGGAGCCTGAAAGTTCTTCATGATCTGACTTGGAGCTGCCGTCTCTTTCATCGATGACAAGGTCGATGGGCATTTTCCCCTTCAAACAGCTAATGTACCGATGGCAGAAGTTATCACACAGTTCGTGGACCTAAAAAGGAGGGTTCATGGTGAAGGGTTTAGCTTATATTGTTCTTGTTATTGTTTTGTTACATTTTTAAAGGGGGAAAAAAATCAGGTTGCAAGGTTACATGTGGAAAGGGCAACAGTGCAATGTCTTCCAAACTAACTCTAATTAATGGGTGTAATACTTGAAGGCAAGGAAACAATAGAGCAATTGTTGCAGCAGATATTATTCTCCAGAGACTTCCCTGAGCAACAAGTTACAATAAAGAGAGAAAAAAAACTGGACTGGAAATAACTGGGTTCAGACTGGGAGTCCAAGGGGGAAAATCCCATTTGATGATAACATCAAAATGTTAAAACACTGGAACTGGGAATAGCATTGGCATTTGCGATTCAATAAGCTAAGAGTTTTGTATGTTTCCAGGGGAAAGTGATTGAGCTGCAGAGCAATGTAAAGACACCCCAGCGAGGATGATTCCCTCTACTTGCACCTAACACTTGGTCTGGTCTGAGGGTGAGCTAAGCTAATAGAGATGCAAGCAGGCTGAATGTCCAGTAACACAAATGGTTTGCTGCATTTCAAAATAATCCCGAATGCCTGGGGAAAAAGGCGGGAGGGGGAAGCAGGCAGGGCTGTTCTAATTCACCCTTCCTCTGAGACCCTTGGGAAGGAGCAATCCCAAGGACAGACATGGTAACAAAGTTGCTCAAAACCTCCAGGTGCTCAAAGACATCCCAAGTCAGCTAAGAAAGGAGAGTGGCTAAATCAAAATGGGGAGTGTCATTTCCTGCTTACCTTTTCTAACTCCAAAAGATGAAACCTTAGTACTTGTATTGCTTGTATCATCTGAAAGAAAAGTTTAGAGTGTGGAGTTAAGGCTCTGTGACTCAGAAGTCCTGAGTGGGGGTGGGGTGGGGTGCTGAGGTTATTGAACTGGGGAGAAGAAACAGGCAAGTGGCCAGGCAAAACCCACACGCTGAAAAACCGTCAGAAAAACCAAATGATTACTGATCATCTCTGCTTCACTGGCCACGGGGTAGGAATCAGACTCAACCTGAGCCGAAGCATCTAGTATCTCTGCCCCCTGTGTTCACTGAGCTATTTGTAAGGACTGCTTTCCAAGGCCAGGCCTTCTTTCTCCGCCAGAGTCTTTAACCGTCCCCTCTCTCGACCTCAGGCCAAATTAAAAAAAAAAAAAAAAAAAAGAAAGAAAAAGAAAAAAATCCGCTTCTTCAGAGAAAGCTTTTTAGAACAGCACACCCTGCGAAATCCGTCCTTACTAAAGAAGGAAATACTCAAGATGAATGGTGGAGCGAGGCCTTTGAAAACGGATTTAAGTACTTTTAATATTGAAATTGTGCAAATTAGCAAAAGAATCGCACCTAAAAGTGGCCCGCGCCCGCTTGCCCCCTGCGTCCCTCCCCCATCTCCCCGCCCGCCCTCCGCCGCTGCGCCAGCGGTTACTTCCTTCGGGTGAGCTGCCGGGGGCTCGGCTGCCTACCCTGGCAAACAGAGGAAATCGCTCACTCCTCGCAGCCGAGATCTGGGACTCATCCATCCCCTGCTCGCAATCGGGGCGCTGTGTCCCCGCTTGCTGCTCCCCGGCCTCCGCTTTCCGGAGGTCCATCCCCACCTCTCACCTCCCATCTCCCTTGCGGGGGGGCTCTAAGCTGTTCCCTTCCTCCCTGTCGCTCCCGAGCTGCAAAAGAGGGCTCTGCTCCAACTGCCCGGAGTTCCGGGGGGGAAAGTGGGTGCATCCAGGTAGGGGTGGGGGGGGGCGGGCAGGCTGGGGAAAGGCAAGAAACGGCGAGCCTTACCAAGTTGTCCAGCTCTGGATTCGAGGAAAAAAGTGGCTTTTCAGCGCGAACCTGTAGGAAGCAGGGAAAGCCAAAGTGAACTACCACCCCAACCTAGAAGAAGAGCAACGCTGTCACGGACTACACTGTGTGCGCGGGTATATGGCCGGGAAGAGTCGAGGGGCTTTGGTAAAAGGCAGGAAACAAACCAGTGCCCTAGATTGGTGGGTTCGCTTGAAAAAGTTCTGGGGCCTTCAACTCCTCGCCCTACTAAGGGGTGCCTGGGACTGCAATGCCGTAGCTGGGAACTCTGGGCCGAGCACCCCCTTCTGCAGCCGTCTAAGGGGCTGTGGCTCTCGGCCTCCCTCACCTTAGCGCCCGGCGCGCACCGCCCCACGAGGCGCCCAGCTTCCTACCCTCCCAGGCCCTATCCCCAATACTTGTTCAAGTAGCTGCAGGCGGGGGAAAAGGCCAAGCCCCAGATTAGGAGCAGGTCAACTTTAATTCGAGGGTCGAGCCCCTGTATTCCTGGCTGGGGGGGAAAACAAACACCCATATTTATCTCCGCTTCCAATTCGCCTCCAGGCTCAGGGATGGGGAGGAGGCGAAGAGCACAGGCTGGGCCAGAGGAACAGATCGGGTGTCCCTGCCTTTTCCTCCTCTTTCATGTACAGCTCCGAGGGAAGGGGGGGGGGGGGGGGTGAGGGTCTGCAGGAGGGTGAGTGGGTCAAGAAGGTTGGACCTGCTTGGCGAAGACCGCGATGTCCTCGTTGAAGGAGTCGGAGGAGCAGACGTCTCCGCCGGCCACTCCGGGTTCCCGGGGAGTGCAGGTCGCCAGCTCGCACTTCTCAAAGACCAGAGCTAACAGAGGAAACAACGGGTGCCTAACGGGCAGCGCCACGCAGAGACACACACACGGAGACGGGGTGCAGAGGGGAAGGAGCAAGAACTGTAATCAACAAGTTTGGAGGGTTCGGATTCCTTCTTTAATAAAACAGGCACGCACCACACTTTACAACCCTTCCTTAGCCAGCCGAGCCTGGGCCAGAAACAGAAAGGAAAAACGGCCTGGCCCTCCCCCCCCGAGCTCAGGAGCCCCTCAGATGGAGACGGAGAAGCCCCTGGCCACTTCAGCCCGCCAAGTAAGAAAAGCCTCCGTTGGAGGTAATGAAACATCCAAGCAGCTTAGGCGGTCTGGGGCTCGGGCTGATCCAGACCCAATCCCCACACTACGGAGGCCGCCGAACCAACCCCCTCATCCCCAGCCCTGACCTCTCGAGAAAGGAACACTTTGTGAAAAAAAAAAAAAATTTTTTTTTTTAAGAATTGCTTTAACTCTGCAAATTAATGGTTATTTCGAAGGAGGCCGAAGGCTTCACCTATATATACACCCGAAGTGTTATTTCCTACATCTAAATCGGAGAGAGTGCTCTTCCAACCTCTTCACCCTCTTGCCTTACAAACTTGTTTGCTCTACTTCTAGTAAAACCCTTGTGTGTATGGGGGGGGGGGGGACACACACAAAATAATAGGAATGTGAGACGCGGAGGAGCTTCCTTCCAAAGACCACATTTCTCCAGCAGGCAAAAATAAATACATTGAGTGTTAAAACTTGGAAGTGTGCGTGCGCGTCTGCCCTTTGTGTTCCTCGGGGCGGTTTAGCTACCCTTCGGGATGCTTGCGGCCTCTGGCTTCAGGCTCAGTGGCCGTTGACCGAGCGTCCCCTCCCCTCGCAAACCGCCGCCTTCCCCACCTACTCTACAGCACCAGTGGTCCACTCTGGGACCGTGCACCTCCACGCCTCTCCGAGTTCTCTCCGAATGTAAAATACGTAATTCCTAGCCATCTCCCTCACTCCTCCTTAGAGCAGCTCTATGCAAGCACCAAGTCCCTTCCACCCGGGGGCACGTCAAGGTCTACCCCCTTTATTTGCAGAGAATTAAGAAGTGGGTGATTAGGACTTCCTGGCCGATAGAAGCAGCTCTGATCCCAGCTCAGGCTGCATTTAGTGACTCCCAGACTCCCGGTAGGAAACAGAGGAGGAAAAAAAGAAAAAGAAAGAAAGAAAGAAAAGAAAGAAAGAAAAAAAAAACACCCCAAACCCAAACCAAAAACCCAAACAAACAAACAAGCCAAAAACAAAACAAAACAAAACCCCAAAGTTGCTCCTTATCGGTAGGAAACTTTCTCCTCCGTCAAGGCCTCTGTTAGGGGGCCGGGAAGGACCAGTGCTGCGTCCTTTGGCCAGGAATCCCGTCCTTGGGGAGAAGGCCCTGGCAGAATTCTCAGGACTCAAGTCACTCGGGGCGGTGGGGACCGGAGTGACAGGGTCGTGCGGGTGGGGGAAGCCTTATCTTTCGGGGACTTACACTTAGGCGAAGAGGAGCAGGCCCCGGTCTCCGAGCTTTCTGCAGGCAAAGCGGTTCCCACCCCCCCTCCCCTGCAGAAATAGCTCCCCACTTGGTCGACCATCCCCTCAACTCCCACAGAGACGAACACACACTCGCGCTCACAAACAGTACACGCTGGGTCGGGGGGAGGGGGGTTGGTTTACCCATAGATCGCGTCCTTGTCCCGCTTCAAGGCGTCGTTGACAGCGGATCCCATGCTGGCCGGCATGACATTGGGGTGCGGGGCGTGCGCGCCGTAGTGCTGCGTGGCGTGGAGCGGCGGCCCGTGGTTCAGGTGGTGAACCGGGGGGATCGGCCGCGGCGCGTGAGGGTCTCCGTACATGGACGCGGGCACCCCTACTCCGTCCATCCCGCCGTAGTGGGGCAGCTCATCGTACTGTCGGGCCCGGCGAGGGGAGGGGGCGCGGGAGGCCGGGGACAGCCGGGCGGGCACGGGAAGAGAAGCCGGGAGAGAAGTGGGAAAGGAATGGGGAGGAGGAGGAGGAGGAGGGGGGGGGGGTGGGAAGAGAAAGAGGAAAGGAAGGGACAGAGAGGGAGGGAGAAATAAAAACAAAGTCAGAAAGGAGAAAAGTACCGAGCACGAGTTGAACACACAGAAACCAAACCGGCCGAAACAACGAGTTGAAAGTTGCGGGGGGAGGGAGGGCGGGCCGGAGGGGTGTGTGTGTGTGTCTGGGGGGGAAATGTTCTTAAATCGTAAAATGAAAAAGTGTTTAGAGGAGGGAGAGGGGAGCAGCGAGCAGCGAGGCCGGGGGCGGAGGGGGCGCCGGGAGGTCCGGCCCGGGCGGGAGGCAGCAGAGCCGGGGCGAGCCGACCCAGGGGGACGCGGAGCTGGCGGAGGAGGAAGCCCCGGATCCCACCCCTAACCCCCCTCCGCCTCCTCCCGAGGATCCAATAAATCAAAACGCGAAATGAAACAAAATAAAGAGAAGGAAAACGCTGGTAACCAGGAGGAGGACGCCGAGGGCGAGGGATGGCTGGGGCCGGAGCCTCCCCGGGGGCAGGGAGCGGAGGGGAGGGGGGGAATAACGTGAAAGTTACCAGAAACATTATTTAGCCGCCGATTCCCCGCGTCCTTGTCAATTTCAGAGACAAAACAAGCAGCCCAGGCTAGTCTAGGCTGCGGCAGCGCGGCGGCGGCGGCTCCTCCGCAGCCCGTGCCCGCCCCGAGCCGCGGGAGCAGCGGCGGCAGCGGCGCAGCAGCAGCGGCGGCGGCGGCAGGAGGACCGGGGGACTCGCGCTGCCGGGGTGAGAGCTGGAGCGAGGCGAAAGCGGGTAGCGACTGCACGCGCACACACCCGCCGCTCGCCCGCGCTCGCCGCCCGCCCGCCCGCCCGCTCGCACAGCGCTGGGACACGCGCGCCCGGACACGCACACACGCGCGCACACACACACTCGCACACACGCAGAGGCACGGGGGGGAAAAGCCGGTGAATAATTCTGCTGCTATGTTTTTAAGCACTGGCCGCCATCACCGAGCAGCGAGCAGCAGCAGCAGCAGCAGCAGCAGCAGCAGCGTTGCAGGGAGAGGAGGCACCGGGGCAGGCCCCTCTTAGCAGAGGATTTATATCTAGGTAAGTGTTGGAGATTTAAACCTACCCTTTGCGCCATCAGTCTGCGCTCCAATAAACTCCTGGATGTGTCGTATATTTAATATCCCAGTCCGGATAAGAAAGTGATCTAGGCTGAAGATTCCTTTTTTTTTTTTTTTTTTTTTCCAGACCAAAAAGACTTCTCCCAATTCTCCAATATGTTATTTTTTAGGGGGAGAGAAAAAAGAACAACAACAAAAAAAAAAAAAAAAAAAAAGCCCAGGCAAGACAACGAAGAGTTTTTGGTTTGGTTTGGTTTTGTTTTTTTTTTCTTTCCTGTGATATTTCTTCTTTTTCTCTTTTTTCCTCTTCTTCCTCCTCCTCCTGATCTTCCTCCTCCTCCTCCACCTCCTCCTCCTCCTCCCCCCTCCCCTCCTCCTCCTCCTTTTCGGTCCTCCTTTCCCCCTCTTTCTCTTCTCTTCCCCTCAGTTGAAAAAAAAAAAAAAAGAAAAAGAAAAAAAAAAAAAAGAAAGAAAAGAAAAAGAAGGAGAAAAAAAAAATTGTCAAGCCCCCGAACTGAAGGTTACGAGCGGCCCGTCAGCAGCCCACATGTAACCGAACTGTCGTGTTTCATGGCTTTTTGCCACTCCAGCTGTCAATCAAAGCCCGGAATGTCAAGGTAGTGAATGAATGATGGTTGATGATGATGAAGAGGAGGAATCTTTCAGACCCGTTTTTTTCTCTTCCAGCAAAACTCCGCGAGGGGTTTCTGCTTCTTGAAATCCTTTCCTCCCCCCTCCCCCCCCCTCCTTTAGCTCGGCCCCCGCGGTATCTCTAATAGGATCCTCTCTCTTTTAAAGTATCGTTCAAAGAAAGCGGGGGGGGGGGGGGGGAAATCAAGAAAAAAAAATGAATAGTTTGCAAAAACTGGACTTCCTCCCCCCGTTTCCTGGTAGGTATTTTGTCTCTCCCTCTCTCTCTTGCTCGCTCGCTCGCTCTCACTCGCGCTCGCTCTCTCGCGCTCCCTTTCTCTCTCTGGGAGATGAGTGGGTGTCAGTAGGTGCTGGCAGGTTGGCTGCTGCCTGGCTTATAGGAGAGCCTCGGTTTGGCGGCGCGGGTCGGCGGCGGGAGAACGAAATGACGGAACCCGGAAGTCGTGGTGGCCATCGCCCGTCGTGCGGCGGAGACACATCCCGGGAGCGGGGAGCGGGAGCGGGAGCGGGAGCGGGAGCGAGGAGGAGCGCGCCGCGCCGAGCCTCTGCTGTGCAGCGAGTGCGCTCGGACGGCCCCGGCCGGGGGGCGGGGGAGGGGAGGCAGGAGCCCGGCGGGCCCGAGCAAATCAGCGAGCCTGCTCCTCCGCGGGGACGGCCGGGGAGGGGGGCGGCGGGGGGGCGGGGGGCGGGGGAGCGGGAGGAAGAGGAGCGCGCGCGCGCCAGTGTGTGCGCGCGCGCGCGAGCCAGGAAAGAGGGAGAGAATGAAGAGGCCAGGGAGAGCGCAGAGAGGAAAACTGCAGAAAACCACAGGGAAAGTACGGTACCGCCTCACTCCTTATATATATATATTTTTTTTTCCCCTCAAACTTCCTTCTAGTGCATTTTCCCATCACACCGGGCTCAAGCCTCCTGGGGTCGCGTCCGGGAGGTTCGGCGTGGCGCTCTTGCTTTTGTTCCTTTTAATTTCGCGCGCGGGCCCCCACTCCTCGGCCAGGCCCTCACGGCGTCCCTGCGGGCTTCCTGCAAACAGCCAGGGGCAGCAGGCTCCGCGCGCCCTATCACTCCGGAGCTAGAGGTGGTTTCTTTTTTCTTTTTCTTTTTCTTTTCTTTCTTTCTTTTTTTTTTTTTTTTTTTAGTGATACTTTCTTCCCCGTGCTGCACATCCAGCACCCTTGTTGTCAGCATTTATTTGTTGCCAGGACGAGAAGAGCTAAGCTTGCATCAGAGAGCGCTGTCTCCTAGCGGAGTGGACGAGGGCCACCCCGGAGACTCTCTGGGGGCCCGCGGTGGGATTGGGAGGGAGGAAGTGGGGAGGAGTCGTTGGGATGTTTGATGTTGTCTGCAGTCGCCAGGAGGAGTGTGCGAGTGTGTGTGTGTGTGTGTGTGTGTGTGTGTGTGCGCGCGCCACTACTGTGCGCCTCCGAAGTGGAGCTCACTCAGAGCTGAGAAGCACGGGAGAGGGAGGGAGGGAGGGAGGGAGGGAGGGAGGGAGGGAGGGATAAGACGCCTTGCGAGGAGGAGAACTGACCGGTATTCCCTGCCCAGCTTGGTTGCGGTCGCCCGGGGTGCAGGGCCCGGAGCGCCGTAACTCCAGCTAATGGTTGTGTTAATTGTACTGGGCGATTCGGCTGCTTGGGGAAGACTCCGAAGGAACTTTTCCAAAAAGGAAAAGGAGGAGAGTGAGGGAGGAGGAAGGTAAATATCCCACATGGGTTGTGAAGACGGTAGTTCTGGCCGGCGCCTCCCCCAGTCCCTGCTGGAGCTGCACCCAGCCGCACCCCGACGCCCAGGGTTTCCCGGTGGCCTTGCGTCAATCACTCGGAGCCTCGAGCTGGGGGCGGAGTCTCGGTCCCCGGGCGCGCGCGGCGCAGCTGCCCCCTCCGCCCCCCCGGCTCCAGCCCGCCCCGCGGTCCGGCGCGGCGAGCTGCCGGCGCACCCTCTCCCCAGCTCCCGGCTCTGGCCGGGTGCACGGGCCCTGGCCCAGGGGATCGAAAACAGACTGTTCCTCAACAGCAGATCCCCTCTCCAACTTTGAATTCATTCTGCAGAGTAGAAAGTAGGGTATTCTCCGCGCGCTGCTTTGACCCGACTCCCCGGGGGAGAGGAAGCACAGGGAAAATAAAGTTGTGTGTGTGTGTGTGTGTGTGTGTATGAGAGAGAGAGAGAGAGAGAGAGAGAGAGGCTCAGAGGAGCTTGGGGAGGGCTGGGTGGCTTTCCATCTCCTCTGCCTCGCTGTGAGCGTTCAGGCAACACTCAACTGAGCTTAGATACCAGCCTGCTGAGACTCCAAGCTAAGTCGGAAAAATTTGGCCCCGTTTTCATAGGGCTGGGGAATGAGCTCCGGAGGTCAATAAAGCCCTCCAAAAATAATGAATGATTGAGCACCTGTGATGATGATAGTGATTACCAGAGCAATTAAACAGTTTGATTAAATGAGCCATCATAACGATGATGTCTGCGCGAAATCGGCCCTCACCCAGAAAGACAGTGCGGAGAGGCTGGCAGAGGCGAGGCTAGTGCGACGCCGGGGAGCCCCGTTGACCAGAATATAGGGACCGCCGGTCGCCTGGAGCTTCGGAGACGAGTGTCCAGACGAGATTTCCAGCACTTTTACGCTGGGCTTCAAGCCTGTATGAGCCACCGGGTATGAAACCTGCAGGTTGTGGGCAGGGTCCATACATACCCCTCCTCAATATTTTTTTTTCCCTAGAAGGACTCCAAGATTAAATGCATCCTCCTTATTTGTTGCTGAGTTGTTCGTCGACATATAAGAAAAGGTGAGTAGTAAAGGAAAGAGGACACGAAAAAAGTTGGCTTGCAGAATTTTATTTCAAGCGGCAGTTACGTGAGTTCAGTTTGGCTGGGGGTTTCGGGAAGGATGAGAGAAAAATAACAATCTGGTCTCGCCTGCGGAGCGTTGTCTGCTAGAGATCTCGAAATTGCTGGAGTCGAGTTCCCCGTGCCTCGCCACTAGCTGAGAAGTTTATAGTGATTTTTAGTTTTTATTCTTCCAGTTGTTCGTATTTTCAATATTGTGTATGTATTGTCGTCAATGGGGTTATTGTTGTTTTAAATAGCCTGTATAGGGAGTGCCAATTACTTGTCCTTTAAAAAAAGAAACTCAGTTTCCTTAATAAATGCTGCTTTTGTAAAGATCAACTTCGAAGCAAACATCTACATTGCAGAGTTTAAACATTCAACGTTGCTACCTTCTGCTGCTTCTACCACCGGTTTTTTTTTTTTTCTTTCTCCCTAGTGATACCGTGAAGTGAGATAGCATCCCCCACAGCCTTTATCTAGAAAAACTTCACTAGCGTCTGAAAGAAATACAAACATTTCTTACGTGGCAGTGCATCCGAGTAAAAACAGTGCAGGGCGATTGATGATTTTTGTATTATTTTCAAACAGTTGTTAAACTCATAATGGGTTGATAATTCCTTAATAATCTTGGGTTTTACAAAAGAAAAAAAGCTTAAACTCGGTTTTCATGTGTTTTAATCATTCGGGCGATGCAGAGGTCATTTTAACCTGAACTCCTTTCTTCCTTACTTTCTAATATTCTGTAACTTCTTTTGCATTGTACTGGATACATTAAAGCAGACTACAGGGATGGTCTGGTTGATGTAGGAGGGAGAGAGAAATAGGACATTTTAACATAGAGTCAAAGGAAAAAAAAACAAAAACAAAAACAAAACCCCGCAATCATTTTTAACTCCAAAGACCTCAGGTAACAAGTGTGAGAGTGTTAAAAATGAAGCCCTAATGGAGGAAAATCTGCATCATTTAAAAATTCACCAGTTGCTTAAGGGGAGAACCCCAAATTTCATGCGACTAAAGAGATTTCACTTACCTAGTTGCATGTCATTTGTGAGACTATAAGTGTAAAATAGCATCGCAGTGCAGGAGATTACACACAAGATCAAGTTGGAGGTGATTCAGGGTGTCGGGTCTTGGCCAATCTGATGAATTAAAAAGCTATTACTTTTAATCACCAACTTGCTGATGTTTTATTAACAAAGCTGAACAACATTTACGAACTTCCTGATCTTCCCCTACCTCGTCCAATTTTGCCAGTCCCAACAGTAGCGATTCCAAAGCAGGGAGGTGCACACACTTTCTGATTTCTAGCCTGATTACTGATGCTCCAGTCTCAGCCTCTGCACCCCCATCCAGGCTGCGAGGCTCCTCTGTTCTTCCACATTTGGGGTGAAGGAAAAGTAGGTGGGCAGGCCCAGGAGAGGGACACGAGATGGGGGTCGCAGGAGGCGGCACACACCTCCGTCAACAGTCAGCTCCTTTTGCCCAGGCTGGAAATGGTTTTAACAGGCGGTAAAATTTCATCTTGCGGTGTCAAATTGGGGTCATTTTGGGGTTAGAGTTCTCAGTGTCCGAGAGGAGCTGTCCAGCTGCGTGGGGACTCATTAACTGCAAAAGATCTGTTTCAGTAAAAACAATTCAAAGACAATCAGAAGGCTAAAGACCCTCTACAAATCGCATTTTACAAGTGCCCCAGAACAAATATGGATGCTGAAACCTATTTCTTCAGAATCCCAAATCTGCTACTTAGCTCTGGAGTGGGGGTGGGGCACTGCATAAAAAAGAGGTGAAAGGGAGGGGACCTGATCGGGTGGGGGTGAATAGGAGGGGGGGATGGGGCCTCTCAAATTTAAGAGTCTAGTCTGTTTTTAATCACTTCTTATTGAAGCATCCCTAAGACTTCTGAGAACTGCTTCTTTTCTATTTTTCCTTTTCTTTTTTGTTTCAACACGGAATGCTATTAGAAGTAACATTTAAAATTTACAAAGAATAAATGAATCCCACTACCGTTACTCAATTTAAAGGGCATTGGCTTTATAGGGCGTGCTTAATTTGAAATGAGCATTTATGAACCTAGACTCTGTTTTAGGTGAATTTGCCCACCTTCTTTAAGAAGCCTGTGTGCCTATTTCATCTCCCCCCCCCCCCCCGCCCGAAAGTTATAGGTCCTCAGCACAGATAACTTCAAATTCCTCAGAACTGTGAAGTGTTAATCTGTGTATTAAAATTGCCGGGTTTAAATCCTTTTTGTCTTCTTACAATAGTTAGAATAATTGACGGCTTGCTGGAGGAGCAAATAAATCCAACCTTAATCTTATTTGTAACTTTAGTTAATGTTTTGAACTGGAGTATTTTGGGTTAAGCAGATTTTTTTTTTTTCTCTGTAAGGTTAATTTTTATTTGTGGAGGTTCTGTTTGCTGATTTCAAAGAAAGATATTGTCACTTTGATTCAAAAAAAATGTTTCAGGTAGAAGGAAAGTGCAATTTTAAATGAGAAGCTGGATGTGTGAGATACTAGAGTTTTTAGAATAAAACAAAATCAGTACTTTGAAGTATTATTTGAAATAACTTTTTCTTTCTTGCACTACTGACCTGAGCAAGTAAAGAGGATCAAAATGTTTTATCCTTCCTCACTCTTCTCTGGACTCCACCTCTGTCACTAGGTCTTCTCTTTCCATCTGTTTCACTGTTCTTTGAGTTGTGAATGCAACAGTGAATTTTTGTAGTCTAGGTCTTTTCTCCAAGCTTCCCAGAGTATTTATAAATTGTTATTCAAGGAGTTTGATTGCAGCCCTGCAGAAACAGCCTTGAGCCCGGCATCCCTGGGACAAAGGCAGAGGGACTCTCCTCTGCTCCAGACCTGCTGGCTGACAGTTGGAATTTTTGATATATATTTTATTTGGCGGTTCCAATAATGTGTTTGCTTCTCCCTCCCCAGCCCCTTGCAGCCATCTATTACTTTAAAAATATCTCTTCTCTATAAACCGCAGCTCATCCTTGTGAACTGTTCTTGACCTTCCCAGCCGCGTACCAGCAGCTCTGAGAGTTGAACTAGGAAGAATTACACTCGCGTTCTTACCTGTTCACTTTGCTCACTCTTTCTAGTTGGGATCAAGAGATAGGAGGGGACCTTGTTTGTTTGTTTGTTTGTTTGTTGATTGGTCCTTTCCTCACTTAGGTTTTCTCTCCTGTATCCCCCCCCCCCCACTCGCCCCATTAATAACATTAAAGTACCCAGCAGGCAGTTTATTCTCTTAACTAAGATGCGGTAGGATCATCGTACTTTCTTTCCTTTTACTCTCTCTTATGTCTTATTTCTCCCAATTTTAGCTGCTTCACCATCTCGCAGAAGGAAAAGTATTTCAATAAATAGCCCTCTAGCGCTATCTGGCGGGGCTCCAAACGCGACGTGCGCTTGCTCTCGCAGATCTCTGGCTCCTTCCCGCGCTCCCTGCCTTCCTCCCGTCCTTCCTCCCGTCCTTCCTCTCTCCTTCTCTTTCTCTGGGTTCCTCAGTCTGCTATCCCGACCCCATCCCTCTTCCTTCCTCCTGCGGCTCCTCTTCCACCTCCCATCGCCACTTCCAGCGCAGATGGCTTTGGAAGCGACCGGGCCAGGGGCTGATACCCTCGGAGCGAGCTGATGCTCTGGCGAAGGAGCCCTCCTGAGGCCCCCACCTTCACCCAACTTGGGTCACTCGCCACCTGTGTCTTTGTTCGGCACCTTAATGTTGTTCGACACGTTGCTCCAGTCCCGGCGTCTCAGCTGGCGGTGGTTCGGAGGGGATTAAAACTGCATTTGTGAAGTTTGAAGGAAGGAAATCAGACGCTGGAATCCCGACTGGTGCAGACCGGCGAAGTTTCGGGTCAGGAGGCCGAGGCTCAGTGCGAGTTTAAGGAAGGGTCGCAGCTCCGCGGAGGTGGGAGCCGCAGCTGGCGCCTGGCCTTTGGGAGGCAGCTGGGCGCGTGCTCTCCACCCGCGCGCTCCCACGCGCTCCCCGCCTGCGGGGGCTGCCCCACAACGCGCAGCGAGCCTTGTGCGGATCCCGGGCCTGTCGAGGATTTCTTTCTCAAACCCAGCTAGCTTTGTCCTCCCCCCGCCCCCGCCACCCACCAGATCTGGAGAGGAGTGGGAAAGAAAAGTGGGAGTGAGAGAATGCACTGGAGAGGCCACCGGCCAGAGAGGAGAAGGCCAGCGCTTGGGAGCTGCGGGATGCAGGACTCACCGACGGCCCCCTGCCCTCCCCGGAGAGCTCAGGCTTCTCTCTGATGGTGGCTTTTTTGTTGTTTGCTTTGAAACGGTGGCCTGTAAGCCCTCAGCGGGGTGTGGAGAACGGTCCCCGGCAGTAGGGGAGGAAGGAAAGATTCAGCTCCAACTGGGTGCTTTAGATACTCTCTTAGAATTCTTATCTCCCCCCCCCCCCCCCCCCCCCCCCGCAGACACACACACCACACTGAGCCCTAGAGAAATCTCCAGTTCTCCCTTTGAGGTATTCTCTTCCATCTACTCCTTGAAACAGAGGATAGACTGTGAAGCCTGGGGGAGATTTAGAATCACTCAACTTTCTAATGGCATTTTCTGAAATTTAGTTTTGACCTGGCAAATTAGAAGTGAGAACAATATTCCAATACAGACCTGGTGGCCACTTGAAATGAGGGGACCTCATCCTGCAGTGTCTGTGATCACCGAAGACCCCTTCCTAAATCTGAAATTCTGCCCCCCCCTCCCCTTAATCTCAAACCTGGAACAGAAAGGAGGGGGACGAAACAATCATAGGTCTTGTTGCTCAAGGATTGCCTCCCCCCAAGCTCCCCAACACCAAAGGAAGAAAGCACAGTATGGGTGTAATTAATTGAGGACTGTTATTAGGTCATCATTAGCCAAGGTGCTAATAATTGCAGCCCATTTTTACTCAAAATTGACCAGCCCCAGAGTGATAGATTGATTTGGAGTATAAAAATGATGTATCAAAACATCAATGTCGATTATTTGAAATATTGTAGTCGAATTTTTTTATTGCTTCATCGGTTAAATGTCTGAAAGTGCAGTGTTCAAACATATATTTATGTTGTCAATACTGTCAGAACTGTCAGTTTTACTATACTGGATTTGTACTACATTTCAAATTTACTCATTTACATAAAATGCCCACCCTAGGATTCCCCAACCCCCACCCCATCTCTCTCTTTCCTCCCATCTCTGGAAAATCTGTGTCAGTTTCTTCAAAGGACTCAGCAATCTTTGCCTAAGCTAAAGTGTGCACTGCCTCTTTTACTCAATTTTCCACATCGGATTACATGTCTTTTTCACCATTTCTAACTTTCAAAGGGAGCCTTCTTCCTTTCTTCCCAACTGTGCCTACTCTGGCCTTTTCTCCGAAATAGTATTGTAGTATTTGGAAAGCTTCGGGTTTAAATATCCACATCTCAGCTCCAGATAAACCAGTTAGGTCGAAAAATGGAAAAACCGGACTTCAGTGTATCTCCTTAGTGCACTTGTGTAAACCGGGCTGTTGCTTTGCGGGCAGGCGTTCTCCCACGTGTCAGAGTCCATCATCAAATTACCTGGAAGACTGAAATCTTCCAGGGAAAATGAATTTGAAAACATAAATACGTTTTCTTTCTTAGAAGCTGCGATAGGAGAAAAAGAAATAATACATATAAATGATCGGCACGTTTTACCTTTAAAAGCTTTTGAACTCAATCAAAAGACACAAGTTGGAAGGAGAATTGACAGTTTTAATTCTACCCATTTTCACCTGGCATGTCAGATCAGAGGCAATCATTTATTTTATGGGGTGGTGGTGGTGGTGGATGATGGGAAAGCCGGATAGAAAGTTGCAGTCCACTGAAGTCTCTAACCTAAAAATCACAGAGAAAGTAAGACACCCATTGAAAGGCAAACGTCCCATCGCTCCACACTCAGTCTAAACTAACTGAAATTTATAAATCCACATTTTGCCTAATTTTGTGCTTTTATTTTCTAGGATTCCCTCCAAGTCTGATAGGCAAGACAGGGCCACTTCTGGACGAGCTGTAAGGATGCATTTTCATTTCCATCAAATTGAAGCACTTTTTATAAACCTTGTGTTGTATTTAAATAAATATACATGGACATCAAGAGAAGCCACTCATACAAAGATAGCCTGGCCTTGTGCCCTCAATCTCAGCCTTAGGGGGGAAAAAATCCAGAATCCACCTGAGAAGCTTTTCCATACTCATCTTTCCCTCAAAACAAACAAACAAGAAGCGAAAGAAAGTTTGCTGTGTGCATCTGTGTCTTCATGTGCACGTTTATAAACATGACCCAGTCGGTGTCTGCGTGTTACCTCCCTCCTGCCACGCGCTCCAAGGCAGAGGCATCGAGGGATCGCCCCCGGAGAGCTGTGTTTACTTGGGCTTTTTTAATCTCTCCGCCACGTATGACAAGTGTTACTTCCAGAGATTCATCAGCCTTCTACAGATACTTCCAGTTCTGCTGCAGTGGTTTGCAGAGGACAACTGCCACCGCTTTCCCACATCCCAAGGTGTGGCGGGGACTCCGGGCGAGCGAGCGGGGGCGGCGGGAAGGCTGAGCTGCCGTGGGGGAGGGAGGGGCGCGGGGCGCCCACGCAGCGGGGAGGGCTCACCTGGCCGGTACCTGCCGACAGCTTCCAATCTCCGGGGCGGAAAATTCGGGAAAGGTACTGTTGCCTTTTTTTTTTCTTTTTCTTTTTCCAAATGCCTTTGGGGGAGAAGCGATACCCTTGTGTAACAATTAGCTCAGACAATAAAAATAATTGGAAAATCAGTTGGAATTTCTGAGTTTTTAATTACGTTTAATTTTGTGCTAAGCCGTAAAATTGCGGATGCCCCCTCAATTAAACACTCTTCTTGTAAAGCGTGTAACAATGATTCCTTAATCAGTCTGGATGTGAGTCACAAATGATGCTTTTTCCACATCAAAGGGACGTCCTTCGACGTTACCTTTTAGTCCCAAGTAAGAGGATTAATTCCTATAATTAGGAGGGACAAACACGTGCATAAGTACATCTCCCTCTCTCCAAACACGCACACGCACACTCTCGCTCTGTGTGAGACGTGGTCGGCCCGGGAGGGTCGGGGTTTTGACTGCGGGTCCTTGCCCGACAGGCCCCCTGGCCGGCGGCTGCGGCGGGCGGGCCGCGGAGCTCGCACCTCGGGGCCGCCCGCACGCGCCTACGCAGAAGCGCTCGCAGCCCCCGCAGCAGGTGCAGAGCCCGCGGGCTCCCCAGACCCGCGCCGACGCCCACACCCTCCTCGCGACCCCGGCCCCCGCCCCCCACCCGGGTGCTGCGGGAGTCGTGGTGCTGCGGGTCCGCGCCTCCTCCGCGGGGCCCGGGGTCCTGCCCTAACCGCGCGCCAGGTTGATGCTTGGGGCCGCGCGTAAAAATTGAGCATGACCTTTTAAAACTCCTGTGCGAGTATCTCATTTACCTAATGACTTTATGTCACCTAAGAAGAAGGTCAATTTCCTCTTAACCTTTCGCCCGCTGCTGCAGTAAGCATCCTTCCCTAATCAATGCTGGCTGGAATAATCAATTCCCATTTTATGATCGCTGACAAACTCCATCTCGGGGCAGGGTGTGAGCGCTCGGGCCGGGACAGAGGCCTCTCTGGGTCCGCCCAGCTCCGCCCGGCGCCTCGAGGGAGGCTGCTGTGCCTCCGGCGGAGTCCGGAGCCCTCGGCCAGCTCCCCTCCCCCGGCCGCCCGCGTGACCCTGGGTTGTCCCTGATGCGAACCTGAGATTCACCAGACGCTGGGCCTCCCACCCACCCCTCCTCGGCCGGTTTTCCAAGTCTGCAGGCTGGGATTGCCTGGGTCCAAACGTGTGCGTGCGTGCGTGTGTTTCATCTACATTAAAAAAAAAAAAATTATCTCCTGCAGCGCGCAGCGCATCTCTCAGCCCTTCGCTCCGTCTTAGCCTCCTAACTTTGCATAAACAAAGCAACAACAGAAGCTCCGAGTGGGTGGATCCGTGTGGAAATAAAGTCAACCAGCAGAATGCTCGCTCCTTCTTACCTCCTTTCCTTTCTTCCTTCTCTTATTTCTCCTCCCTTACCTCTTACCTTCTTCCTTCTCCACCTCCCCCGACACTCATTTATCCTGAAAGATAGGTTTATGAGATACCACTTTATGCCTATTTCTATCTCCCCAGCCTGGGGGAGTTACCGGGAGATTTGCTAAATCAAAGTTAATTTAAAGGGGAATTTAGGGTAAGTTCACAGTTCTTCATCTTTGGAAGGCCCACAGATGAGCCTGTTTCACCGCCCCTCCTCCCCCAACTCTCATAAGGTCAACTTTGACTTTTCCACACCCGGGGCTTGCTTGAAAAGAGGGATCTCTTAGCAGGACCCGCTGGATTCTCTTTTTCCTCATTCTGTCCTAACCCCATCTCCACTCACTACTGAGTCCTGATAAAGCTGCTGCTGATTATCTAACAATCCAGTAACCTGCATACCCAGGGTTCGGGTGGCAGGAAAATCACTTTCCATGGAAAATATGTCCTATATCCGGGTTTTGGGGGAGATTTCTTATGACTAACCAGCTACTTAAAACTGGGTCCTGAACTGAACTTTTTCTCCTCAGAGTATTCTTTCAAGGCCACAGTGATGGCTTTTGAAAAGTAACTAAAATGCCACCTTTTTCTTCACTCACAGCACCTCATTACTTGTGGGCAGATGGTCTGCTAAAATTGGGAAGTTTGTCAAGTGAGCAAAATAAAAATGTAAATATTCCACTTTCAAAGGTGGAATAAAGGATAGATCACCTACTCTGGTGTTAAAAGAAAAATAGAGGGCTTCCCTGGTGGTGCAGTTTTTTAGCACCAGGGTGTGATCCTGGACACCTGGGATCGAGTCCCAGAGTCCCACGTCAGGCTCCCTGCATGGAGCCTGCTTCTCCCTCAGCCTGTGTCTCTGCCTCTCTCTCTCTCTCTCTCTCTCTCTCAATAAATACAATCTTTTTTTTTTTTTTTAAAGAAAAATAGAAAAAGAAAAAGACATTTGAGTTCAAGGTGAGGCCTATCCAGACTGAAACACTCAGTGTTCACCCACAGCAGCCTTCTCAATCCATGAATAGGAAGAGACAGCTGACCCATCTACCACTCCAGCCTGTGTGAAACTGAAGCTTCCATTCCTGCTTGGGCTTATGGTGACCTCTGAGAGGCACTGAGAACAGGCCAGGTACAGGACTTGACCTGGGATGAGGTCAAGCCCAGTTCCCAGTATTGTCACTTGCCTTCTTGCCTCATACCAGGAAGTGCATTTGCAATGCTAGTTGAATTAGATTCTGGGTTTAAATGGGTGTTGAGGACTGGTCTAGCCCTGAGTCACCCTTTATAACATCCTGGCTTCTAGAAGATTTGTTTCATATTCCCAACAACTGAGTTACTGACTTTCTGAGACAATAACCTGTTTGTAGGTCAGGAAATGCTTGTGCAGGAAGAGTTCCCCAGTACTAAGAGTCCTGAGTGGGACTTTTATCTCTATTTGACAAGGGAGCAGACAGATTGGGGATGGGCCCCTTGACCTCAGATAATTACTAGTCTTCCCTCTTAAGCAAATTTAATTCTCATGCAAGGAGTAACTAACAATCTGACTATTCACTGTATGAGAATTTCCTTTCCTTTTCTTATCTTAAGGGCCCTCACAGGGATACTGACTAATATGCTTAATGCTAGTTTTTGGTTTCACTTCATTTAAAAATCTTCCATACTGCTCACTTTTTCCATGGTCTTCTGGAACACTTAGCAGAATCTTGGGCTGTGTGTGTGTGTGTGTGTGTGTGTGTGTGTGTGTGTGTGTGTTTAAGATTTAATTTATTTATTTGAGAGAGAGAGAGCGGGCACAAGCAAAGGGAAGGGCAGAGGTAGAGGAAGAAGCAGGCTTCCCGCTGAGCAGGGAGCCCAACGTGGGTCTGGGATCATGACCTGAGCTGAAGGCAGACGCTTAAACCAACTGAGCGGTCCAAGAGGCCTGATCTTGGGCTGTATTCTAATTCCAGCATGAGAAATAGGAAAATCCAACCATTCATTTATTTCCCTCTCCATTCCCCATACTATACGGTCCATTATTGTTTGGAAAAGGAGAATCTTTTAATTATGCTTATTTTCAACAGTATGTCAGAAGAAAGAAATTTTTTCATATATATAATACAAAGGGCTATACTCTTTCTTTGACTGTCTAACAACTTTGTCCATACCAGTGTCTCATTTTTTTCTTTTTTTAAGATTTCATTATATGTATTTGAGAGAGGGAAAGAGAGCCCAAATGAGGGGAGTGGCAGAGGTAGAGGGAGAAGCAAGCTCCCCTCTGAGCAGGGAGCTCAACACTGGCCAGGCTCCATCCCAGGACCCTGAGATCATGACCCGAGCTGAAGGCAGCCACTCAACTGAGTCACCCAGGTGCCCTCATCTGAGTTCTAAACCAAAGTTACAAGTCAGGGGACGCCTGGGTGGCTCAACGGTTGAGCGTCTGCCTTCGGCCCAGGGCGTGATCCTGGAGTCTAGGGATCAAGTCCCACTTTGGGCTCCCTGCATGGAGCCTGCTTCTCCCTCTGGCCTGTGTCTCTGCCCCTCTCTTTCTGTGTCTCTCATGAATGAATAAATAAAGTCTTTAAAAAAATCTAAAAATTACAAGTCAGAATATAAACAATAAGAATAGGAATAGGAAGACTACTAGCTTTTCAAAGGTGACTTGAAGTCTCTTTAAAGCTCAAACCCTAAATGGAAAGACATCTCGTTCCAGCATCCCTAAGGGAAATGGCTAAATTAGATCACTTCAGAGGCTGTTTCTAACCCTGAAGGTACAAAAAGGGACTCCCAGGCTGAGGAGGTGTCAGGAGCCCAGGCTCTGGAGACTGACAGGGGTTGAATCCTGGTTCTTTTCCTTGTCAATTGTGTAACTTTAAGTAAGTCACTGACCTCTTTGACCCTTAGTAATCTCATGTATAAATCAGAATATCTATACTGAATACTACTGGCTATTTTCTGTTGGTCTCTCCACATCTACTCTTCATTCTCTCCATCCTCCTCTGTGGTCCTGGAAGCTGGTATGGACATTTTTAGAAGGCTACTTTGGCCCTTAATTCCTGTTGGGTTTGCCCAGAATGGTAGAGTGCGGTCTGAGTGTGGATTCCAGGGTGCCTGTGGGCTGGCTACAGCCCAGCCGTAGCCCCAGCAGCCCTTTCCACAGAGCTCTCTCTCTGGATTCAGGTAGTCACTTCCCTCTCCCTTGCCAGCCTTGAGCACTGCACCATCCCTTGTGGTTTCCTAACACCCTGCTCTCACCTTTTAATTAATTAATTTTTTTTTATTTTTAAAGATTTTATTTATTTATCCATGAGAGACACAGAGAGATGCAGGGAGAGAGACAGACACACAAGCAGAGGGAGAAGCAGGCTCCATGCAGAGAGCTGGACATGGGACTGGATCCTGGGTTTCCAGGATCACACCCTGGGCTGAAGGTGGCGCTAAACCGCTGAGCCACCCAGGCTGCCCTCACACCTTTTTAATGCAGTTCCTTAATGAAGCACTGCTCAAATTACTCAATTTGATATGTACCATCTGTTTCCTGCTGGACCCTGACTGATACACCTTATACACTTGTTTGGACGATTAAAATTAAATGAGATAATGTATATAAAGCACAAAGCATAGTTCCTTGTATATGGTAAAAGCTTAATAAAAACTTTTAGTCTAATATATACTAAAAGTATATATATATATGTATATATAAAAAATATATATGTATATATATATACATAAAATTATCATTTGTTGCAACCCCCTCATTTTACATATGAGGAAATGGAGGCCCCAAAGCAGTTAAGGTACAAATTCAAAGTCTAATTAACTCAAGATAGCAACAACCCTGGGGCCGAGTCTCTGGACTGGCAGTTCTCAGTTCACTGCTTTTTCCACAGCAGCTTGTTGAGCAAAACAGACAAGGGAGGAGGGAGATCCTTTTGTCATAGATGTTGGGAAAAGGGCTAGATGAGTGAGAGGCAGAGGTGCAGGAGATAATAAGCATCTTTCCATGTAGCACTGGATTTGTCTCTGCTAAATTATTGCTGAAATAAAGCATGCTGTTGCGATTTGGAATCCAGTGATTTCACTAAGAATAGAATAGGTATGATACAGAAGGAGCAATGTGTGCTTGACAGGTTAAAAACAAATTTATGAACACATAATTGGAAGCTTTACCAGGAGGCATCATAATGTTCCTAAGACATCTAGGGTATACCAGAATTAATTTTCAAATAGAGGTTGACTTTTGGGTTAGCAGTACAGATTAAATAAGAACTTTATAATTCTGTAGAATATAGTACTGTGCTATAGATTCATGTAGACCAGAACAACTAATTCTAACCTACATGTTTTCTGTAATTCCATAATACAAATAGCATGATGGAAATCATTCAATCATTAATTCTTATTTTCATTCACTCGTTCAAACAAATATTCACTGAGCTTGTAACATTCTCCAGGAATTCTTATGGGTGCTAACATATAAAAATTAACTAAATATATTCCCTACTTCAACAGGTTCACAGAATGACAAAGTAGGTGTATCAACAGATTTTGTATGAATGGAAGTAGATATATGGCTATACTATGTGATCCTTGGAGAGGCTGTGTGGGTTAGGGAGCACTCTAACCCCAAGAAGCCCCAAGAAGAGGCTTTCCTGAGTCAGAACCAAGTCTTAGCAAAGAGAAGTCTGTCTCAACCCAGTTATATTTCAGCCTTCCAGATCCTTCCAAATTATTGATGATTATCAATTTATTAATATGTAGCTCTTACTAATGTAAATATTAGTAGTAAAACAAAAAAAACCCACACATGCATTAATGTATTACACTTTGCTGTGGTAGGTTGGCCAAGGCATATGTGGAAATTTAGAAACATTTAAATAGTGTTTCTCTCAGTGACTAGAGTCACACACTCTAGAGTCACTAGAGAATCACAGGAAAAGTGGGATACATTTAAAAGATATTTTACACAGACTCCTTGGAAAATGTTCTCTTCAAAGAAGATTGCTTAATGTGCTTTACCAGCAAGGCCTTATTTATATAATGAGTTAGACCAAGCTTATTGGAGATATAAACAGATACTTTGAAAAATGAGTTGGGATCTATGCATGGAGGAGAAAACCCCATAGAGGTAGGCCCATTTATTTCCGAATCCAGGGTGCATTCATATACAACTAGACCTATTAATAAATATAACACAACTTAAAGAGGTTATTTCTACATTTTCATCACAAAATAAATTTGTGGTGATCATTTGCATCTCAATTGTAATTGCTAATTGGTGCCTAAGTATATAATTTACTTTGCCATGGTAATGCTGCTAAATATTTGTGTCTGTTTTTTGAAGTCCAAACTGAAAAATTCTATAACCCTGGCTTATTCTCATTCAAATTGCTCTTGTCCACTGACCCCGAGCATCCTCACTTGGTTCATTCTCTTTTACCCCCTATCAAAATCCATCCCTATTTACATTTAGAGAGAGAAAGAGAAAGAGAGAGAAAGAAAGTGCATGCACATATTTCCATTTTAACCATCCACAATTACAGCTATCCTTGGAACTTAAAAGTACTTTCAAGATTTCAAATGTAGAGGGTTTTTTTGTTCTTTTGTTTTAATCTACCACTTTCTTATCCTCTTATTTTCTATTAAAACAAATTATCTTGTCCTCGTTATGACCTTCATTGTGACTTCTGGTTTGTTTATCATTTTCTGCCAATCCATTAGTCACATCATGATTTACCTGATACCCCACCCAGTTTAAAGCATTAAATGTATCTTCTAAATTTATTTTCTGTTTTGAAAGTGATATATACTCATTAAAGACAATTTGACAATGTGGAAAAGTAGACAAATAAAAAAAAATCACCCACGAAGTATCTAAAAACAGTTGCTGTCAACATTTTAGTGTATTTCTTTGCATTTTTTTGTATGCATAGTGCCTTTGATGTAGTTATGATTGTACTTGGTATAAAATTTGCATCCTAGTTAAGCATGTAAATTTTTTATGACCATCCATCCAGATATCATCAGTTACATTAAGTATCATAATTCACTTTTCCATTACACTATTATTGGACACTAATTTTTTTCTTTATATATACAATTCTATAGTGAACATTCTTTTTGTGCATAAAGTTTTTCAAAACTCAGGATTATTTCTCAGAATGGATTCCTGGACCTAGTATGAAGGATATGAATGTATTTAAGTCAACATTTAAAGCCTCTCTTGCTTTTTGAACTTTAAAAAAAAAAAAAAACTTTATTTTTAAGTAATCTCTATACGCAACATGGGGCTTGAACTCACAACCTCAAGATCAAGAGTCCCAGGCTCTCCTAACTGAGCTGGTGAGTGGTGAGGCACACCGCTTTTTAAACTTTTTGTCACAACCTCCATGATAATCTTTATCTTAATCCTTAATTATTTTCTGTTCCTCTGATTGAATAGTCTATTTTTGAGGAGGAGAAGTCTTGAATGCATACACTTCATAATTATGTTCTGAACTGCTGTTGGTTACTCCTGATGCTAAGGTTACTCTTTATCCATTTTCTGTGGTTACTCCTTCCTTTGGTAATAACTCTCTCCTCTAATCCTCTATCCCTCTCTCTTCTCATCCTTTCTCTTTCCTTTCCTCACTTTATTCTTTCTTTACAGACCACTCAGAAGCCCCTCCCTACTCTCACCCCTCTCCTTTTCAGATAACTATTTCTCCTTCACTGAAACCAAGGATTCTTGGCCTGAGCTTGCTTGCTTTCTTTCTTTCTTTCTTTCTTTCTTTCTTTCTTTCTTTTTTTTTTAAGATTTTATTTATTTATTCCTGAGACACAGAGAGAGAGAGAGAGAGAGAGAGAGACAGAGAGAGGCAGAGACACAGGCAGAGGGAGAAGCAGGCTTCATGCAGGGAGCCTGACATGGGACTCAACCCTGGGTCTCCAGGATCATGCCCTGGACTGAAGGTAGCGCTAAACCGCTGACCCCCCCGGGCCGCCCTGGCCTGAGCTTCCTAACATTCTTTTCTGTTATTCCCTTCTCTCAGTCATAACATTACTCTGATTTTAAGAATGAACACTTATTATCTTCTTAATTTTATGTTTAGCAAAATATTTGTTACATACAAAAACATACATGTAGCATATTTGGCTGTTACAAAGCATAATAATAAAAGGATCATTTGTGAATGTCCCACCCTACTTAAGAAAGGGAACATCTTATATCAGCATGTGTTCTTTTCTTTTAACCCTCTGCTGCTTCTTCCATGGGTAACTACCATCTTGAATTTTTAAAAATATGCATGTATTCCTGAACTCACTCACTCTCTCTTTCTCATATATATATATGATATATATATGTAACATATAACCTATATATTAATATATATCATCTTAACCTCTCTCTACAAACTCTTTCTTTGTATTATATGTTCTTATATTCTTAAACAATCCACTGTTCCATTTGCCTTTAAAAAAGTAAAAATAGCATTACACTTAATGTAGTCTTTCTGGATTCTTTTTTTATTCAACATTGCATCTTTTTTTTTCAGGGGGCTAAGGCAGAGGGAGAGAATATTTTTTTTTCTTTCTTTTATCTTTTCTTAATATTTTTACATTTTTAATTTTAAATTTTTTATTTTATTATTTATTTATTATTATTATTTTTAAATTGAAGTTTGATTTGCCAACATATAGTATAACACCCAGTGCTCATCCCATCAAGTGCCCACCTCAGTGCCCATCACCCAGTCACCCCAACCCCCCACCTCCCCTCCCCTTTGTTTGTTTCCCAGAGTTAGGAGTCTCTCATGGTTTGTCGGGAGAGAGAGCATCTTAAGCATTCTCTCTCAGAGAGAATGTCCAGCACAGAGCATGACACGTTTTTTTGTTTGTTTGTTTGTTTTGTTTTTTATGACACGGGTTTTGATCTCCCAACCTTGAGATCATGACCTGAGCCGAAATCCAGGGTTGGACACTCAACCGACTGAGCCACCCAGGCACCCCTAACATTGCATTTTTAAGATTAATATTTTTGAGTGTGGCAGCAGTTCATTCCTTTTTATGTCTGCTTGATATTCCATTGCAAATATAACTCAATTTATCTTTTCCTTTCTGAGTTACCGTATTTATTGTGTTACTATTATAAAGAGTTCTGCCATAAACATTCTGATATGTGTCTCTTGATCTTTATGTGCAAAGAATTTTCTAGATTTAGAGTATAAATCTAGGAGTGAATTGACAAATTTTTTGGTATTCAAATATTCAACACTCCAAGATAACATGAATTACTTTTTAATGATTGTTTTAATCTACACTCCTGCTGGTTGTATATAAATTATCCCATTGATCCACATCCTTTCTAACAGTTGGTGACTTTGGCACTGTTCTTCCTCTTCCTCTTTTTCTTCTGCTTCTTTCTCCTCCTCTTCCTCCTCCTCTTCTCCTCCTCCTCTCCCTCCTCCCCTTCTTCCTCTTCTCCTTCTTTCCAATCTGATGAGCATAAAAAGGGATCTCACTACAGTTAACATACATTTAACATACATTTTCTGAATCGCTAATGAGGCCAACCATCTTATATACATATTCTTTACTCATATTTCATCTTTTGTGAAATAGCAGTGAACATTTCTCCCATTTTTCTATCGAGGTTTTTCTTTGCCTTTTTATTATTGGTTTATGAGTTCTGTATTGCAAATATCTCTTTCCAATTTGTGGCTTGTTTTTCCATTTTATTTGAGATGTGTTTTGATGAACAGAAGTTTTTAATTTTATTGTAGTTTAATGTATCAATATTTTCTCTTATGGCTTGTGCTTTTTGTGTCTGATATAAAAGATTCTTTCAAATCCTAAAGTTATAAAGATGTTTTTCTGTAGAATTATTTAACAAATTTGATTTTTTTTTCTTCTTGCACTTTTTCTTTAAACAACAGGGAATTGATTTTTGTGTGTAGAACTGAGGTAAGAATCCATTTTTATTTTCTCTGTATGGATAACTTTCATCCCAACCCGATTGCTTCCCTAGTGATCTTCAGTCCATCTCTCTCATTATCAGTTGTCTATAAATTCTTTGGAACTTCAATGTAGATAACAATATAGTCTTCATAAAATGACAGTTTTAGTTTTTCCTTTCCAGTCCTATAACTTTAATTGTTTCTTTTCTCTCCCTCTCTCCTTTCCTCCCTCCTTTCTCTTTTTCTCCTCCTCCTCCTTCACTTTTCTTCTTCTTTTGGTCCTACTGCCTTTTCTAGCACTAGAACTTCAGGACAATTTTGAAATGAAGCATTCCTAAATAGCGGCCATCATTAACTCATTCCCAATTTAAACAAGTGTTTCTAGCATTTTTCCATTAAGAAAGCTGTTTAACGTAGTGAATTGATAATAATCTTCATCAGATGAAAGAAGTTTCTCCCTCTCCTTGCCTAGTCCCTTAGGAGCTTCTTTTTTTCTTTAAATAAATGACCATTACATTTTGCTAAATTATTTTTTTTAAAGTTTATGTATTTATTTAAGTAATCTCTACACCTAACATCAGGCTTGAACTCACAACCCCAAGTTCAAGAGTTGCATACTTTTCTGACTAAGCCCAAAATGATATTTTTATATGTAATAAGATGATCATTTTCCCCCCTTTGCTCAGTTACTATGGGAAATTTCATGTATAGTTTTTCTACTGTTAAACTAACTCTTGTGTTTCTGGATTACATTCAAGTTGATTAAGACACTATATTATATGCAACTAGGTTTTTTTTTTTTTAATTTTTATGTATTTATGATAGTCACACACAGAGAGAGAGAGGCAGAGACACAGGCAGAGGGAGAAGCAGGCTCCATGCACCGGGAGCCCGACTTGGGATTCGATGCCGGGTCTCCAGGATCCCGCCCTGGGCCAAAGGCAGGCACCAAACCACTGCGCCACCCAGGGATCCCCGCAACTATGGTTTAATTTAATAATTTTGCTTAGGATTTTTGAATGTCTATTGATGCAAGAGAGTGACCAGTAATTTCCCCTTTTTTCTTTCCTTTTTTTTCCTTATAGATTTATCATTTTTGCCTATTCTTCTAGCCAGATCATGCTGTAAAATGAACTAAAATTAGGGAGAGTTCCCTCATTTTTAGTCTCTAGATATATTGGTATATGATTGAAATTTTCTGTTTTAAAAAACTGGAAGAATTTACTCTAAAATAATATTGGCTTTCTTTTAAAAAATATTCTTAATTTATTATTACATTTCTTTAATAATTATTATGCAATATTCAAATCCACTCCTTTCTGAGTCAGATTTGTTAAGTTATAATTTCACACGAATTTATCTACATCACCTAAATTTTCAAACTGTATACATATTCACTTTTTTATTGCTAATATTTTATGACTATTAGAGTTCTGTTGTTCTTTTCTATATTTCTTAAATTGGTTGCTTGAATGGTCCTAATGACGATCAGTACAGAAGAGAAGGCATCATGGAAGGTTGGATAAAATCTCATCTTGTCTTCTTTATTGACCACTAATCTCAGGAATCCTAGATGTTGATTCAGTTATGATTGATTTGCAGCTGGTTTTGAAATATTTCTTTAAAAAAAGAAATCAAATAGTTCTCTTTAGGGATTCCATTTCAACTTTGAATTAAACAAAAGCTTTTAAACTAGAGACACCCACCCACTGTGAAAAGATCAGAATTTTTACTTTGAATCACTTGATTTCTTAAAACCATTTAAAAAACTGTATGCATGTGTATAATTATTTTGTCACAATGATTTATGAAATTCACATATGTATGTAAGATCAACAAAAATTAATCTATGAAAGTTTGTGTTTTATGGTCTTGCTCATTCTTGCAGCAGTATGTGCAAATATATGACCAATATAATTATTCTTACTTCAAAGTTAGAAACATGGGGACTTTGAAAATAATTTTTAAGCTACCCCAACAAATTAAGGTGAGAATCTGATTGAATTTACTGAAGTGTTCCTAATCTTGAGTATTGAAATTTTCTATAAGAACTTCATATATTTATAACTAGCCAAGGTGTCTCCACTGAAGGTTTCTAGGATCGATATTTGTCATATGGACAAAGAGCTTCTCCTTGAGGGCTGTAAGTACACTCCATGTGACTAGGGCAAAGTGCACAGTCACAATGGTCAATGTCAGCTGATCAAGTCCCATCATAAGAAGACCAATAAGAAAATCACATTTAAAAACATGTATCTCTGGTGACTTCTAGGTAAGATTGCAGGGTGGAAGGATTCTAAACTCACCTTGTCTCATAGATACAACTAGATAATACTCACATCAGTGTAAATAACCTGGAAAATGACCTGAAGACTGGCAGAATAGGTTGTCCATGACTAAACATGGAGAAGAGGCCACATCAAAAACAATAAGAAGGGCAGAGACACAGGCAGGAACCAAACGAACCTGTGAGGCCATGTGAGGGAGGGAGTGCCACTACAAACATAGAGAAGACCCCACTCTAGGCATGGGGAACCCACACAGGGAAGATAAATGCCCAGAACGTTTGGCTTTGAAAATCAGAAGGGCTTACCTTGAGTTCTTACAATCATTGGGGCTTAACACCTGGATAAAAATTGGTGGTTTTGCTCTGAAAGAGGGTGACAGAAAACTGAGTACAACAAGCAGCCTTAAATAGTGCAACAAACAGCCCCACTGAGATATAGGATAGAAGCAGCAGTTTGAAAAATGCCTGGTGTATGAGAGAGATATTTGTTTACTAATCACAGATGGTGTGCTGGAGGGCCAGGGATCTTTGGGAGACTTCTCCAAGAACAATAGGGCTTGTGGATGTCATTTCCCTCCCTCAACTCCTGACCTAGATGCATGGATACCTGTAGGAACCAGTGCAGTGTGGTTCTTCTCCACTTAGCTTGCTAACAGTGTGCCATACCTTCATGTTCTCCTGTGAACTTGATCGCCCCCATCCCTGCCTTAGCAGGAGTACATGTAAGTGGTGCCACAGGCATGGCATTGTGCAAGAAATCCTGACAGGGGCCAGCACCAATCCAAAGTGACTTCAACCCTAGAGAGAGGGAAAGATAACCACATACACAAGTGAAACTATAGCTCCAGCAGTGGTCTGGGGGCAGAAATCTAGTCTGACTACAGGCCCTGACCACCAGTGAAAGCCTCCTACACAGGGAGCATGCCCTCCAGTTTGGTGCAATAGTGGCTCTGACAAAAGCGTGGTCTGACCCAAATCGAGTTCAAGGTAGCCCTAGATTGGCCCATTAGTGACACAGGGACCAAATCTTGCCCACAACAGGCAAAAGGAGCCAATGCAGGTGACTGGACTGAAGCCAAATGTGGCTCAGTCACAACAGCAGGGTGCATGCAATACACATTGGAGATATCCCTTAAGTGCCAGGTTTTAGTAAACAGGTGGTGTTACACTATAGAGCACCGCAGAACTTCTTCATAAGGCAACTACTTGCAAGAGTAGAGATGTAGCTGACTTTCCTAGTGTGTAGAAATGGACACAGGGTTAGATAAAATGAGGAGACAGATGAATATGCCCCAAGTTGAAGAATAGAACAAAAATCACAACAGGAGCTCTCAATGAAATGGATATAAGTAATATGCCTGATGGGAAATTTAAAGTAATAGTCATAAAGATACTCACTGGACTTGAGAAAAAGTGCAGGACCTCAGTGAGACCCTACACAAAGAAATAAAAAAAGAGTCTGTTATATATAACACAATATATTATATAAACCTAATGGTAACCACACACACACACGCACACACACACACACACACACACACACACAATCTGGAAATAGGTGAGCAAAAAATAAAGAGAAAGGAATCTAAGTATTTCACTAAATAAAGCCAGCAAACCACAAGAGAAGAGAGCAAGAGAAGAAAGGAATAGAGAAGAACAACCATAAAACAAGAAATAAAATGGTTTTAAGCACATACCTATCAATAACTACTTTGAATGTAAATGGACTAAATGGTCCAATCAGAAGACAAAGGGAGAGAGAACAGATTAAAAAAAAGCAAGACTTATCTATATGCTGCATACAAGGGATTCATTTCAGGTTTAAGGACACCTGTAGGTTGAAAGCGAAGTGATGAAAACAAAATAGACTTGAAAAGAAACTGTAACAAGAAACAGAAGGATACTATGTAATCATAAGGGAACAATCCAAAAAAAAGATATGACAATAGTAAATATTTATGTACTCAACAGGGAAGCACCCAAATATATAAAGCACCTATTAACAAACAAAGGAAGTAATTGATAGTAATACAAGAATAGTAGGGGATTTTAGTACCCCATTCAATGGATAGATCATCCAAATAGATAATGAACAAGCAAACAGTGGACTGATAGACCTAACAGATCTATTCAAAATATTCTATCCTAAAACAGCAGAATACACATTTTTTTTCAAGTGCACATGAAATATTCACCAGAACAGACATCATGTTAGCTGCAAAACAAGTCTCAATAGATTAAAAAAGGCTGAAGTCATAACATGCATCTTTATGAAACTAGAGATCAACCACAAAACAAAAATCTGGAAAGATCACAAACATATGGAGGGTTAATAAGATACTACTAACCAATGAATGGGTCAACCAAGAAATCAAAGAGGAAATCAAAATTACATGGAAACAAATGAAAATGAAAACACAGCGGTCTAAAATCTTTGGGATGAGGCAAAAGCTGTTTTAAGGGGGAAGTTTATAGCAATACAGGCCTGCTGCAAGAAGTAAGAAAATCTCAAATAAGCAAATAACCTTACACCTAAAGGAGCTAGAAAAAGAAGAACAAACAAAATCTAAAACTAAGAGAAGGAAGGAAATAATAAAAATTAGAGCAGAAATAAATGAAATAGAACCTAAAAGAACAATAGAAAAGAGCAATGAAACTAAGAACTGGTTCTTTGAAAAGATCAACAAAATTGATAAACCATTAGCCAGACTCATAAAAAAAAAGAAGAAGAAGAAGAAAGAAAGAGAGAAAAACAGAGTATGAAAATAAAATCAGAAATGAGAGGAAAAATAACAACTGACACCTAAGAAATACAAAGGGTTATATGAAAATATTATGAAAAATTGTATACCAAAAATTGTATGACCTAGAAGAAATGAGTAAATTATTAGAACATATCTTTCCAAGCTGAATCAAGAAGAAAGAGAAAATTTGAACAGACTGATTACCCACAATGAAATTGAATCAATGATCAAAAACTCCTGACAAACAGAAGTTCAGCACCAGATAGTTTCATAGCTGAATTCTATACATTTAAAGAAGAGTTAATACCTCTTCTTTCCAGAGTATTCCAAAAAGTAAGAGAAGGAAGAAGTCTTCCAAATTCTTTCTATGAGGCCAGCATTACCCTGATACTAAACCCAGATAAAGACACTACAAAAGAAAGAGAACTACAGACCAATACCTCAGATAAACATAAATGCAAAATTCCTCAATAAAATCCAAACCAGGGCAGCCCAATAGCTCAGCAGTTTAGTGCTGCTTTGGCCCAGTTCTTGGTCCTGGAGGCCTGGGATTGAGTCCCACGTCAGGCTCCCTGCATGGAGCCTACTTCTCCCTCTGCCTGTGTCTCTCTCACTCTCTCTCTTTCTGTCTCTCATGAATAAATAAATGAAATTTAAAAAGAAATCCAAACCAAATCCAACAATATATTAAAAAAAATTTCACTACAATGAAGTGGGATTTTATTCCTGGGATGCAAGGGTGGTTCGGTATTCACAAATGAATCAACATGATACATCACATCAACAAAAGAAAGGATTAAAAATCATGATAATTTCAATAGATGCAGGAAATGTATTTGACAAAGCACAATATCCATTCATGATAAAAATCTTCAACAGAGAGCTTTGAGGGAACATATATCAACATAATAAAGACCATATGTGAAAAACCCACAGCTAACGTCATACTCAATGGTGAAAAATGGAAAACTTTTCCCCTAAGATAGTGAGCAAGATAAAGATGTTCTCTCTCACCCACTTCTGTTCAAAATTGTACTGGAAATCCTTGTCACAGCAATCAGACAAGAAAAAAATTAAAAGGCTTCCAATCAGGAAGAAGTAAAACTTCCAGTATTTGCAGATGAGATGATGCTTTATACAGAAAACCTCAAAGACTCTATCAAAAAACTACAAGAACTGATCAATGAATTAAGTATTATCACAGGAGACAAATCAATATACAGAAATCAGTTGCATTTCTACAGACTAATTATGAAGCAGCCGAAAGAGAAATCAAGAAAACAATCACGTTTACAATTGCACCGAAAATAATAAAGTACCTAGGAATAAACTAAGCCAATGAGATGAAAGACTTGTACTCTGAAAACTGTAAAACATTGATGAAAGAAATTGAAGATGACACAAACAAATGAAAAGATGTTCCATGCTCATGGATTGGGAGAGCAAATATCGTTAAACTGTCCATACTACTCAAAGCAATCTAAATTTTTATAATATCTTTATAATAATCTAATAACTTAAGTTTAATGTAATCCCTATTAAAGTGCCAAAATTATTTTTCACAGAACTAGAACAAATGGTCCTAAAATTTGTATGGAACCACAAAAGACCTCAAGTAGCCGAAACAGTCTTGAAAAAGAACAAAACTAGAGGCGTCACAATCTCAAGTTTCAAGATATACTTCAAAGCTGTAATAATTAAAACAGTATGGCACTAGAACAAAAATAGATGCATATATTACTGGGACAGAATAGAAAGCCCAGAAATAAACCCATAATTACATAGTCAATTAATTAACAACAAAGGAAGCAAGAATATGCAATGGGAAAAAGATAGTCTTTTAATGTATGGTGTCGGGAAAACTGGACAGCTACATGCAAGAAACCAAAACCAACCATTTTCTTACACCATACACAAAAATAAACTCAAAATGGATTAAAGGCCTATGTGAGAAACCTGAAACTATAAAAGTCTTGGAAAAGAACATAGGCACTAATCTTTGTGATGTCACTTATAGCGACATTTTTCTAGATATGTCTCCTGAGGCAGGGGAAACGAAAGCAAAAATAAACTATATCAAAATAAAAAGCTCTGCACAGCAAAGGAAACAATGAACAAAACAAAAAGATAACCCACTGAATGGGAAAAGATACTTGCAAATGACACATCTGGTGAGAAGTCAGTATGCAAAATATATAAAGAACTAATACAACTTAACACCAAAATCCCCTGAAACAATCCAATTTAAAAATGGGCAGAAGAGGTGCCTGGGTCGCTCATAGGTTAAACTTCGGACTCTTGGTTTCAGCTCAGTCATGATCTCATGGGTCGTGAGATTGAGCCTTGAATCAACAGGGAGTCTGCTAGAAGATTCTCTCCCTCTGGCCCTCCTGCCAGTTTCGTGCTCTTTGTCTCCTTCTCTCACATAAATAAATCTTAAAAAAAAAAAAAAAGACGTGAACAGACATTTCTCCAAAGACATACAGATGGCCAACAGACATTATGAAAAGATTCTCAACATCACTCATCATAGAAATGCAAATCAAAACCACAATGAGGTATCACCTCACATCTATCAGAGAGGCTAAAATAAAAAAATGTAAGAAAGAACAAGCATTGGTGAGGATGTGGAGAAAAAGGAACCCTTGTGCACTATTGGTGGGAATGCAAACTGGTGTGACCACGTGGAAAAAATTAAAAATAGAACTACTATATGATTCAGTAATTCCAATACTAGGTATCTACTCAAAGAATACAAAAGCATGAATTTGAAAAGACATGTGCACCCCTATGTTTACTGCAGCCTTATTCACAACAGCCAAATTATAAAAACAGCCCAAGTATCCACTGATAAATATATGCATAAGTGGTATGCACACACACACACACACACACACACACACACACACATACACACGTACAATGGAATATTAGCCATAAAAAAGAACGACATCTTGCCATTTGTAACAAGATGGATGGAACTACAGGGTATTATGCTAAGTGAAATAAGTCAGTCAGGGAAAGACAAATAGCACATGATTTCAGTTATATGTAGAATTTTAAAAACAAGACAAATGATCAAAGAAAAACGACAAACTAAAAAAATAGACTCTTAACTGTAGAGAAAAAAACTGGTGGTTGCCAGAGGAGAGGCTGGTGGGGGGATGGGTGAAATAGGTGAAGAGGATTAAGAACATACTTATTGGGATCAACAGTACTGTATAGAACTGTTGAATCACTATATTGTACAGCGGAAACTAATATAACACTGTTGAATGTACTGAAATTAAAAGAAATAAATTTTAGAACTACTATCTGTACTACTTCTAGTTTTCGGGGATACAAGAAATGACATATTCTTATACGCTATAAAGAAACCTACAGCAAGAAAGGCCATTGGCTTGACTTTCTGTATCTTAAAATATAAAAAGTAGTACATTTATTTATTTATTTATTTATTTAAATAGCTTTTTTGGAATTCAATTTGCCAACGTATAGCATAACACTCAGTGCTCATCCCGTCAAGTGCTCCCCTCAGTGCCCGTCACCCAGTCACCCCATCCCCCCATCCACCTCCCTTTCCATTACCCCTTATTCGTTTCCCAGAGTTAGGAGTCTCTCATGTTCTGTCACCCACACTGATATTTCCCACTCATTTTTTCTCCTTTCCCCTTTAATCCCTTTCACTATTTTTTATATTCCTCAAATGAATGGGACCGTATAATGTTTGCCCTTCTCCGATTGACTTAAAAAGTAGTATTTTTAAATAACCCTAAAGATAAACTATACTTAGATTTCATGGAGATAAATTAAGCAACAAAGGGCTGCCTCAAGATTAAAATGAGTAATGTATTCACTCATACATCTTTTAAGAGCCACTTTATATGAAAGGCATAGTGGGGTTGATGGATATGATGTTGGCTGAAGAGTCGAAAGACTTGCTTCCAGCATTGTGACCCTCAGCACGCCTCTGGCATTATCTGTGGCTGGCCCTTCAGATAATATCTCGGGATGTCTCCAGATCTATGGTTCTATATAATCTAGGGCAACAGAGAATTACCTGACCTCTCCTCTTACTGCCTATTTAAAGGGGTACTGGAACTATAATCCTGAGCGCTCCTGATAAGATTAAATCATGGATAGCTTGTGGCAGATGGGGTGGGGAGGGGGGTGGAGAGAAGGACTAAACTAATTTGGTACCATAAATAGTTCATTCTTGATTTTTAGTTGGGAACTCCTCATTTTGATCATACAACTCACAATCTAGTTCCCTTAGAGCCCAAGCAAACTGGAATTACTCTTGTGACAAAGATGCAAAATGAGGCTTAAAGGCATTCACTTATTTTTAGGTCACATGTACCAGGTTAAGTTGGTCAGCTTGAAGTAGGTACATCAAACCCTATCACAAATCATAAGATAATTTTCACTTAGGTTTCATGTCATTGGATTAGATTCATGTGGTGCCATTCTACTGTGGGTTGTGATTTCCTGGGATGCAAAGAATGTAAAATTCAGAGTACGTTTCTGAGCAGTAAAAGTGTGAGGCCTACGGATCTGAGATGAGGTTACAGCAGCAAGCCAGAGGTGGCACTCTTGCCTAGAATTCTAATTCCTATAAAAGCAAAAAGAGCATTTTGTGGGTTCTGCTGGTTATTTAGGAGACTGGAAAAATCTTGGAAGATTCACTCTGAATCTTTTTTCTGTTTTCAGAGAGACAGACACATTGTGGATATGTGGCTGGGATACTGACTTAGAAAAGGCAGGAGCAGTTACAACATGTTTATATGCCTGTGTAAACTCGGGCACTGGACTGCTCTGCTCCTGTGAATGAGTGTTGTGCTATGAGTTAATATGTAAAAAACATTGTTTTTGGCTGCCTCTCTGAATCAGTTAGAATGTTTTTGGCTGCAAGTAACAGAAAACCTAATTCAGACTGGCTTAAGCAATAAGGGAATAAAGCGCTGCCATTGGCAAGAGGTGGGGCATCTCTCTTTCCCTTCAATTTTCTTGGCTCTGCCCTCTTATGTGCATCAACTTTATCCTCAGGCTGGTAGCCAGATGTCCTCAGCAGTTCTGAGCCTCCTATCTTCCCACAACAACACAGAAGAAGAGAGCCTGTTTCTCTTTCTTTGGATATTGTTGTGGGAAGACATGTGCAAAAAATAATATGAGAAGGCTCCAGCAAACTTCCCTTCACATCCCATTTGTATGTCTTTGCAGAAGGCTTAACCAGGGGTCCTGAAATAGCCACTGGTTAAAAGAGGACACAGTCCTGGAGTTGGGAGCAGACACTTTGACTGTGTTACTGATACAAAACAGGGGAAACATGGGATAGATGAAAATACAATCTTTTCTCAGTTTAAAATACAACTGACTAGAAACTGGGTTCAACTTCTGGCAAACACCGGGCTTTAGAAATAGCTGTTCCATAACGAGCACTGACAGGGGTGCTAAGCATTGCATTTGAATACTCTCGTTTAATCCCCATAACCACCTAAGGTAGGTACTATGATTGCCCTCATTTCCCAGATGAGGAGATTAAGCCTTTCAGAGATTAGGCAACTTGCTCTAATCTACACAGTTAGGTGTATAAGCAAGGAGTATAATGCTAGAATCCTCATTGTTAACAATTTTCTATATCCCAGACTTTGTCTAGAGCTAAGTCCTCTGATTCATGGGTCAGAGATTAGGATGTAATAAACCCCTTAGTTAAATGGACAACAATAGCATCCTGTTGAGGGGTTTCCTTCATAGACAGCTTTCGGTAGCATGTTGGGTCCAGTGAATCTGTGATGTCTCGTTTTCACAATGGAGGGAATAATAGTGATACCAGTATCGTAAATTAAATGGTAATGTTGGGAAAACATTATGAACTCTTTTAGACAAAGGACATTTGCTTCAACACACATAAGCAACAAAATATCATGGCAGTGGAATATTTTCTCAGTAATTAAAAAATTGATTTCTAAGTGAAAACAAAAAGACTAAAAAAGAGATTAGTTATCAATTTAGTAGCTTTTGGAAGGAGATCATATTACCTGAGGGAATATGTCCAATTGAGGGATAATGAGAAGTTTGCAAAAAGGAAAACATGTTGTGGGCTGGATGAGATGCACTGACGCCTACCATCCATCCTTCGTACAGAATCACTCAGTAAATGCGAGAATGTCTTGATTTTGTGATGGAAGGCAAAAGGTAACCAATGATTTCTTTGTAGCTTAAAAGGTAGTTTAGAGATTGAATATGATGCAATGTAAATGTTATTAATTATTTTTCTATTTTAGGTCCTGGCATGAAAACATAAATATTTGAAAATGTTTTTTCTTTCTTTCTTCCTTCCTTCTTTCTCTCTCTCTTTCTTTCTTTCTTTCTTTCTTTCTTTCTTTCTTTCTTTCTTTCTTCTTTCTCCTTTCTTTTCTTTCTTTCTTTCTTTCTTTCTTTCTTTCTTTCTTTCTTTCTTTCTTCTTCTTCTTCTTCTTCTTCTTCTTCTTCTTCTTCTTCTTTTGGCAAAGTAGGGCATTTAATTGTTTGGATGTTCTTAGAAATCACACTTGAGTCCAGAAATCAATTACAAAAGAGATGTTCTTGACTCCATTTTTTTTTTAATGTGGCATTTTCCATTTGGTCCTGAACAGGTTTTATAAGCAGAAACTCTGCCCATTCCGATACAAGTGGCTCCTTGCTGTGCTGTTTTGGACTTTCAATCATGGGTGACATGCCTGCAGTCCAGAAAGTCTGAGTGTCTCTTCTAGCTATCATCATCTGAAAGACATCTAAAAGGGTTTTATAGTGCTTGAGAGCATTAGGTTTCATTTCTTGCATTCCACGACCTAAGAGGAAAAGTTGATCCACATGGACATGGAAGGCTCACTTCTGCATGAACTTTTTGTTTTTCTATCATAAACAATCCTCCCTTCCTTTCGTCATTCCTTCCTTCTTCCTATTTTTTTTAAAGATTTATTTATCTATTTGAGAGAGAGAGAGAGAGAGAGAGAGAGAGAGAGAGAAGGGGCAGAGGGAAAGGCAGAGAAAGAATCCCACACAGAGTGTGCACTGAGTGTAGAAATGGGGCTTGATCCCACCTGAAACCAAGAGCTGGATGCCCAACCAATGAGGCACCCAGGTGGCCCACCTTCCTTCCTTTTTGGTAAGGCTCAATTAATCTAAAAATTGTTGACTCTTTCCTGGAGATACATTGCCCAGCAAAACTAAACCCATTTCTTCTTTTTTTTTAAGCTTTTATTTTTTTATTCATGAGACACACACACACACACACACACACACACACACACACACACACACACACAGAGGCAGAGGGAGAAGCAGGCTCTAATGCAGAGAGCCTGATGAGGGACTCCTGGGACTCCAGGGTCACACCCTGGGCCAAAGGCAGGTACTCAACCGCTGAACCACCCAGGGATCCTCAAAATTAAACCCATTTCACTGAAAATGACATCTACTAGCAAAAACATGGTTATTTTAGTACTAGAGACATGTTTGCAGAATGACTAAACTTGCTAAGTAGCAAAACATAGAGACAGTGTACGGAGATCAAGAAGAGTCAATTATCAACCACTCTGTTGTTTTTATATGATATGGACTTACTAGGCTTTTAAAGAAGTATTATTTCAGTAAAACAATCCACAAATAAATACAAAACAAAAGGGCAACTGTAGGGGCATATTGAAAGTAAGCTTGCATACAAAAAAGTAAGTGCAAATTAGATTTGAATATTCATGAGTAACAAATCATTGACAGTTTGAAATAATGCAAAACAGCTTTATAAATGAGGTTAAGGCAAGGGACATCAAAGAAATGCATTGCTAAATCAATAGCAATTTGATTGTGCATATATACTTGTAAATTGCGGTTACAGTTTTTGTGACATGGGAGAAAAAATACTGTGTATCTGATGAAAGAGGAAGACACATAAATATTCCTTTTGTATGTTATACTTTTCTGATTCATCATATACTTGGATACCGGCTAGGTAGAGGGTGGTTGGACATCCTATTTTCCCCCAAGACAAAGTTTCCTTTTCAGAGACAGAGTTTTAGGCTATGTCTGAAGTGTCCTTGCTTGTTCGACTAAATAGAATTCAATATACAACAATTCTTTTAGAGGAGTTGCTTTCTAAAATAAAGGTTATCAACTAACACACAAGACTAGAGAATGACTCAACTCTTAAATCCCTTCATGACAAAATAACTTCCACGGGTGAACAAATAGTTTTAATGACTACTTTACTATAGAAGGATAAATTCAAAGTATAAGAACAATTTGTAAGAATACTTTCAAATAATCTGAGAAATAAAATATAGGCAGCTTTGCAATGTAAATACAATGTTTTCATTTTGTCCAGCAAATAACTAGTCTTCAGTCTATTGTTGGTTCTTTTGTACTTGTGGCTTTTGGTGTGGGCGCGCGTGCACACGCTTGCATGTGTATGGAGAGATGTTTGAAATGGTAGGACTTACAAATTTAAAGATCTGTTTAGGGACTTACAGCAGAAATGTTTCCAATTAATTTTTTTTCAGAAGTGTCTCCTTGGGTTACTATCTGGAAGTTATGAAGTATTTCTCCAAGATGTTTTCTTCTGCTATTCTCTGTACTGTGTTCTGTCTGCTTTCTAGGATGATTGATGAAGTTGGTGACATCACGTGAAAATCGTGGCACATGACAGCACTAATTTTGGAAGAGGCTGGGCATTGTGGTCTATTTAGAAAATTAATCTATATCTACTTGCTGGGCCATGCTTTAAGGCAGACAGTTAGATTTGGCAGGTGAAATCCAGATGTGGTATAATTAGAAAGAAACTTTGCATTTGTCTCTACTTCCTTGCTCTGTTAGGGAAGAAGCTAAGATGACTTGTATGCTATTAATAATCAAGAATATCCGTAACTTCCAAAAGCAATGACCTTGGTAATTTGGAAGGTTTTAATGTGAAGTCTGCAATTATAATTTGTCAATATTGATTCAGCTCAAATTTGGCATTATATTTGTAACCATACCTTGTTATTTTGGTTCTCAGGTGTTATTAACTCATTTGATTTCAATAAGCAAGTATTTCTATTACTCCTTTCAGCAGATGTTTTTTCATGATATGGTATGAGACCATTTAGAAGCTCCAATTTCATTTAAATAATTTAGCTATAATATTTGATTTAATGATTACCAGTAGCAGCTTTCTACATAGACTTTAAATACCATTTTTTCCCTCCATTTTTGGCTCCATTTATTTCATTCCTCTATTTAGTTCCCAAATTATTTTAGTTCCATTTATTCATAGTTACTAAACTTTCTTGACAAGGAGGATAATTTACAATACCTACGTATGTGATTACTTTGATTAAGTCCTTCTTCATATATGTGTGTGTATTGAGAGTTTAAAAAATCAATCTCTAGGGATCCCTGGGTGGCGCAGCGGTTTGGCGCCTGCCTTTGGCCCGGGGCGCGATCCTGGAGACCCGGGATCGAATCCCACGTCGGGCTCCCGGTGCATGGAGCCTGCTTCTCCCTCTGCCTATGTCTCTGCTTCTCTCTCTCTCACTGTGTGCCTATCATAAATAAATAAAATTAAAAAAAAATTTAAAAAATCAATCTCTAAATCAAAACATAATATGTTGGACCAGCAAAGGAATTTAGACGTTTGGTTCTCCTTCCTTGCAATTTGAGATGAGAGAAAAATCATTTGGGGTTTTTCCTGCCTTTTTAAACTGGGGGAATTTAAAAATTTTTTTAAAATTTTGATTTCTACAGCAGGAAAATGTCTGACCAGCCAATGCCATCATCGAGATGAATTTCCTTAGCCATCTCCCTTGTCTAGGATCAAGAAGTTAGAGGGCCTGGTGGCTGTCATTTCTGGTAATTCAATATCAAAATGAAGGAAAGATAGAATAAAATAAAAGACTTAGCATCGATTCTGAGTTACTTAACACTGACTTACTGAATTCCAATGAAGTCTTATCACAGAAAAGAAACAGTCTCTCTCTATCCCAAATGTCACTTTGGGAGACCCTTGTACCTCCTGCTCATTTTGCTATGTAAATAGAATTAATTTTATCTTGAAAGAGTGGCAGTTGAGGAACTTCTGTTTCCTATTCTGCCACTAAATGCTGCTATGAACTTATACAAAGTACTTCAAATTCTCTGAATCTGTTTCCTCAATTATAAAAGAAGAGGTGGGTCTAGAAGCAATCATTTTCAAACAGTGCTTCTGAATCCAGAGGACACGAGAAACCTGCAAGTCTTGGTTGGGGAGGAAAGATTAGCTGGTGGAACTCAGGGCAAAGACTATCGCTTTTTTCCTTGTTTGTACACTGATCTTAGCAGCATTTGCTTTGGGTAAAGGGACTTAAAAGTTTGAAAACATTGAATTTAAAAGATAATGATTGCTAAGATTTCCTGTGTTTTGCTGATTCTGATCTGCAACCTATTTTGTTTTCAAACTATTCAAGTGGATATTTTTTTTCAAATTTATTTTCTTTCTTTCTTTTTTTTTTTTAAGATTCTATTTATTTATTCATAGAGACAGAGAGAGAGAGAGAGAGGCAGAGACACAGGCAGAGGGAGAAGCAGTGTCCATGTAGGGATCCTGACATGGGACTCGATCCCAGGACCCCAGGATCACGCTCTGAGCCAAAAGCAGATGCTCAATCATTGAGCCACCCAGGCATCCCTGACATTTATTTTCAATTTTCCAACATAGAGTATAACACCCAGTGCTCATCACATCATGTGCCCTCCTTAATGTCCATCACCCAGTTACCCCATTCCCTCATCTACCTCCCTTTCAGCAGCCCTCAGTTTGTTCTCCAGAGTTGAGAGTCTCTCATGATTTGACTTACTCTCTTATTCTAATGAATATTGTAGTAGCAAGAATTGTGATGTTCTTGGCATTTCCTTTAAAATAGAGGTTGTAAAAAAAAAAAAAAAAGTCCTAAAACCTTATGGAAGGGAGGCTTAGAGAAGACAAAATGGAAGGTGAAATGTTAATAAAATTTCAACTGAACTTAGGTGTGATGTCGAGACAATTACTTAACATGGGCTTTCACACCTCTTGGGTAGTTCTGCTCTTTTCCTGCACACCTTCGGAGGGCACCAATACATTGTAGTTTAACTGAATAATACCCTAGAGGTTGAGTAATGCACCACCTACATGGCTGTTCCAGGCTTGGCTTCTCATCTATCCAATAGCTGCTTCTCTTTTACCGCCTACATCATAGATCTTAATTAAGGTGGCCCTCACTCTGTTACCACCTCCTGTCTTCAAGAATTAACTGCTCTATGCTTAAGTAGTTTTGTTTCTAACCTTTTCTGGGATACTTAGAGCATTGTATTATAGCTAATTGCATTTGGGTGTCCATCTTTGTTTTTAGGTCTTGAGCTTTCAGAAGGCAGGGGCTGGATATTAATTGTTTTTGAATTCTCAATCCAGTACTCATCTTGGAATTTTGAAGTACTCAGAATGAATGTACTTTGAAAATCTATAAAAAGTAGTAAACTTATAAGAGATTACTCATATAATTCCACTCAAGTAATTTCTTTCAAGGCCTTGATAAAAGATGATAGTAGCTCTATTTTGCCTTATATATTCAACTGTTCAATCCAGTGCAACATATACTATGCTGATTGTGTGGATTGCACATTTAAGGAGGTGTCATGCATAAACCTCATCCAGGGAGAAATAAGACCTATTTCCCTTCATAATTAAAATATGAAATAGCACACAATTAATGCTATATTGTGAGCATGACCAAAATGCTTTAGAAGCTCTAAGGATTTGGGATTAATTGAAGGATTTTACATAGAATCAATACTTTGGTTTGGGAGAGCAGTAGGATTTCAGACAAAAACATAGAGTGGGAGAAGGCAAGGTAGAGCATTGTAGGTGAAGGGGATTTCATGGCATGCAAAAATGATTATATATTAGATACAGAAGTTAAAAACAGGTTTTGTAGTGGTTGGGGAAAAGGCTGGAAAATTAGGTAGAAGGCTTAATTTTTTTTTTAAGAGAGTGAGAGCATATGAGCAGGTGGGGAGGGGGAGAAAGAATCTAGAGCAGACTGCACTGAGTGTGGAGTGGGACTTGGGGCTCAATACCACAACCCTGAGATCATGACCTGAGCTGAAATCAGGAGTTAAACACTTAACCGACTGCCATCAGGTGCAACAGTAGAAGACTTACTTAAATACCATACTAAGGAGTTTAAAATTATTTCCATGGAAAATTAGAACTGATCAAAGGAGAACAAAAGCAGAAAAACTCTGGTTTACAAAGTTCAGTCTGGATAATGCCATGTAAAATGATTCGAGGAGCAAGCTTTGAAGACGTAGAAAGGGGTTCAAGCAAAAGACAGCCTGAGGACTTTGTAACATGGCTGTGGAAAACAAAAAGGAGGGAATGAATGTGGCAACAAGATAAAGTAAAGGATGAGAATGTTAAATAATTTTAAAATATTTTCAATTGATATATGAGTGGTGTGACAAAGATTATTGCACAAGCCTTCAATCCACTGATATTAGTTTTCAACATCTTCGATGCCTTCAAAGTTATTTATAATATTAAAGAAATTTAAAAAAAATTAAAGAAATTAATCGTTAATAATATTAATGTTTATTTTTTACTGAGGTGGTAATTCTATTCTTCAATCTACTGTCACACTTGTCACTCTTGCCATTAAGTAATCAATCTATCAAGGGTCTTACAATTGTAACAACTGATGCCTTAAATGTCTCATTTTCCTATTTTAGAGTTCAGGCCTAGAATACCTCTCAATAACTTTAAACAGAATGCAAAAATACCCATGTTGATAACATATACAAATTTAGGATACTCTAACTTTAGTATATAAAACTAAGTTATCACCTAATGTTTTCTTTAAAATAGTAATACACTGTACCTTATTAGTGAATTTTGACTTGGACTCTCCTAAATACTAAATGGATGTCCCATATTAAGTTGTAAAAAGGTAACTCAAGGGTTAGTGGCATTGACAGGAGACCCTAAGATCAGATGTGCCCAGATGCCCGGGGAAGACGGTCTGGAGAAGAAAAAAGAAGCAGGTGTATATTTGGAGTTACTGTGCTGCTGAGTAACAACAAATGGGATTCTGCTATATACTGGTTGTAAACTGGGTGTGGAGTCTACGTTGGAGCACAGGAGAAGAGGAAGATGACAGGGCAGATGCCTCAGGGATCTTCTGGTCTCATCCTCTCTTATTCTCCTGTCCCTTCTCACAGAGGATTAGGGGCATCCTCCACTCCTCCTCTGGGACTTGCTCTTCTTCATTTCTCAAGACAGGGCTGGTAGGGTGGCCAGGTAATTAGAGGAATCTTTAACTTAATAATAAACTCAGACATTTAATTATCAGTCTATCTAGACCCTGATCTTATCTTTGGGTAGGGAAATCATATAAACCTTATAGGTTAAAAAAAATCTTAAAAGATATATAACACATTCCCTTAGAAATCCTTTCTGGAATCCAATCTTTTACTATATGATTTGAAAGCATCACTTATTTTATTTTTATTTATTTATTTTAATAAATGAAAGCATCATTTATTAAGGGTGCAATTTATGTGCAGAACACTCTAAAGTATTTTAGTGATTTATGCAGGTAAAAACATTCTTACAAAATTTCGATATTTTGCCATTGAATGCAAATACAGGCCATTTTGATTGAATAAATATTTCTAACTGATCAAAATTGCTTATATGCATCAACTTTCTCAAATGTTTGATTGCATTTTTCTAAACAAATAGTTAATAGCTAAATCTCCATTTATATTATTTTTAAAAAGAGAGAGAGAAAAACAAGGGGATGATTAACACAAAGTTCAAGATGATGTGATCTATAGGGAAAGAAAGGGTTTGGGGAGAGGCTCAAGGTTACAAAAGTACTGGTACATTTCATTTCCTAAGTTGGGTACAGAATAAACATGTCCATCCTATTTACTTATTTGTATATTTTGTATGTATGCTATAAATATGGTTTTGAATTCACTGAATATTTGATAAAATTATTTAAAGGAGAGAATTACAAGACATGATTCAAATAATGGTAATAAAATCATGTTTTTAAAAAATGTTTAGGGCTGTGGAATTAAGCAATGGACTTTTTTTTAAAAAGATTTTTATTTATTTATTTAGGAGAGAGAGAGCGAGAGCGAGAGAGAGCACAAGCAGGGGGAGGAGGAGAGGGAGACGGAAAGAATCTCAAGCAGACTCCAAGCTGAGCACAGAGCCACCGTGTGGCTGGATCCCAGGACCCTGAGATCATGACCTGAGCCAAAACCAAGAGCAGTAGGATTAACCAACTAATGGATTGTTTCTTGAAGTGTCCTGGGTTTTCTGTTCCAATCTATTATGTAAATAGGGTATTAAGTACTATAGGGAAAAGGGACATATGAAAACGGAAAAAGACTTAAGCCTGGTGCTAAGGAATTCCAACTCTTCCAGAGACTTCCTGCCTGAGTGATACTGGCTGTGCAAACAGGCTATGGGAAACACCGACCTCTGTTTCACACAGGAAAAGACCACTGGCAACTGGCAGTGAGGGTGTGGGTTTTGCATAGCTCTTCCTGGAGTTCAAATCAAAGCATGTAATTTGGTCGCATGATATCAACGAGTTGTCCTCATTTTCAGGATGATTAATTACCACGGCGTCATTTGTTTCCAAAATTCCAGATTAATGTTTACTGATTAAAACTAGTTTAAGGCTGAGAGTGGTGGAACCCTGACACCATTCAGCAGAAATCTCAGTGGGGTCACCTTAGTCGTTGCTATGTGTTTTTTCTGGTCTTCCTGTTCAATTTTTATTTTTCTTTTGGCAACCATACTTGCTCTGAATCACTGAAAAAAAATGTCCTAGGCTTTATTGGGAAATGGGATCCTAATAAAAGTAAACTACATGGCCTGGGTACATTCAGGATTTAGATCTCCTCATCCTGGAATGGAGTTGAATCAGTAGCCTAAAGGTTAAAGCCTCTAAATCCCTTTATTACTCAAAGCCTATAATCTCTTTGTTTTAACCAAGGCTACATAAGAATGATAGAACTTCTCAGGTAACAAGTCAAGAAATCTCAACCCCAGATAAGAATCGAGCTCTTTGGTTTTGCTCTCTGCACAAAATATTTAACACCCCAAGAGACTGTTTTGGATGTTGTTTATTCTGATGGCCAGATAGATTCCTTTGTTTTGTAAAAGCCACATGCCCATTTTGTTTTCTTAGGAAATTTTTGCGCTAGCACCCTATCATTAGTTGCTACCAAACTTCATATCTTTTGTTCAAAGCATCTAAAAATAAAAGTAGTTGTTTAACTAATTTTCTCTTGAGCTTAATTTGGCAATTATCAAATCACATTTGTCAATACAACGACTGCATCAGATGTAACCCAGACGTCAACATTTTAAAAAGCCTCTGTAACCTTTCCTATTATTTCAAAGTTATAGTAGCTACAAGCAAAAATCTTGCTTCGATCAATAAGAAACAAAAATGTACTCTTCTCTGTCATTTCAAAGTCATCTATTAAAACAGCTCAAATATAAAATTCAACTGCACTGGAATACAAATAGAACAGCATAATGAGGCTTATGTTTAGAAATGCAAAGAGCATTTTGGAAGTATTTTAGGAAGAATTAATATAATTCTAACTATTAATATTCTTGCATCATTTGATTTTCATTCTTGTACATTTGGATGCCATATAAATGCTATTTTTAAGGTTTATAATTATTTCTTTCTCTTTTCCTTTCCTTTCCTCTTCTTTTCCTTTCCTTTCCTCTCTCTCTGTCTCTCATTTCAGGGCTGGTATCTCTTGCTACATAGTGAAGCATTTTGGAGAACTAAAATTTTTTTCTCAGACCTAAGAGGCCAATGTGAATACCAAAATGATATAGAGGACCCAGAAGAATGACTCTTGAAATCATAGTAGTTTACGTGAACTCATATTTAAATAGATTCTTGGTAAGTATGCAGTATATTATTAATGACTGCTTATTTACTCAGGAACTGTGTTTGTTTTTGGCAAATTAATTTTATGCTGTGATGTGGAATAATACTTAGCTTTCTATAACTGTTGAAAATGCACTAGCAATATTGTGTCACGTGCTATGCTTAATGGCCATTGCTAAAGCTAGACAGAACTATGGTAAGACAGTTAATTAATACCATTCATCTTGCCTTTACCATTCCTTAAGTTTTCTAACACTAGAAAATACCGATAAAAGCTTAAAAAGTTGTTACGTATGGCTGGAACTCAAAGTTCCTTTTTGACATCATTGTAAGGAATACTGTTCATCTTATATATCTTGATATCCTATGTACAGAAAGTGACATCTACTGGAGAAAGCAGAACTGAATATTTACTTTCCAAACTATTTTCCTGGTAAACTTCCAGGCAAGTTGCACTATCCTCGAGATTATCTCAAACTTTTAGAATAAAGAAAGATTTTATTTAGTTTAGTGTGGTATAAAGGCTGGCTTGTTTTGGTTATCATTTTGTCAGAGATGCCCTCTGGGAAAAAGTGTTATGAGGGCTACATAAATGATCTCGAAAGAAACACTACCAAGGACTTCTGGAAAACACAACTCTAGCACATTCTCTTCAGGGTGAAATTGGGGTTCTAAGTCACTACAAACCAGTGAGTGGTGGATTTGAATAGAAGTCTTTTGTCATAGTCTGGAAACATGTTTGGAGAGCGTGTCATTTCTTTAAACGGTCTGGAATAGGAGTTATGATAAAACCACGTTTGGGATTCGAATATATAACTTCTCTCCGATGTAAAGGCATCCCCATGCTGCTTTGAAGCCTAATCACTTCTGTTTCCTCATGTATAAAAAATGTGTTTACCTCCATGATTTAATCAAACCCTGTTCTCAGGGCATTGGGGGATGCCACTAAGGTGTTTTTCACTCATGGACAAAACTAAGTAGTGACCCAGAGCTCTGAAAGACAGAACAGACATAAGCTTCGTTCTTGGAACAATTAATTCCCAATATTCAAGTAATCACTCTTTCCTAAGGAAAATAAAAGCCTTATCTTAGCAGAAGCTACTGTGACAGCCATTTTCAAGACAGGAAGAGTGAGGCACAGCTACATTTGGTGAGTTCACAAATTACCCTAAGACTAGGACAGTGACTAACAGTCTTGTCTCTTCGGTTCTAGCATATTACCTTTGTGATAGTACCAAGACTGCTTCCACATTCAGATCCTGCTATAGAATCCTCTGTAGTTAAACGTCAGATAAATGTCAGATTTTCTACTTCTAGTTATCATGATCATATAAAACATTTTTTATTTTGTTGTTATAACAATGCTCTTGCACTCCCTCTGCTGGCCTAGCTAATTAACAATACCAGGGCCGAAGTAGTCCTGGTGTGTATTTGTGATACCTGTGGATGGGCTGATAAAACCAACAGTTTTGTGTTGGAACCCAAAAAGCAAAGTTGTGTTGATTGGCCTTCATCTGAAACAAACGGGCCAGAAGAAAGTTTGTAGACGATGAAAACAAAAACCATGTTTGTTTTTACACATTTAAGAAAGAATCTAACAAAATGGATAAATTTACAAATCTTTACAAACGTGTCAATCTTTTCAAATAAAAAAAAGTTATTCTTATTCTATGAAAATGCATATGTATTTAGTAGAAGGCATATTTTATTGCAAGGTGTATTAATTCTGTATCTCTGTGTTTACACAATGGACGATTAAATGAAAGTTTGCCTGGCTCTGTTGGTAGGACTCTGAACCCCGATTAGACATATAGCTGTTCAATGGATGTACTTCCCACATCCTAGAGTTCCATTATGGAGTTACAAAGAGAATGACAGCACTTGGCAAATCCCAGGCCTAATCATAGCATAGAGAAGTGACTTTTGGAAGGTACATTACCAAGCAATTAGGACCCATTTAATAAATTACCCCTTATGCAACACTTTGAACCCTAGTGGTCTGAAGAGGTTAATGCACCTCTCACAACGGAGTGTTACTCACTTTCCAGGGGTAACTTCAAGGCCACAGTTAATCCAAACCTTCTTCTCATCCATGGCCTCTTACTCTTGAGCCACTCTGTAGTCTGGCACCAGTAAGCCCATATACTTGCATTGCCCCTTGTGCATTTCACATGCTTCATTTTCTTACAGCTGAATCCATTGGGCGGGGTTTGCATGAGGCCAAATGACTTTGTGCTGTGCATTAGCTTCCTTTGCCTTTCATGCCTTTTATTTGAAATCTTTCTGTTTTTCTTATTTATAAAGAATTTTAACTTCTGGGTTTAGTTTAAATGTTACGTCTGATGTAATTTACTTTCCTCCAAAATTGTTGAGTAGCAACCACATTTTAAATGAATCCAATACACAAAATTAGGTTTCAGGATATTATTAAATTTGGAAAAAACCCGCAGTAGATATGTATTTGTAAACTGGAATCTTAACTATGGCTAGACACTAAAAACACTGAAATACATTTAAAATATAACTGTAAGGGAGAAAAAGCTTTGATGCTAGAATTAGACTTTTAGAGTTTTTATTTTAATTTTTAAAAATACATTCAACTTGAGTTTTTGGAATGAAAATGCTGATGAAACACTAAGCACATTTATTTAGAAAGATAGCCAAGGGAAAAAAAAAAAGATAGCCAAGGAATGGAAATGAAATATAAAAATGTTAGTGTGCCTTCATAATGGCCAACATCGCTCTAACATGTCATTGGTCTGCTGTGACATTCCTGTAAATCATGAGCAAAATCATCATGATTTCTAGCACATTTATTGAATGTTTCTCCTATCCAAGACTCTCCTGAGAGCTTCAGGAGATGAATAAGACGTGGCCTATGACTTCAAGAAGCTTATAATTGTATTGTAGAGCTCAGATATAGGCATACGGAGAAAGAGCCATAATGAATAGAAGATTATGGTAAGTACCAAGTTTGTCTCCACACAGAACTTGCTAAGGGAATTCAGAGAAAGGAGAGGTATCTCTGTTCAGAAAGAATTAATGAAAAAAATAAAATCTGTGGAAACCTTTTGATAGAATTTTGACAAGAGAGCTGAAAATTAAAGGAAATGCTCTAATGTAGAGAAGTAATTAAAGTCGTCTTTAGTTGTATCTGTGAACATATTTTGTAGGATTTGTTTGAGAGGCAGCTTTTCAGCATGAAAGTGGATGCAAATTTTTTGGAATGTTCTACCTTGCTTTACCTTTATTGTATACAGAAAAAGAAATATGACAAAACACATTTTTAGTCAAGTAATGTAATATAATATGAAAAGTACTGATATTGTCAACCTGATGATCAGGATATATTTTAATGGTTTTGGTTGTTATTGTTGTTTTTAGATAATATAACTATAAAATGACAAAATACCCTTTTTCAGGATTTTCGATGGTTCACTGAGTTGTATCTTTTAAAATCTCTGCTTCTTTCACTGTAACTTGGAAAACTTTTCCATATTATAAAATGTATTTCCTTACATCCCTGTAAGAAACAGACTGTGTTTGGAAATCTACCTTCCACTTGAATCTACAGTACTATGGCAATGTGGGTTTATGTGGTCTGAAAGTGTTCTCTGTTTGTGCCGTGTAATTTGAATCTCATCCAAATTTGTAAAAATGTCTAGGCCAGAGATGTGACAAATTCTTTACCATGTCATCATCTCAAAGCTCTATACAAAGAGCTGAGGATCATGTAGCACACTAGATGTGGTGCGCCACTGGGTGTAAATTCCCTGGTTGTATCTTGAAAGCAACCTCTATTTCCATAGCACAGTTGCAAATCAAAAGTGAACTATTATTTTTTTTAAGATTTTGTTTATTTATTTTAGGGAGAGTGAGAGAGAGTGTGAGTAGGGGAAGGAGCAGAGGGTAAGGGAAAGAGAATCTCAAACAGACTCCATGCTGGGTGCGGAGCCTGACATGGGGCTCCATCTCACAACCTTGAGACCATGACCTGAGCTGAAACCAGGAGTCAGACGCTTAACAACTGAGCCACCCCAGTGTCCCTGAACTATTTTTTGTTTAGTGGTAAGTACACATTTTTGAGTGTGGTGGTGAGATGACGTTGCTCTTCATTCATACCTTGCATCACTTTAATCTGATTGTTTATTCCATAAGAAAAGTATTACCATGTGGAATATTCCCTATTGTTTTTACCTCTTGCATTATTCACACTAGTGCCAGGGCAGATTTATTAATACTAGTCTGCAAATATAATTATTCCACATACTCTGAGAATTTACATCCTGGTATACACAACACAGAGTGATAAAAGTAGCACAAGTAGAAGGAAATCACATTGTCTATTGCATTTTTCCACCTATAATTTCTAAATGCATCCAAATTGCTCAACAGCAAACCTTAACTCAATGACTACCATGTTTGAGCACTGCATCCCAGAGATAAAGAACTCTACCATTCTTCAAAGAACCTAGCAACTAGCTGGTAAAGGACTGATACATAGGAAACACCAGCAAACATACAGGCATTCTATAATGACATATTAAATAGAATGGTACAAACTTTTCCTACTATAGACATGTGCAATCCAACATGGCAGCTATTAGACACATGTGGCTATCAGGTACTTGAAATGTGGTTATTGTGAATTGAAAATGTTATGAATGTAAAATATACACTGGATTTTGAAAACATAATATGACAAGGAGAATGTAAACTATCTCATTAATAATTTTAGGATATTAGTTACATATTGAAATACTATTTTGGATATGTTGGGTTAAGTAAAAATACTATTAAAATTAATTTCACCTGGTTTTAATTATTTTTAATTTTTTAGCCTAGCTGTACGAAACTTAAAATTGCAGATGTGGCCCACATTTATTTCTGTTGGACAGCCACTATACTCTTTAAAGAACAGACCAACAGCAAGTGTAGAAAAATCTGAAAAACTGAAAAGAACAGGTGAGATCTCAGCTGGGTCAAACCTTCCTTCATGTCAGGTGGTCTTGCATTGGCATTTTGATGGATCTAGCTAAAAAGAAGTTTCAGATGGCTGTACGCTTGGTTTCAGTTTAGTTGGCTATTTTGTATTTCAAAGTTGTTTTGCATATAGTTTTTTCTAGTTATTTCAGGGTAAGAATGGCTACCCTGAGCACTCTTATTTTCACTCCAGCAGCCCATCTGCGATCTTGAACAAGAGCCAGTGGTCAAATTGTAATTTTACCTTATCTTATAATACTAGGAGGAGATAGGTCATGGAAGAAAAAAAGAAAAGTTTTAAATAGAAAGAGCCAGAACTAGTTTGTGGGATATTCTTCCAATCCTGAGATGTGTAAAATAATAAGTGGAAAATTCAAGACTCATTGAAATCTGGTTAAGAATATACTTGATTAAGCAGCTTATATAATTATAGAAGGCCCATTTGTTTTTTCTGTTAATGTGAATCATGCAAAAGAGAATTTAAGAATTTCTGTGTTTGTAGATATAAGCATGTAATAAGACTCCAAACAATGACTATGACCACTGTAAGTCATCTGTTTTTGCATCCCAATGTATAGGGTTTTGTTTTGGTCCATTCAACATGCCTTCTCCTGGTTCCAGATGATGCAACCCATCAAAAATGCCATGGACAGAGCAAAATGGACCAAAACTTTTCTAAACTATTAATAAAAAAACAATTTTTGATAACCATTCTATATGAAAGAATGGATTATTGTTCTCTTCTATTATAAAATTATTGTCATATGAAGAAGTCTACAGCCAAAAAGGAGTATGTTAGAGGAGGTGTCGGACAGTTAATACATAGAAACATTATATTATTTTTCTGAGTTTTGTGTATTTGTGGTACTTGTATCCTTTAGGCTTTGTAATTTGTCATGATTTCTTTCTTATTCTGCAGAAATATTCACTGTTAGACCTAAGTTAGCATTGTAAGTTTTTCTTACATGTAGCTTCTCAAATTGTATATGTGTCAGGTATAAGATGTGGACTCATCCTTGGGCTGTACTGTATTCCTTCACAGGCCTCACTGTGGATTCTGGGGAAGCATATATTTATTTAATATATGAAATATTTAAAGGTCACAAAACTCTAAAGCATATGTAGAGGGAAAGCCTACTTATTATGCTATTGATTCTTGTAACTTCCTTTGCAAACAGTGGATCAGACAATGAGCAACTAGAGATCTAAAGCCTAGACAGATACTATATTATCTATCCCAAATTCCACAACTGAGGCTGATGATCAGGTTCATTGCCACTGCTGAGAGATTAGACTGCCTCCTAGAGTGTTGGGATGCAGAAACAAGATGATGGCGAACAAGAGAGAGAAAGACTGAGTGAAGGAGTGTGGGAAGAGGTGAAGGAAAGAAATGAACATTTTATTGAGGGCCTGACTCTGTGTCAGGTATTGTGTTACTCACTCTCACATGATTATCTTAGTTAATGAATCTTCAAATGTCTGTAATATATAAAGAAACATCTATGATGCATTACATTCTTATTGCCTGATTTTATGACTTCCTCATAATCCAGCAGAGAATGAGAGTAAAGAAAGAGGTCTTTGGAATCACACTGAGAAAGTTCAGATATTTGGATCATGAAAAAAAAAAAATCACCCATTATATTGAGTGACAGTATAGAGAGATTTTTCTTGAGAGTATAAATACTTTCTACTCTGGGGAAATATCACCCACCAACCCCAAGATGTGTAGTCAGCCACTGTGCTGTAAGATGCATGATCCAGGTTTGCAAAAAGAAATTCTTTTCCTATTCATTTAAGAAAGCAACTTAATTTAGATTTAGGAGTACATATTTCACTAATCATAACATTGTGAGTCAAGAGTTCTGGTTCATGTTTCTTGAAATTTTTTTCATGTTTTCCCGAATTTAACATCGAACACTGGGAGCTACGTAATGATTTTTTAAAAACTGCCAACTAGATTTGTTAGGATTCAAGGAAACTTGTCTTCCAGGGGTGTTCATAATTATATTTATACCCTGGATCAGTACTATTGTTTTGTGATGTTTACCTCCAGTGACTGACTGGGCTACATGGTCTGTCTGTTCAGTGGTTCAGTGCCATCTTGAGTGTGAAGGAGCTCCCAACAAGAACTTTGAGGAGATATGTCTGATTCTGCAAGTGTCTCTTCCATATGTTTTTTATTTTGTATCTATACTGTATAAGAGCATATAATAGTTTACATAACAGAAGATATGAATTATATCACCCCCTGCCTATACTCCATGTCACTACTTCCTAATGTGGCTTTCTTTGGAACAGGTCTTGAAATGGTGTTTTTGATTTTGTGGGCTAGTTACTTTCAAATTTTGTTTGATGACCTCGTTATAACATTCTCTTTCTTTTTGGAAATTAGCTTCAAGTATTATCAAAGGCTCTCATGCCATGCTATTTTTTTTTAAATAAATAGAACTTAATGTAAATGATACATATGTAAATAGAATCATAGGTGAGCTCCAAATGCAAGCCCATTTTGAGTTGAACTTACAAACAGGTGAGAAAAAAGTTTAAAGATGAGGAGTCTGCAATCTGTAGATACTTGGATCTGGTCATTTTTGTTTCTTTGGAGTCTTCTGTTGCCTTCAACGTAAGGAATCTATTGTGCATGGTGTGAAGATAAATTGCAGGCTGGACAGTGATGTGCCTGCTTCAACCAGGGGTGCCATCCTCATAGCATTCTCTCAGATGGTGCCTGACACAGAACTGGTACCTAGTGATTATTACCTCAAGGTAGTTTAAGTGTCCTCAAAAGCAAATAAACAGCCATGTTAAATATTTACCTTGAAATAAATGTCATATCTCAACAGCAGAGTGTATTTCTGGCATTACAAATGGAATTTAAAGAAGAAAATAATTTTTAGAAATTTTTAGAACATTTTCCGCCAGACTTTCTTTTTCTGAGGGGTACCTCCACAAAATTATAATGGGTTTAATAAACTTCTAACTCTCTGGATGGAAAGATTTAATCCAGACATTCACACGGTTTTATAGCCAGAAGCATCAGCCATGAGTAATTATCAAAGACAACTTAGATACCAAGAATTTGGGCTGAAGTGGATCAATGAATTTTGTTCAAGTGTCCAGTTTCAATGCAGTAAACTAAAGACATCCAAAATGATGTCACTATAGCACCATATTCAACTTCTTAAAGTTGTTTTTTCACCCAGGAAAATTCTGAGAAATTGGATAACAGGATATTTGTTCACTGACATGAGAAAGAGGACTGGCATTGGAGAGTACAATGAACAGTTATTAAATTAAATACCAGTATCCAGTTTTTCATAAAAATTTCAAATGATATGGGGCACCTGGGTGGCTCAGTTGGCTAAATGTCTGATTCTTGGTTGGGCTCAGGTCATGATCTCAGAGTTTCAGATCAAGTCCAGTGTCGGTCTCCATGCTTAGCAGAGAATCTGCTGGGGATTCTCTCTCCCTTTCCCTTTGCCCACCCCCTACCCATGCTCTCTCACACTTTCTCTCTCTAAGATAAATAAATAAAATATTTTTTTTAATAAATAAAATCTTATTTTTTTTTTAAATTTCAAATGATACATTTCAACCCCAGTACTTTTTGGAGCTTTGAACACCAGAAAAAAAGATTTATTTACATAAGTACGTTACTTAAAAATGTAAATATTCACTTTTTTTCATTTTCCAAATTGTGTGCCAAGAGTGAAAACTTTAAACAAGCACAGCTATAAATTGTTACACCTTGTTCCATAACAGCTCATTCTATGGATTATTCACTGATTAAAGCTCTCTGCCCTATAGTGCTGATCCCCATTCTGCATGCTTCAAAATCACTCACTGCAACCTTGGTTTAGAGACATGGCTCTTCTCTATCTGGGGAGTTTCATACTTAGTTACACAATGGTAGTACTTAATGTATTTTTATTTAATGCATAGGAAGAAGTGAAAGTCTTCAAACCTGTTGGTATACGTAGTCATGTCTACTATACAATAAAATAACCTGAAATTTGGCAAGTGGGTCATTTTTAAGAATGTATTAACCTAATTTATAACTTTACTGCCAGTATTAGTTGCTGTTCAATTTTCATGTTTGTGCCTCCACCCTGGGTGGAAACCAAGGCCATGCTGGCATAATATCCAGTAAATGGCTCTATGCACAAGGAAGAAAGAAATGAGTTGGCATATGTCTTCATGGCATGCTGCTAAAATTTCATTTTCATTTTTTTTAAATTGCAAAATAATCAGGTCGAATTTTCTTAATTTTGACTACATTAATTATTGAGTATCTTTTGTGAAATGTATTGCTTAAAAAATACCAATTGCTTCCAAGTTTACGATCTTATATTTGCCATTTATTGGGGATTGATGCTATCAGAGCTGAAACTAGACTCCACCCTGTCGGAACCAGTTTACTGTTCTTTGCTTTCTGTCTTGAAGGGAGGAATTTAGGTGTGATGGGTTTGTTTGGACTTTTGAAAGATTTGATCTTATCAACCTTTAGGATCATTTGTTTCTGAACTCCAGACATCAAATAGAGGTAGAACTATTGATCAGATGATTTGAAGTCATGGATATGGATATCCAGGTAGTAATTATTTAAGTAATTTAAATAATTTCAATTATTTTTGCAGTATTTAAATAAAATAATTTTAAATAATTTTGCAGTATTTAAATAAAATCTAAAAAAAAATAAATTTTTCCTCCCAAGATCTTCCATTGTTTGGAGTTTATTCTATTTTGTTTTTTGTTTTTATTTTAAAGATTTTATTTATTTATTCATAAGAGACACACACACACACACACACACACACAGAGACAGAGACATAGGCAGAGGGAGAAGCAGGCTCCATGCAGAGAGTCTGCTATGGGACTCGATCCCGGGTCTCCAGGATCAGGCCCCGGGCCAAAGGCAGGCGCTAAACGGCTGAGCCACCCAGGGATCCCCCCAAGTTTTTCCTAGTTTGATATTTTCACATCTATTCGCTTTTTCTATCAAGGCATCAATTTGGACCTTTCATTTAGCACTGGTCTCAACCCTGTCCTTATAGAACCCCACTGTCCCCAGTTTAACGACACATAGCTAGAAGTTGCTTATTATTTATAGTCCATCAGTCAATTTGAGAATAATCCTAATGTGACAGAATCTTGCCAATGTCTCTATTCATTTTTATTTGTTTCCAACAGAAATCCTGGGAACTTGAAGGAGCTGCTTCTAGCAATCTATTAAATAGTCTTCATGGTATATCCTGGAAAGAGGATGGCATGTTTTTGCCATTGTAATTTGCTTTAATGTAAAATTATGCCACTTGGAATGAAGCTTTCAAGATAAGCAATCATCTAGTGCACAGAGGAGGGGAGGACTGGGACTCCTAGTTTGCGGAACCCAGTGCCATCTTTATTACCTCAAGTTTTTTCTTGCCTTAGTTGCCTCCAGGCCACGTTACTTGCCATCCAACTTTGTAGAAGTTGGGGCAAAACAATAACTCATTTCTATGATGTAGTGAGAATGATATGAAATTACAGATATAAACGATTTTGGAAATCAAAATAATTTACATGTAATTCTTTTATAAAAAGAGGACTTTGCTGATGCATTCTTTGAAGAATATGCATTATGGGGGCACAGATACTTTTTACTGTTTTGGCTGCTTCTTACAATGTTAACGGCACATGTGTATATGGAGTGTATGGCATAGGCATGTCTCATTTGTAAAATAAAATATCTGAAATGTTTTATTTTTAAAGATTTTATGTATTTATTTGAGAGAGAATGAGTGGGGAGGAGGGGCAGACGGAGAGGGAGAAGTAAACCTCCCACTGAGCAGGGAGCCCAGTGTGAGGCTGGATCCCAGGACCCTGGGATCATAACTTGAGCTGAAGGCAGATGCTTAACTGACTGAGATACCGAGGTTCCCCTGAATAAATAGTTTAATAGAAAATTCACTGCTATGTCATACGTTAAGTTTCATAGTGCAGAGTTCCAAGATATCTTAGAGAAGTTACCAGAACAAAGGTAGGCTCTTCTAGAAAGGAGTGCAAGTGCTCGTGCTCTGCAGGCACACAGTCCCTCTTTTATCCTACGGCTCTTTAGTACCTTCAATTCCCCCTCTTCCTCTGTCTCAATTCCCACGATAGTTCACAAATAAAGGCTTTTTCTATCTTGGTAAAGTGGTGACTTACCTTCCCAATTTGCAGTATTTAAAATTCTGAGTATCTGACCTGGAACCAGTGTTATAATTTTTTTCCTTTTGCACTCTTTTATCTGTTTCTAGGTTTTACCATTCTTACACAATAGCTCTCATATATAAATCCCTTATAGCCTTTGTAGATGACAGGTGAGGAGGTCAATATGATGGAGTTGAGCTTTTGCAAAGCCACATGGAATGGTACGCTCTTTTAAGAATTAGGCTGTCAGTACTGAAGGGTGGTTTTTTTGTTTTTGTTTTTTTTTTTTTTTTTTTTTTTTTTTTTGGAGACGGTCAGGTAGGTGCGGCTGCTGGAAAAGACACCAGATGCCACAAAATCTCCAGAACCCGAAATGACCCAAAGCAAGTCCAGTTTGTAGATTCATACGTTCACATTCAGCAAACTGTTAAGACCCTGAGGTGAGATATACACTTTCTGATACAATAGCCAAGAATTTCACTTAGTTCTGAGCATCAGCAGTAAATGGACTGTTTTCCCTCTAAGCTCTAAGATCTGGCCCTGGAGTGGGAGGTTTACGACTCCAAGAGAAAGATGGAGGAAATCATAGTGACCTCCAGGCTACGTGAATTTACGCTGCCACTGTCTTTCTATTCCTCGTGTAATAGAAGTTATTCCCTACCCCTACTCTGTGTGAATGAGAAAAATGCCAAGTAAAAGCTTTAAATTACTCAAAGACATGCAAACAATTCAACATCCAACCTTTGCAACAAAAAAGCAGTTTCTCTTGAGATCTGTGAGAAAGGGGTTGAGAAAATGCAAATCTTTATTAAAAGGAAAGAATGAGAAATTTCTAAGTCCTATGGATACACAGCATGAGTCTCAGAAAAGGGTCACGAGGATGGTTAAGGAAACAGGACATTTTATATCTTGCGGAAGATGGCCAGAAAAAAAAACAAAAAACAAAAAAAACAAAACAGAAATAGAAAGTAGCTTGATGGAAATCTTTAGCTTTTTGAAGGCCATGGTGAAATCTGCCAACTAATAGGCGAATAGGAGGTCACACTGTGAAATTAATAACCAGTAAATTTAGAACAAATAAAGCAGAAATGCTTTTGCACAGCATTTAAGCAGCCCATGGCACTGACAACAGCAGGAGGTCAGGGAGCTAAATGCTGCCGAACCAGAATTGAAGAAGTGCGGAGTATCATTGTCATTCTTGCCACCGTCATTTGCAGTTAGTTGGATGATGATTCGGGTGACTTCATCCTTTGCTTTAGAATTTAATTATGATTGCACTTTGTGGAAAGCTAATAAAGATGTAAGACAAACAGCAAGGGTGGAAGTAGATAAGAGCCCCCTCTCCGTGAGCCCACAAACATACTGAACGCGAGAAAACTATCAGATGATACAGACAACTGCCGAGTTGCAAAATCTTGCGGATACGTGGGTAGGCTGTACCTGGAGAAGTTTTCTTTCAAACTTCCCATCTTCGGGCACGATGACATGCAATAATTCTCGGGAAATTAAAATTTCTTTCAATTGACATGATAAACTTGAAGATTTTTAATTTCCCCACTTTCCCAAATTCAATATTTAGCAAGTCCTTTTCTCCTGCTCTGTTAATCCCAGCTGGAACCCCACAAACATGCCTTTTGGGGAATACTGGGTTTGAGCTGCTGCTGCTGCTGGTCTACAATACCTTGCCTTACAATACCTTGTGCTTCATAGCCCAGGAGGTAGACAAAAAAAGATCCCCCACCTAAGATCATCAGTATATCAGTATATCAGTATATCATGTACTGCAGCTGCCAGGCCGAGTCTCAGCTCTAAACATGTGCAATTTTACAAAATAAGTCTTAAGTGTCATTTTTAGTTTTATTGCTAACCATAATCAATGCTTAGCCATTATCACCATTCTTTTTATGCATATAAGGATCTGTGGGTACCCCTTCTTATTTTTTCACCCCAGCATATTATTGTCAGCTTGAGTTAATGTTCAACCAGAAATTGCTTGGTGTGATGGGGAGGCAATAAGATAGAGACATTTACTTTTTCATTAATCTCCTCCTTGCCACAATTAGCAAAGGTGTAAATATTAACGCCTCTGATCTAGATATGAATTGAAACTATTATTCATAAACTCGTTGCCACAGAGACCACATTCTTCAAAAAACAGTGACACCTGACCATTTCACCCAGTGTCTTCATTTGTTCATATTTTGGCTGCTAAGCATTCCACCTCCCTGCTACTGTAATGGAAACAACCAAGCTCCATTAGTTTGTATTATTTTTCATTAACTTTAGAATCTCTAAGGTTGAAATTGAACAATGTGTTTTTTAGTTGTTCTTTTTTTTTTCTTTTCTTTTCTTTTTAAATGCAGTTGGCCTTTTTTCCTCCCTTAAATAAATAATTTTTTTATTTCGGTATTTTCATTGTAATCATGGTTATAACTGACAGCTTTATAATACCGGGGGGCATGGTTGAGGTCTCTTTCTCTTTTCAAACACTCCTCTCCATCCACAGCCAGGGCTGTTTTCCTTTGTTTCTTTGCTGTCTGGGAAGAGGCAAAAGATCAGAGAGAGTTTCTGGCGGAGGTAGAGTATTACATTCCATTGTAACTAGTAGTTTACATAGACTGTGCAACTAAATGTTCTGTGAAAACAATCGAAAATGACTTTTCCTTTTCCGGTGCACATCCAATGTTTTCAGAAATCTAGAGGAAAAATCTTATGGTCTTGAAAACCTGAAATATTTTGTATCCACTTTTTAATTGTTGATGTGCTGATGTCAAACCACCACGCTGGATATTTTTAGTGCCTATCCCCATGACTGATAGTGTGTGTAGAAATCAGAAGTAAGGGTATCACTCCTGGCAGAATTGGAGTGAATTAGAAATTCTGTTTTCAAGACGTTTTAAAATATTCACTTTTTAACCTCCTTTTAAAGCTCCCTCTTGCTGTATTTTGCAAGGGTGGGGATTTAATGCATGATGCCTACACATGTGTACATAATATTCTCTACCTTTTGTCTTTAATATTCCTTGGTTTTTAATTATTAAAGATAAGTATTTGAATTATAAATATTCTAGTTATACAGGAATAGGCAAAGCAGGCATATACCCTCAGGCAAAATTCTTCCATTATCCATAATCCTTCTGCCTCCTGCCTCCATTTCTCTGCTTCCTATCTTTATGTCGCCTCAAAAAACACACAGAGGCATTCTTTTAAACCCACCTTCTCCTCCCCACTTAAACCATAGAAATCCCTTCTCAATATGTATAGGGGCCTCTTCCTTGAAGTGGGATGTCATACTTGTCCTAAATATAATAAAGTGCTATCTTCAAGGCATTTCTGCATCCAAAACACTCCCCAGAAACCTGCCGAGCCCTCCCATCTAACCAGTCTGAATGTCACAAATCATAGCCCAGAAACTGCTTTATTGTGAATCATTAACATTGTCAGGAATGACTTGGCAGAGGAAAAAAAAAAGCTTTCCATTAGAGAACTGAGGGAGAATATACAAATGACAGCATTGTCATTCCACTCCTATTGTTTTATAAAGCTCTGAACTGATTAGTAAGAGTTTATTACAGGGAAATATGACTGTGAATCTCATGGGTTATGCTAGGTGTTTTCATATCTTCCTCTTACGTTTTAGAGCTTCATGGATTATTTTAAATGCTTTGTTTTTAAAATTCTGCTTGCAGTGCTGAATGAAGTCTTATAGGATGAATAAAAGTACTAAGAAACAGATATGTACATGTGTGCAAAATAGCTGACCTGATTATTTGTAAGTGAAAGCCATTTTTGTGGCCACTTGTCTGGGATCTCAGTCTTCCTGACTCTTTTGCCCAGCAGGGAGGTGACTGAAAGGATGGAAATGCTGCATCAAGGATCAACAAGGGTGAATCTGCATGAGTGTTCTCTGTCTTTGAAGGTAGGTCATGTATCACTTTCTGATGTTGGAGGCCAGTAGAGTTTAGAATCCTTTGTTGTTCTGCATTTATCTGAGCTTACATCCTGTCCGTCAGAGTGGCTGACCAAGAGTTGATGGTAGAGTAGAGTGTGGTGGATGTAGCTGGTGGATGTAGCTGGATCTTTGAGATGGAGGCACTCATTTCCCAGGGGCCAGAGTGCTCCTTGCCATTGTTTACAGTCAAGCACTTACCTAAAACTTGCCCTTGGCCAAGAGAGGCTATCTTCCCCAAAGTTTCAGCCCTGCCTCGGGTCCAGCCAGATCCAGGGACTAAACCTGGCAAGATTTCTGGTGGGTCATCCCAGCTTCAGGGTACCCAATGACTGAGGCTGAGCCTCAGGCCTCTGCTGTGATTGTATCACAGTTCAGCATCTCTCAACAAGTCTTTTTTTTTTTTTTCACCTTTCCCTTACACGCATCATATCTGAGAGCATTCCTCAATAAACCACCTGTATGCAAATCTCAGGCTCAGAGTTTCTTTTCACAGGAAATTCAATGAATGGAAGTTGATACTGGGGATGATCCTAGGAGGCAGGCTCTAAAACGGGATTTTGGAATTGAGTTATCTGCTGGCTGGCTGGTAATTAGGACTCCATCACTGGTAGTAGATATGGTATCGATAGCTCTGGGATGTAGCCATGGTGCATTTGTTAAAACTTTTCCTGATGTTGAATTGTGATGGGATATTCACGGAAGAGAAGGCATTGCAAAGTGTAATATCGTAGGTGCTTGAGAGTTTCGGAGTAAATAGTAATTAAAGGACTATAGAATTGGATAGTTTTTTTGCTGCAAGTTACCCAGGCATTGGAGAAGACATGAAAGGCTGAGGGTGATTAATCACCAAATTAAGGTGAAGTATAAAAGCCAGAGGGCCCCCTTGGCAGCATATAAAGAGACTCCCATCTCTTGCAGCTGCAAAGTGAAAAAGCTGAGGGTCTGACTCAAAACTTAATAGGAGTAGATTATCTCAAGAGATGGTTGAATTTTGAGTCTGGGTTGTCTCTATGAAGTTTGGGGTCCTGATTGGGAAGGAGTAGGACCCTGAGCCAATATCCTTCAAAATACTGAATGCCCCCCAATTTCCCTGACCCTTTGAGCCTGCAGAAGTGGCCCACTTTTCCCTGTCAAAAGCTAGTGTTCCTCCCTTATCTGAAGAAATGCAGAGGCTTCTGACCAGTAAGATAGCATGTGGCCCTTCCCTCAGAAGCTATATTCACCTCCCCTCCTGGTTACCAAAACCATAATGAGGATTAAAGCACAGCACATTCCAGCTGGGGAAGTGGTGACCTTGATGTGCTACAGGATCCAGTCAATATGTACCTATGAGACCCAGGAGAGTATGTTTAGAAACTGGATCCCAAAGATGTTGAATTAAGGGGGCAGAACATAAAGTTGGAAAGGAGAATTTATTGATAAGAGAACACTATTCTGTGATAAGGATGTAACCCTCTGTCAAAGACTCCAAGAAAAGAAGCTAATATGCTTCTGTGATGGTGCTTTGCAGTTTATTTATTTTTTTAAAAAGATTTTATTTATTTATTCATGAGAGAAAAGGCAGAGACACAGGCAGAGGGAGAATCAGGCTCCTCACAGGGAGCCTGATGTGGGACCCAATCCTGGAACTCTGGGATCATGCCCTGAGTTGAAGGCAGATGCTCAACCACTGAGCCACCCAGGCATCCTGCACTTTGCAGTTTAAAGAAAGCAATGGCCAATACCAAGTGAAGTAAAGTGCCATGGATGATGGTAAGAGCCAGAAATGTGGGAATCCTATAGTAGATATAAGCAAGGCCAAAGCCCACCATCTGAATGTGTTCCATGGGAGGGCCTAAATGAAACTCTGTTTTCCAAAATAAGGTGTTAATTAGTGGAAGGGACAAGAGTATCATTGAAGTGTTCAGTGGCTATCTACTTTAAGCCGGGGCTCATCATAGGAGATTCTACTATAGACACAGTTTCCGTGATAGTAATAGGGATGGTAAGATACAGATAAAATCGAAGCCAGAGAGTAGCATTTTATCACCAGCAGCAAGGTATGTACAATTGTCATAAATGAATGACAAGTTTGGAGTAGCAGCCAAGGAGTCCTCACTAGTAGAGAGCTACAGAGATGGTAACAGAATCCATATCACTAGGGACAAGACAGCTGGGTAATTGATGAGGAAACTGCTCAATCTGTAAAATTAGAGGAATACAGGAGTGGGTAACCACGATGAGAGCAATTCCTCCAATAGTAAGTCATGATCTCTTGCCCAGTTTCTGAGCCAGTTTTCAGAGCCCAAATTCCTGAAAGAGGACCATAAAAACTACATACAGTAATGATTTTCTTAGTCCCTTCCCAAAGGGACTTCAGGGTTATTTACTTGAGTATCTGCTCACTGGAGAAGGCTACTACCTAGACATTTTGATGGTTCTTGACCCAAATCCAAAGCATCGTTTATGACCCATTAGCATGAGGATATCTAAAGCTAGGAAATAAAGTCCTGGCTCAGGTGCGGGCTCAAAATTGGTCTACTGGGTCCAATTTTCTCAGTTTCAGCATATATACTTAGAATAGACATTATTAATATTTGGTGGTATTCCCACATCTGTTCCTTGGTCTGTGGGATTAGACCCATTATAGCAGGGAATGTCAAGTGGAAACCTTTGGAATTGCTTCCCCTCAGACAATTAGCCACTAAAACAGTTATATACCAGAGTGAATGGCAAAAATTAGTGCCACCATTGAAGACCTAAAGGACGAGGGATGGGGGGCTCTATCATATCCTTATTTATTTCAGCATTCTGACCCTAACAAACACTAGACTGATGCCGGAGGATGACATTGGACAAACTCAGCCAAGTAGATGCAATTGTAATGTTGTACTAATTGTGCTATCTTTGCTAGATCATATTTCCCTGGCCTCAAGTATAGGGTAGATCAAGAATAGATCCAAGAATTTATTAACTGGTGAATGTGCTTTAATACCTATCTGGAAGGTGCAATAGAGCAGTTGGATTCATGTGGGCTGGACAACAATGTACATTTACAATCTTTCCTAAAGCCACATCAGTTCTTTAGTCTTATGTCATAACATAGTCTAAAGGGACCTGGACTGTCAGAAAATGATGCAGAGCATCACTGTGGCCCACTATATCAATGACATTATGTTCATCAAACCAGATAAACAAGAAATGGCAAGTATGTTGGAAAACATGAAAAGACATATGTGCTCCAGAGAGTGGGAGATACATACTTTGTGAAGATTTAGGGGTCCACTGTATCAGAAAATAGTTTAAGAATTCAGTGGTCTGGAGATGTCAGAACATTTCCTTCAAAGCAAATGGACAATTATACCTTGCATATCTCACAATCCCTAGTAGGTCCCTTTGGGTTCTGGAGATAGCATGTTCTATACATGTGAGTATTGCTCTAACCCACTTACCAGCGAACACTGAAGATGTCCAGATATGAGTAGAACCCTGAATGGACTGCACAGCACATCTGGACTGCAGTGCAACCAGCCCTTTTCTTTGGGCCATATGACCAGATATTAGAATTATCTAACAGTGGTGGGAAAAAATGTCATGCAGAGTTTATGGCAAATCACAATAGGAAAATCATACCATTAAACTCATGAGTTCTGAAGAGGGACTATATGCTCCACAGTAGAAAATTTCACATCATTTGAAAAATTGCTTCTTGCATTCTACTGGGCCTGATACCTACCATAGGACACCACGTGATCAAGGGGCCAGAAGTATCTGCCCATCATGATCAGAGCCCCAGATAATCTACTGTGAGATGGAAGTACTACATTTTTGGTCAAGAACTGGCAGAACCAGAGGATGATCAAATGTCTTGAGCAGATGGACCATATTCCCATGAACCCACCCACCACTGTTATATCAGTGCCTCTTTTTTAGCTCATGTGGAAGCCTACGAGGAAACTTTTGATTAGCTGATCAAGAAGGAAGAGGACTCGTTTGGTTGGTTCATAGCTCAGTATGTGAGTCCATGCTAAAAATAGACTGCTGCGGTGCTAGAGCTGCAGGGGGCTTGCCCTTAGAGCCTGTGGTAAGAGGAAACGCTCCCAGTAGACAGAGCTTTCAATTGTGTACCTGGTCATTCACTTTGTGTGGAAAGAGAACAAGCCCCAGTTTGGAATATATATGGATTCACGGACAGTGGCAAAATGCTTGAATGTTTGGCCAAGGTCCTAGAAGGGGAGAGACTGGAAGGATGGGCTCAAAAGTGTTGGAGAGCAGGCAATTCATGGATATATTGGTATGGGCACACAGTGTGAAGACCTTTATATTACATAGTGATTCTTACCAGAGAGCACCTACCATGGAAGATGTACTAAATGACCAAATAAATGGAACAAGCCAGTGGACATCAGCCAACCTCTGTTATTAGTGACCCAAGTGCTGGCACAATGTTTATGTGGTGAGAATGGGAACTGTGCCTGGGCCCAGCAGCACGGATCCCGCTCACGGAGGCTGATAGGGCAACTACCACCGCCAAATGTCAAATCTGCAGACAACAGAGATGGAGAGAGCCAAACGGAGTCTCTCATGTCAAGCAGGAGCCTGTGTTAAGCAGCGATGCAAGCAGTTAAGGTGCTGCAAGTAGGAGATATCGCCAAGACTGATGTCAGCTGACACCCCAGAGCTGATAATGAGCAGAACCAGAGGAGGTCTGCAGGGACCCAAAACTGATTAAATCTCTTTAAAAAGTGAAGAATTTTGGCAGCAAGCTGTCAAGACTCTTCTGTCAGACAGGTTTGACCACTTAAAAAAGGCAACTGCCGCCAAAGGCTCTGCCCGATTGATCTCTGAACAGAACCGAGATCCTTCACTGCTGGAACAGAAGAAGCAGTAAGTGCTGAGAGCTGACCCAGAGCAGACGAGGCCTTATCTCAACTGTGTGCCCACAGAATGACTTTGCGTTTGATTCCTTAGCTTACTACACTCTTCTGCTATCTGGCTTGTCGTGTGGTTTGTCTTCTGTCCTGCTCTGTGTGCTGTGTAAGAAGCCAAGTCTAATCACATGGTGAAATGTCATCGAGTTTGGAACCCTGAACCTGCTTTTTAATTGTGATTTAGCTTTGCTTTATGAATGAATAAAGCTGACATTGTAGGAAGACACAAGTCTCATGTGCGCCTTCATAGCGTGTTCATGACAAGAGACCACTTAAGCAATGGATAACAATGGATCCCTTCTACCCTAGAAAGGCAACAATTCATCTTGACTAGAATAAGCAATGTTGCAGATTTGGATTTTTTTTTTTTTTTTTTGTCCACAGGGCCTGTATCAGTTTTTTTTTTTTTTTTAAAGATTTTACTTATTTATTCGTGAGAGACACACAGAGAGATAGGCAGAGACATAGGCAGGGAGAAGCAGGCTCCATGCAGGGAGCCCGATGTGGGATTTGATCCTGGGTCTCCAGGATCAGGCCCTGGACTGAAGGTGGCGCTAAACAGCTGAGCCCCCCCCCCCTCCCCGGGCTGCCCCCCTGTATCAGTTTTTCAAGTTGCATTGCAAATTAACTGCAAATTTAGTGGCTTAAAAGAACACACAGTTTCTGTAGGTCAAAAGTCTAGGCATAAATTAACTGGGTTTCTCCTTCAATGTCTTACCAGGCTGCACTGCAAATAACCAGGGCTCTGGTCTCATCAGTGGCTTAATGAGGGAAAGATCCATTTACAATCAGTGCCACTATCTGAAGCTCTACAGAGTATTTAATGTTCTGACACGGGATGCCACATCATACTGTCTCAGGTCAGAATTATGTGCGGTGGACACATGACCGGGGGATTCACTGGCCCTATCTCATACCATCCAGAAGATGCTGGCCCATAAAGCAATGAAACAGCTTCTGGAAGATATGCCTAAGGCATCAGGTTGGAGATGATACCCTGAGAAGATGAGTCACCATCCTCCATGAGGCAGTAGAAACCAATTGCCCTAATTAATGGCCATTTTATGATGCAAGGCTACATACCAAAAAGGTAGAGTACACAGGCCTAGAAACCAAGAATAAAAGTAGGAGTGGGTTGTTTTTTGTTTTGTTTTAAACCATCAGTGCAGTGACCTACTTGCAGATTTGTGTTTCTTGTTCCCAGAACTCTGCAGGTCTTGAGGTCCTGGTTCCCCAAGGGGGGACACTCCTACCAGGGCAAATGGTAAGAGACCCATTAAACTTGAAGCTATGATTGCCTCCTGGTTACCTTACACACCCTGGCACAGGAAATTTCTGAAATTCCATTACAGGAAACATACAGTCAGCACTCTTTTTGGTACTCTCCTGCCCAATGTTGACAGTAAGTGGACAAGTGCATCAACAGTCTGAGAAGAGGGCAGCCCTGGTGACGCAGCGGTTTAGCGCCGCCTGCAGCCCAGAGCATGATCCTGGAGACCCTGGATCGACCCTGGATCGAGTCCCACATCAGGCTCTCTGTATGATGCCTGCTTCTCCCTCTGCCTGTGTCTCTGCCTCTCTGTCTCTGTCTCTATGAATAAATAAATAAAATCTTAAAAAAAAAAGTCTGAGAAAAGTATAGTGATTGGGGACTCAAAGATGGGGCTCTACCAAAGGAAAAGAAAACAAAAACTCAAATAGACATCTGCACTCCCATGTTCACAGCAGCACTATTTACAGTAGCCAAGACATGGATGCCGCCCTAAGTGTCCATGGACCGACAATGGCTAAATAAGTTGTGGTATATATACAGAATGGAATATTATTTAGTCATAAAAATTAGGAAATCCTGCCATTTGCAACAATATGAAGGGCACCCCCTGAGGGCAGTATACTAATTGAGATACATCAGACAGAGAAAGGCAAATACTATAGGATCTCATTTATATGTGGAATCTACATTTTTTTTAGATTTCTTTTCTTTTGAAAAGAAAACCCCAGACTCATAGGAAAAGAGATCAGACTTGTGGTTACCAGAGGTGGGAGTGGGATGTGGAGGGCAAACTGGGAGACAATTGAAAGTGATCAAAAGGTAGAAACTTTCAGTTATAAGATAAAAGTTCTAGAGATGTAATATATAACATGACAACTATGGTGAGATCTCCTATATGATATACAGGAAAGGTGTAAAGAGAGTAAATCTTAAGAGTTCTCATCACATGGAGAAATTATTTTTCCTTTTTTCCCCCATCTTTTTTTATTAGAGCTATAGAAGATGACGGATGTTAACTGAACTTGTTGTGGTCATCATTTCATAATATATTTAAGTCAAAATTTTATGCTATATATACCTGAAACTCATAAGTGATGTCAATTACATCTCAATAAAATTGGAAAAAATTATATAAGCATTCATATGCTAATAAACATATTCACAGATGACAATCATGAGAAGGAATTAATTTACAGTAAGAATTGCAATAGGTTCCACTTTCACTTTTTTTTTTTTTTTTTTAGATTTTATTTATCCATTCATGAGACACAGAGAGAGAGAGAGGCACAGAGACACAGGCAGAGGGAGAAACAGGCTCATGGGACTTGATCCTGGGTCTTCAGGATCACACCCTGGGCTGAAGACGACACTAAACCCCTCAGCTACTCAGGCTGCCTGCAGTAAGTTCCACCTGCAGGTTTTCTTGCTTTCCAACCCTCCTACCCCCCACAATGGGGATCTGATCTGGGTCACTTTCTCTCCCATTCCCACTGGTAAACTAGTGACCAATAGGGATGATAACTCTGCATAGGACAAGTAAAAAGTGGGTCATCAAGGAGGGAGGGAGATGGTAAGTATTAATCGTGGCTGTGAGACTAGCCATAGAGTAGAGTGTAGCTCATCTCACAAAAGTTCCTCTTAATAGTTCCTTTAGGAGAAAAGATGAACTAGAATCCTGGAGGAGCCACTCCCAGACGTGGCAACTTACTGTCCGAAGCAAGTGAATCTGAATGGTCAAAGAAGTCGACTGTAGTGGATGCTGGAGTGTGCTGCCCAGATTCCTCCTTTAGGACAAAAGACACACTTTCTCTAGTTTCCAGGTATGGTGCCTGATGATTCACAGCTGATTTCAATCCAGGGTTGTTTTATGCAGAAGGCAACCACCTTGTTGCAGGCTCTACTCTCTACCTGGAGGCAGTTCCCACCCAATGATTAGTCAATGCAGGGATATAGAGGCCTGGCTCTTCTGACTCAGGCATCTTTGAAGGGCTTTTCCAGATTCAGCATTCTAGTGGGCCTCTGCTGCAGTCTAAGTACACTTCACATCTCCCTCTTCTTACTTCACTCTCTTGCAGGTATGGTGCTGGAGAACAATTCGTCATAGACACCTGCCTCTGTTTCAGGTCTGCTTCTGAGGAACATGGCCTGCAGAATCATGGGACCCCCAGAGTAAAAATTTTTGATAGAATGAGCCAGATCGTTTAATAAAACAAGCTGTTTCACCATTCACTTCTCTTCACTGATTTGACTGGCTAATGTTCTGGGAGGACACACTGGGCATAAACTCTTCTATGAGAATACTGTCATAAGTTACTGAAGGTCCTTTAAGGACCACTCTAAAACTCAGAGTATTATTAAATGCTTTCCTTTCATTTTGTTTGAGTGAGACAACATATGAGAATGCTAAGAAATGTTGCATTTCCTCTGCTAAGAAATGTTGCATTTTTCTCTGCATATTAAGTATAATAAAAGAAGCTGGTTTGATCAATATGTTTGTTTTGTTTTGTTTTGTTTTTTTACAAAATACATATTACATATATGCTATAAATTTACCACCTCCATAAAAGACAGCTGCTCCAAATTTTGCCTACTTAGCTGTCTGTGAAGATAAAAATATATTGAAGCACAAGTGGTTAAACACAATAAAAGAGTGCCATCCTCTGTAACACTCAGCCAGGCCAAGGCAGACAGAACTAATCCGATTTGACACCACCGAGGCCTACCTCACCATCTTGCTCTTGGCAGAATTCCTCGTGAAGTTCCTATGTGCTCTGCTAGAGCAAGGACCATAGGATGGAGTTCACGGATTTCCTCCAGTGCAAACGTGTAAGTCAGACTTTATTCCTTGAGCTTTCTTCACATTCTAGTATAAGATTTTCATATGAAATTTTAGTTAGATGTAGGCATAGGCTGGATGAAAATGAAAGAAGATGAAAAGCATCCCAAGGGCGGCATTCTCTGCTGGTAATCAATCGGGTTGCATCACCACATTTTTGACATGCTTCTCCAATATGATACAGAGAAAGACTATGTAGAAAATTATCATGCAGATTCACTCAACCTAAAAACATTACTCAGAGAACTGGCTCTGTAACATTTTGATTTCTTAGTGGAGAATAAAATGAAGTGATTTATTCCTCGTAATATTTCTAAAAATATTTTACTTTGGTCCCTATAGTTAGAACCAAAATTCCTGCATAACAACAAAAAAGTTGAGTGTTCATCATTCTTGTATCTTAGAGCAAGACCAGCTTTTTATTTGAATACAAAGCCACTTGCAGGATATTTTATCTTTTTTTAAAGGTTTTATTTCCAACTATAAAAATTATATATGTTCATGGTGTAGATAATTAGGAAAATACAATGCAGCCACTAAATGCATTTTATGATCTTTGAATTATGTTGGAAAATGCTTGTGTTATAATATTAACTGGATAAAAAGGACAGAAAATTGTATATATTATATATACAGCATATACTATAATTTACCTGTTTCCCTACTGTGACAGACATACGTGCTTTTTCATTATTCACGAATTAAAATTCTACTGTGATGAACATTTTTGTGCATAACATTTCCCACATTTTGGATTATGTTTGAAGGATGTGGTGAATTATTAGGTGAAAGGAATGGGCACTTTAGCGTTTTACCATTTTTTAAAAAAATTATTTATTTATTTATTCATGAGAGACACAGAGAGACAGGCAGAGACACAGGCAGAAGGAGAAGCAGGCTCCCTGCAGAGAGCCCGATGTGGGACTTGATCCCGGATCCTGGGATCACGCCCTGAGCCAAAGGCAGAAAAGTTGATTGAAAAGTTTTTCTGAAATGGCAAACTTACGCTCAAGAGAATACATCTTAAAATGACCTTTTAAAAAATCTTTCTTTTCTTAACTATATAGTGAACATGTAACATTAAGATGTACATGTTAATTTGATACATTTATATACTGCAATATGATTACCCCCCACAGCCTTAGCTAACATCTCTATTACGTCACACAATTATTGTTTCTTTCTTTCTCTCTCTCTCTTTTTTTTTTTTTTTTTGGTGAGGCCAATTAAGATCTACTCTCTTAGCGACTTTGAAGTTTAGACTGCAGTATTGTTAATATAATCACTATGCTTTGGATTAAATCTCTGGGACTTACTTATCTACTTGTTGCAAGTTTAGACCCTTAAAATAACATCTCCCCAGTTCTTCCCCCACCCTTTAGCCCCTGTTAATCACCATTCTATTCTCTGTTTTTACAGAACTTATTAGCATAAAGTTATCAAGTTCTATCCAGGTCGTCACAAATGGCAAGATTTCCTTCTTTCTCATGGCTGAATAATATGCCATTGTATGTATACCACAATTTCTTTATCCATTCATCTGTTGATGGACATTTACAATATTTCCATATCTTGGCTACTGTAAATAATGATGCAATACACATAGGAGTGCAGACATCCTTTCAATATCCCATTTTCCTTTCCTATTTATCAGTAGAAATCTATCTCAGCTTTATAGCATGTACTATATATATTTTAATGCCACTTTGAGAAGACAATGCTTTGTATTGCAAATTGTGAGATATAATCTATTAAAAAAGAATAACAAAATAATAAGGTTCTCAAAACAAACCAGTTTGGTTACAAAATCTCCAATGATTTCGGAGCTCGCGGGTCGGGAGCCCGAAGCTAGAGAGCCTCTGGGTGCCCGGCGGCCGTCACCAGGCCACAAAATGAATATATTGAGCTACACCGGAAGGCTATGGCTATCGTTTGGATTACCCTGAGAAAAAGAGAAAGAAAGAAGGTTGAGAGGCTCGTGACGGTTCAAAAAAAGCAAAAAAGATGATTGGTCTGAAAGCTAAGCTCTACCATAAACAGCACCATGCTGAGAAAATACAAATGAAAAAGACTATCAAGATGCATGAAAAGAGAAACACCAAACAAAAGAATGATGAAAAGGCTCCGCAGGGAGCAGTACCTGCATATCTACTGGACAGGGAGGGGCAGTCCCGAGCTAAAGTACTTTCCAATATGATTAAACAAAAGCGAAAAGAGAAAGCGGGAAAGTGGGAAGTTCCTTTACCCAAAGTTCGTGCTCAGGGAGAAACAGAAGTATTAAAGTCATTCGAACAGGAAAGAGAAAAAAGAAAGCATGGAAGAGGATGGTCACTAAAGTCTGCTTTGTTGGAGGCTTTACTAGAAAACCACCTAAATACGAGAGATTCATTAGGCCAATGGGCCCATGTAACACATCCTGAATTGAAAGCCACCTTTTGCCTGCCAATACTCGGTGTAAAAAAGAATCCCTCATCCCCACTATATACAACTTTGGGTGTTATTACCAAAGGTACTGTCATTGGAGTGAACGTGAGTGAGTTGGGCCTTGTGACACAAGGAGACAAAGTTATTTGGGGAAAATATGCCCAGGTTACCAACAATCCTGAAAATGAAGGATGCATAAATGCAGTCCTGCTGGTTTAACGCAATTTCAGACAAGTAATCCCTTATAATTACTGAAGACTACACACCCGTCAGGAAGACCATCATTGCTGTGGTTCTGGATGCTACCAAACAGCCTTACATATCTATAGCCATCAAGACATTTATTCTACTGTAAAAAAGTTGAAATAGACATTTATTAAAATAAGTGGTCTTTAAAAAAAAATCTCCAATGATTTCTATGAACTACTTTTCTTCACTCTAATCAATCAAAATGTACTTTATTTCCAATGAAGGTAATGTAAGAGGAGTGGGGGAAAGAAGGTAAGATAGAAAGGTATCCTTCTGAGTTGGTTCTTCAATGTGATGGGAAAAAAAGAAGGGAGGCAGAGGAGCAGAAAAATAAAGTTCTTTTAGTACTGAGCAAAAAGATCTGCGTTCTCTTCGGTTTACCATATGCAAAAATTCCTTTCTCCTTTTGCCACCCCTGCAAAATATCCTGCTAATTTCTAGGTTGGAAAAGTCTCTCTTATGGAGTCTATATCAAGAAACCAAAGCAGTCTTGTAAACAAGGACACATATTTTACATCTACAGAAAGGTATTTACAAGGCCTTCCTCAATTATGAACTCCATTTGAACTACCAAACCTCAAGCAATCCAGTGCTTTCCTCTACCTTGTGTGTCCTTTTAAGCAGATTGTTGTGTTTGTGTATTTGATCACACTATATATTGATCTGATAATTCCAACCTTTAAATAATAACATCTTAGAATGATGTGAATATAGAACTTTCAAATTTTACAAGTATGATCCTGGTGCAGCATACATCATGTCATAGGTACTCTTCAACCATTTCTCATGAAGAATTACATTAATAGGGTTCTAGGTAAAACTAAACAATTGGCCAACTCTTTTTGGCCCATATATATATATATACATACATATATATATACATATATACATATATATATGCACAAACTTTCTTTTAAAAAATATTTTATTTACTTATTCATGAGAGGTACAGAGAGAGGGGCAGAGACACAGGCAGAAGAAGAAGAGGGGAGCCTGATGCGGGACTCGATTCCATGACCCAGGGATCACGACCTGAGCCAAAGGCATATGCTCAACCACTGAGCCACCCAGGCGCCCCTATGCACAGACTTCTAATCACAGCTCATTTTCAGTTTTTATTCAGCCATTCATTTTTTTTCTTTTATAGATGACCATATATTTTATTTTCTGAACTAGAGAGTATTTCTAGGAGTGAAGGGAAGATGCCACGAAATCACTATTACAGACAACAGGTACAACCTATGATTGCCCAGAGCAAATTGGGGCATACTGTTACTCTATTTGCCAGGCACAAGGAAAATTATAACCATGGTTGGCTACATAATTTGTGGGGCCTAGTGCAAAATAAAAATGCAAGATTCCTTGTTCAAAAATTATGAGGAATTTCAAATGGTGACAGGAGAGCATTTCAACAAGCATGGATCTGACTATGGGATCTTGTGTGACTGCCCACGTCATATGCCTAGGAAACTGGCTCTGTTTATCAACAGAGCTAAAATACTTAGGTTCTAGAACTTTTCTCTCCTCACCAAGTAATATCAACATATATTTTTGTCTTAACAGCCCGGGTGGCTCAGTGGTTTAGCGCCACCTTCAGCCCAGGGCCTGGTCCTGGAGACCCAGGATCGAGTCCCACGTCGGGCTCCTTGCATGGAGCCTGCTTCTCCCTCTGCCTGTGTCTCTGCTTCTCTCTCTCTCTCTCTCTCTCTCTGTGTCTTTCATGAATAAATAAATAAAATCTTAAAAAAAATTTAAAAAATTTTAAAGGAATATATCATCACTTAGCTAATTTAAAGTTTATAGTGTATAAAGTAAAATGCAGTGGTCTCGGGCTTTCCATTCTGACATGACCTTAAAGAGTGGGGGGCTAAAGAAGAATGCAAGTTCAGAAAGTTTACATTTAAGGGATTGAAGCAGTTTTAGTTTTTTTGTTCCTAAGGAGCAAGTGTTAACATTATTGATGTAATTAATCTTTTATTCTAAATATTTAACCCCTTAAATATTTATATTTTTGCCCATATAATAATAAATATTATTACAAATAACAAATATTATATGGGCAAAAGGTGTCACTTTAAGAATCATCAACTTTTGATTTAAATACCAACAAGGAAAAAATACAGTAAAGAATGTTGCACAAGCATTTGTCAAATGCAAAGAAAATCACAATTAATGTAGAGAGAGAAGGAGAGGGTGAAAGCAATGAAAAAGCCTTGTATTTATCAAGAGGTAGCCATACCCCTGGAATTTTGATAAAGTAGCTGAATGATAAGTGGCCATCACCAAGTGCTGCTTCTCCTTGTGACAATGGTCATAGAACTTAAGAGAAATCCCCCAGCAGCTGAAACCCTACCTATAAAGAGTGGCTCCAAATAGGGCACCTGAACTAAAGTAAATGAATCCTCTTCTTTCCTAAAAGGAATCTATATTTATAAACTAGCTTTAAAACAGACAAGCATGCAGCCTAGGGAGCATGGCTGAGGGAAAACAGAATAGTGGCATCAATGATACATTCTCAGTAACGAACATGGCTCATATATCTTAGATTGATATTGATTTTCACACTAGATTGTTTTTTACAGTGCTACATGCTGGAAGAGAAGCTTTATTCAGAGTTACACAGATTATCACCCTCATGCAGTACGATTTCTGTGATAATGGATAGGCTCATCAACATCCAAAATTTTAATTCACCTATTGGATGAAATCTGGAATTCTGCAATAAAACTTGTTTCCCCAGAGTCCCAAGTTCTAGGGATACAGGTGCTGCAGTATTTATTAATATCCAACTCAAAGAAAGGAAATATCTGTCTTGTTTATCCTATTAGTTTGGTTAAAATCAATTTTTTTTTTAGTTCCAGAATTATAGTTGATTCTTTCTCTAATTTCAGATGGGCAGACACAGAGACACAGGGTTTGGATAAAGCTATGTACCTCTGAGGCCTGGCAAGAAAGAAAAAGGAGCATCCTGATCAAAGGAAGATGATCGATCACTTTTCTACCACTTTTGGAGAAAGGGAGGAGGGTTGTCATCCTATAAGTCCTCAAAAAGATGGATCCTTTTTTGTTAGCCCAGAGAAAAGAAAACATTTCCTACAAGGGTCAAAGTAGATCAACAGGATGCCACAGGTTGGATGTGAGTCCTATTTCCATGGAGCCTCCTTTTTTTGGAGTGGCCACATGGGCAAAGGTGAGCAATATGATCATAACAGCCCATTGGAATATATCAAAGATTAGTCAGGTATTTAGGAGCAGGGCCAAAAAACAACCATGCAAACCTTTAAAAAATATAATAACCAAATACACACACATATTTCTTTTTTAAGATTTTATTTTTATTTATTTTTAGAGAGAGAAAAAAGCACCAGGTTGGGGAGAGGGAGATAAAGAATATCTCAAGCAGACTCCCTGCTGAATGCAGAGACCGAATTGGGCTCCCATGACCTCAAGATCATGAATTTTGCCAAAATCAAGAGTTGAATTCTCAACTGACTGAACCACCCAGGTGCCCCTCACACTCATATTTCAAATATTGTTTTGGTACCTACATTCAAACTGCTATATGTAATCAAGTTGTTCAAACCACTTCTGTATCTATGCCTGCAGACTTCAAACAGTAAGGAACAGTCTGATACCAAGAAAATTTGGGTGACAAAGTGGTATTTGCTTAGACAGCCCTAGATTCTAGAAAGGGAAGCTTCTGTGGATTGAATTTGAGACTTGAAAAATGCTAATTCTTTATGCTGCTTCATTTCTGACTTGATCATAGGAGCTCCCTGGAGAAGGTGGGATTGTACAGAGAGAAGCAATAAAGAAATCCATGGATGTGAGCAGGTCCTTTGGAGTCCCATACAGACAAAACTTGTGTAGACTTTAAGTTGTTGAGGTTGAAAATTGTGCCATAAATTTTGTTTAACTTCTATAGAATACTTTGCACAGCTTTAAATTGTTTTTTTTTTTTAGCTTTAAATTGTTTTAATCTCAATAATAAAGATCTGTTTCTAAAACATATTCCTGCAAGTTATCCCTCCCCCCCCACCCCGCTTCCTGGTATGCTCTTTTAAGATAAGATTCTGTCTCTAATAGAAACATTGACAAACATATTGTCAATAGAGATGAAATAATTCACTGATTAGAGGATAAAGTTTAACCTTTACACTGGTTGTTACCAATGCTTATTCCAATCCTTTTGAGTAGTGAGCTATTTCAAATTCAATTCTAGTACTCATTCAACACAAACATGAAAAAGAATCCCCCCAAAACCTAAAGGCATGTTAAGTATTTTTTAAAGAGGAATTTGTCAGAATAAACCTCATGTGCTATTATCAAGGCATATTATGGCTACTAAGTAGATCTTTAATCAATAGAATGCTAAGAATTTGAACATCACTTAGAAACACAGTTTATAGACTTAAAACTAAAACCCAAATATAATTTTAAATTGGAATTATTTTTGCATATTGAAATATTCATACCAGTAAGTAGAATAACCTGCTTAAAGAATAAGATTTTTTTTCTTCTTTGATAGAAGGTCCTATATAAAAAGTTTTACTTATCATAAATTTTCAAGGAAACTTTATTGTTCCAGCTAAGAAACTTGTATTTGTGCAGAAAAGCGTTGTCCTTTCAATTTTTTACTATAGTCCATTCAACACATAAGGTGTGGGTTTTTTTTTGTTTATTTTGTCAGAAGCATTTGGACTTGTAAAAAAATACATTATCCTGTATCTAAAAAGTAAACACACATTCTAAGTGTGTTGGGGCAAGCCACTAACCATCTATTTAAAACAAATCTTCCCATTTGATTTTCAGAGCAAAAATGGAAACTGTCTGTTTTGATTTAAATCTGTCCCAGAGCAGTTTCCATGAGTTAACAGGGCTGAATTGTAAACCTAGGAACAAATAAACAAATGAATACCCAAGTGGCTTTGAACAATTGAACCACTGCTTGGTTTCCAGTGGGTGCATCCTCTTCTCAAGCCTGCATTATAATTAAGAGGTTACAATGGAAAGAAACCTGGGACAAAGGCATGGGGAGAGAATGCCAAAATCCTAATGAGAAGAAAAACCCAGGAAAATCTGTTTAATAACCTCACAGCCATTGTTCACATCAGAGTGACAAACAGTATAATATGGTAGAGCTCTTGTGTCCTCTGGCTGTTCAGCGCTGCCTCCACACTTTTTTACTGTGCCAGAACTACTTAGCTTCTTTTTACAGCCCTCACACACATTAAGTCGACAAGGGACGGAGAAAGCCTGCCATGGCAGCATAGGAAAAAGAGGAGACAAATGAGGAATTGGGTCAGACTGGTCAGGGGATAAAGATACATCCTGATTGGATATATAAAGGTTAAGACACATAAGTGACATAAAACCGAGCTATTTCAGTGTTTACTCTATGTATCAACAATAATTAATGTCCTTAATTCTTACCACCCCATAACCCATGCCCTGGGTTTCAGGCTATAATTATTACTTTTTAAATTTCCTAATTGAACTCAAAGGCTCATTACAATAGTAAAGGCATTTAAATCAATAGAAATATAAAGAAAACAGATTTTGCTAGAAAATCTGTACTTCAACAGATTTTAGGATACAACTTTTGGTGAGTATGAAAGTAATCATGTTGATATGTCCAAAGGGCAGAATGCTTGACACTTCCGTATGGAGAGAGACACAATTCCAACTCAGTACTCATTCATCGCACAGCTCAAAAAGAACAGGGATCAACAACCTAAGTTCTTTTAGGGTATAGGGATAAAACATAAATGCATACATTTGGCCAGGTATAAAATGAAGGGAAATAGCAGAGATATTTGCTTGTGTCCATGACAGACTAGCCCATCTACAGAACAAATATAAATGGTAAATTTAAAAACAGCATGATCACACACACACACACACACACACACACACACACACGGAAAACAACTGCTTGAAGGTATTAGAGCAACTAAAGCAGCCAGAAAAAAGGGAAACACGCCTATATAAGCCACAACCTTATCTGCTTTTATTCCGTTTGTTAGGATTAATGTTACAGTTGTTTAGGGTTAGAGAGTGTTGATTCCAAGCATTGTGCATAAAGGCTGAACTGAAAGCATTAGTTTAGAGCTTACATCAGTTTCAGCAGGCTGGGCAGCCAGAAGTTGAAGTTTAAGGTTACTAGGATAGCCAAGACTGAAGGGGCCAAGATTCTGGATAAAAGGCGCTGCAAGCAAGCCCAATGAACTACACGGAATTTCCCCTTGAGATGTGCGTAACTACGAAACTATACTGAGTGAAGTCAACAGCAAGAGACCAGGAAACAAAGTAGAAAACCATTGCTAAGGCACAAAGCAAAGACTTGGCAGTCTCAGGATTCTGGAGAGACACAATTTGGTTTCAGGTCAACTATGGAGGGCCGACTATGACACATCCAGGACTTCAGTTGAGATCTCCTGAATGTCTATGCCCTAGGAATGAGAGCAAACAGAAATTATATAGCCCTGAGTGGGTCAGAGTAATCCTCCCAGACAGTATCTGCCAGAAGAAAATTAAATTTTTCGTAAAAGATAATCTCATCCAGATCCTTTGTATCTTTTCCCAGACAATGTTTGACATTCAATCAAAATTATCTGGCATCCTAGGAAATAAAGCCAAATGACCAAAAATCATAAATGAATACATTCAATAGAACCAGAACAATAGAATACCCAGAAATTGTGGAGTTATCAGGTTGACATTAAAGTAACTAAGATTAATATGTTCAAGAAAATAAAGATGGGGGATCCCTGGGTGGCGCAGTGGTTTGGCGCTGGCCTTTGGCCCAGGGCGCGATCCTGGAGACCCGGGATCGAATCCCACATCAGGCTCCCGGTGCATGGAGCCTGCTTCTCCCTCTGCCTATGTCTCTGCCTCTCTCTCTCTCTCTCTGTGACTATCATAAATAAATTAAAAAAAAAATTAAAAAAAAAAAAAGAAAATAAAGATGGAAAATTTACCAGAGAACTGGAATTTTTAAAAAAGAAAAGAATCAAGAAAAAATTCGAGAATTGAAAAATATAATGATTAAAGTTAGAAATTCATTCCTTGGGTTTAACATAGTTTATAAGGATGAAAGAGCAAAATTCAAAAATATCCAGATTGAAACATGAAATGCAACAAGGATTAAAAAAAAAAACCGAAAAAATTAGAGACAAATGAGACATAGTGAAGAGTCCTAATACATATGTAATTGGGATCTCAAAATGAAGCAAGATATTTGAAGATATATTCACTCAAAGTTTCCAGAAGTGCTGGTTCCATTGAGCTATAGATTTAAGAAGTTCTGCAAACCCCCAACAGGATAATATAAAGAAGCCTATACGTATATATATGATAGTAAACATGAAAACTAGAGACAGAAATATAATTTTAAAAGCAGACCCCTCCTCCCAAAGAGTTGTAACCCTTAAAGGAGCAACAGCTGAATTGAAGAGAAATCAGGAAAATCAGAAAAGATGATATCTTCAAGGTGCTGAAAGAAAATAATTATCAATCTCAAATGCTATATCCAGAGGGGGAAAAATGTATATTTTTAAAGAGAGGTTAGGGGAGGAACAGAGGGAGGGGGAGGGAGAATCCCAAGCTGACTCTCTGCTGAACGTAGAGATTGATGTGGGGCTTGATCTGACAACCCTGAGATCATGACCTGAGCCAAAAGCAACAGCTGGATGCTTAACCGATGGAGCCACTCAGGTACCCTCAGAGAAAATATTCTTCAAAAATTAAAGCAAAATAAAGATACTTTCACACAAATAAGAATGGAAAGCATTCATAGCCAGAAGGTCCACACTTGAAAGCCATGCTTAAGGGAGCTTTCTGAGTAGAGGAAAAAGGACAGCAGATAGATGAATAAAAATGCAAGGAAGAGCACCAGAAAGGATAAACAACGAACTATATGTATACTGACTTTTATAAGCAATAATAATGATGTCTTTAAAGTGGTCTTTAAAATTTAGGTAGAATTATGATAAGTAATCATAATAGCATAAAAAGGGCAGAGAGTCAATACACTTATACTGTTAATTTAAAATAATAAAAACACTTAAATAATCCAAAGGAGAGCAAAAAAGAAGGAAAAAAAGAAGATGAGACAGGAAATGGGTTGGTAATCGACAAATGAATGGATAAAGAAGATGTGGTATATATACACAATGGAATATTACACAGCCATCAAAAGAATGACATTTGCAATGATGTGGATGGAACTAGATGGTGTTATGCTAAATGAAGTAAGTCAGAGAAAGACAAATACCATATGATTTCACTCACATGTGGAACTTAAGAAATAAAACAAATGAAGATAGGGGAAGGGAAGGAAAAATTGAAAAAAAAACAGAGAGGGAGGTGAAACTATAAGAGATTCTTAATTATAGGGAACAAACTGAGGGTTGCTGGAGGAGAAGAGGGTGAGAGGATGGAGTAACAGGGTGATGGGCATTAAGGAGGGCGCTTGATGTAATGAGCACTGGGTGTTGTATGCAACTGATGAATCATTAAATTCTACTGTTGAAACTAATTTTAAAAAAAAGAAAGAAAATGGGTTGGTAATTTAATATCAGTAATTACATTAAAAAGAAACAGACTACATACTTTTAATTGGACTACATTAGCTTAAAAAAATCTGTGATTGCCAGGCTGGATTTTAAACAAGCAAAAATCAACCATAGCCTGCCACAATAAGGCATGTCTTAAGCATAAAACTATAGAAAAGTTCAAAGTAGAAGGATGAAATGGGTTTACCATCACAGTACTAACCAAAACAAAGTTGATATAGTTCTTCTACTAAGATTAGATAAAGTAGACATAGTTAAGTTTGTTCTATTAATTTTTCAATGTATTGCACTCTAGTCAGAACACACAGAACACTCAGTATCTAGTCAGGACACACTTGAGAATTGTTTTATGATCCAGTATATGTTTACGATGTGTTTGATAATCTCGTTATTCAACTCTTTTATTTTTACAGAGTGATCTAAAATTTCCAGCTATGATTATGGGTCTGGTTTTCCTTTTGATTCTATTACATTTTCCTTTATATACTTAGAAGCTATATTCTAAGCTGCATATATATTTAGGGCTATTATATCTTCCGGTTGTATTGACTGTTTCACATTACAAAATGTTCTCTTCTGGTAAATATGCATATCTTCCACAGAAAATTATAAATTATTACTGGGAGAAATAAAAAAAACTAAATATATATATCCATATGTTGGAAAACTACTGAGAAGTTGTCAATCCCTTCCAATGCATGTGTATTTTTTAAAAAATCCAATACCAGTAAAAATTCTAGCAGGTGTGTGTGTATGTGTGTATTTGCAAATAAAAAGGCTGTTAAAATTCATATAGAAATCTAGAGGGTCAACGAGAGAAGATAAATATTTGCAAAAGATCAAAATTGTTAAATATGCCTGCACATATAATCACTTGATTAATGACAAAGACATTTCTCTCACACATTAGAAAAAGTGTCTTTGCCATTAATGATACTAGGTCAATTGGATGTACATATCTAAAAGATGACTGTTCCCTTATTTCATATCAAACACAAAAAACCAATTCCAGACAGATTAATTGTGAATGCAATAAACCATCTAGAGGATATCATAGAACACGGTTCAGCAAATCCAGCTTGCCACCTATTTTGGTAAATAAAGTTTTACTGGAATACATCCACACCCATTCAATTGTGTATTGTCTCTAACTGCTTTTGTGCTACAGTGACAGGATTGAATGGTTGTGAGACAGCATATGCTTACAAAGCAGAAATATTTATTATTTGGTCCTTTACAGAAATGGTGCCAGTCCTTGACATAGAAGAATACTGTCATGTTCTTATGAGATTAAATTTCTTAATTAAATACAAAAAGTACAAATCAGAAATAAAAATTTGTTAAATTACACTTCCTTATAATTAAAAATTTATGTTTATTGGAAGACATTATTAAGGAAGATTGAGAAGTCTTTGTCATACACTTCCAACTGTGGTACACTTTATTATTTGTTCACTGTTTTCATCCTGCTTTCCCTGGTCCCCTTAATCCTCTCTTCTAGGGAGAGGGTACTTCCCTGTCCCAGTGACTTTGGGCTTGATCTTGTGATTTGTTTTGGCCAGTGGTGTCTAAATGGACATGATGCTTTCCATGACTGATAGGTGTTTTGTATTTATTTGTTTATGTATTTAGATTTACTTATTTATTTGAGAGAGAAAGAGAGAGTGAGTGAGCACTAGTGGGAGGAGGGGCAGAGGAACAGGGAGAGAATCTCAAGCAGACTCCTAGCTGAGTGCAGAGCCCACTGCAGGGCTCCATCCCAGGACCCTGAGATTATGATCTAAGCCAAAACCAAGAGTGGAGTGCTCAACCAACTGAACATCCCAAGTGCCCTCACAATAGTTATTTTTAGAGTCATTAATAGTTTATGCCAGCACCACCTCTTGCTCTAACCTTCAAATATGAGAGAACAGGGTATCCCAGATAGTGGACCCAATTACCACTCCTTTATTAGAATGAAAGATGGACAAAGCCAAGTGAGCCAAGCCAAGCTGAACCCAGCTTGGTCTAACAGAGTTCAGAAGAACTGAACAGACCTGCAAGCAACAGATTAAGTGAGTATGGAATATATATTTGTAGTTCTAAGCCACTGAGATTTTAAGAATGTTTACTAAGTGACATATTTCATGAAAGTTAGTACATAGACAAAGGATATGTATCCAGAAAAAAAATCCTGCAAATCAATGAGATAAATAAAAATCCAAGTAAAAAATGTTCAAGGAAGATAATCAAAATGGTCAATAAACATATAACAAGTTGCTCAAAATGCAACAAATTCAAATTAAAACTAAGAAGAGATATTGGTACATTCCCACCAGAATGCCTAAAATGAAAGAAACCCCATCCCCTTACAATATTAGATGTTGATAGTGATGTGGAACAACTCTAACATATGATGCTGGTTGAAGAGTAAGTTGGCATAATCACTTTCAAAAATAACTTGGTAGTAGCTACATAAAAATATGTATAACCCTACAATCCAACACATCTATTCCTGGGAATATACCCAATAGAAATGAGTATAGCTGTGTGACAAAAAACATTTATAAGAAAATTAATGGTAGCATGAGTTATAATAACCCCAATCAGAAACAAGCCAAATACCCACCTACAGTAAACTGGATGTATACACTGTGAGGTTTATTCAAGGAAATAGTACCTGCAATAAAAAAAGAAGAGACCACTAACAAGCCACATAGACATAGATGGATCTAATGTAATTTTGAGCAAGACAAGTCAGATGCAAATAAGTATATCCTGTTATTTCACATTCTATAAACTGCAACAATAGGCAGATTGATTTTTGGAGATAGAAGTCAGATTAGTGGTTGCCTTTGAGGGCAGTAAGCACTAGGAGGGAACATAAAAGAGTCTTTTAGGGTGCTTGTAATATTCTCTCTCTTAATCTAGATGGTGGTTACATGGATGTGTTTACCTTGTAAAAAAAATTCACTGAGCTGTACACTTAATATTTGTGCACTTCATGCTCTACTTGGATAACATGTCTACTAAAAAGAAATAGTACAGCCTATTAACTGAAAGTTAATGTTCACATGATGCTCACATAATGTTCACACACACATACATACATGTATCACTTGAAGGAATTCAATGAAACAAAACAAAACAAACATATTTTGAGTGATGAAGTCAGCTTACATGCCTTCTGCTTAAGGACTTTTATTTCATTCTGTACCAACTAAAAATTGATAATGATTTTTTTCTTCATGTAAAAATTATATTAGGCATAAAAGTAAGGTAATATATAATTTATAATGCCTTTATTTTACTTTCAAATCTTATAGTCTAAGAAAAATATTAGATAGTAACAGTTCCCTGGTGATACAACAATTGAGTGGGAATGCTTATTATTCTAGAACTGCATTTCTAGTAAATGCAGATTTAGAAGATAAAATCCACTCTTAAATACAGAGGGCTGGAATATAAGACTCTGGAAGGCAGGCCCAGCGTGGAGGTGGCTGATGCGGGGATGCTGGCCTGTGCATGGGCAAGGCTCCCTTGTTTCTTGCTCATGGTAGAGCCTGGGGCTGAGGGGCAAGTGGCAGAGAAGAGATGGTTGTTTTATCCTATTCATAGAAAGGAACAGAGTCAGGCAAATGAAGGAACAGGAATAAGTTCCAAACAAAGAATAAGATAAAACCTTAGAAAAAGACCTTAATGAAACACAGATTAAGTGATATATGACTTTGATAAAGAGTTCAAAGTCATGGTCATAAAGATGCTCACTGAACTCAGAAGAATGGATGAAGAATGAAAACTTCCACCAACAGCCGGAAGATACAAGAAAATACCAAAGAAAAGTCACAGAATTGGAGAGTATCCCCATGCTCCTTAAGTTTCCAGTTACAAGAATGACTTAGCAGGTGAAATTTTTGCTCATTGAAAAAGTGTAATGTTTCTAAACATACTGCCATTTTTCTAGAGTTCACATTTTTATTATTGTTTGATGTCTGAGAAACTTAGCCTCAATCCATCCAAGGTATTTTTCTAAGTACCAAAGGTCAGAGTAATCCTGAATAGAGGCTGTAAGATATGGTCTCTACAGTCTTTTTGTGGGAATGCAACTATTACACGAAACTAGTAGGCATAAAGCAGAAAGAAGACAGTCTGTAATAATCCGATATCTTCAGCAAAATTAAGTGCCATCTATGTCTGGCAAAGGCAGTGAGTGCTGATGTCAGGTCAGAGAACAAAGTCAAACAACGTTTCTGAATTCTTCATCAAAGAAAAAGTTGACCTAGAGTCAGGCCTTGAATAACTAGTAAAATCTGGACAGTTATAAAAAAGGGGCAAGGATACTGAGTTTATCTAGCAATGTCAGACAGTGTGTGGGAAAAACGCAAACCAGGAAAGGCTACCAAGTTTAGTTTGCTGATATTAGAGGCAGAGTGAAGATTAGAGGAAAACTGAAACAAGCAAAATGGCCCCAACTATGAGCGCTCTAGCTCCGTGCTTTTCTAGTACGGAGCCCGTACGGACCATCTTGCTGAAGGGTGGACTGTGATTTCGCGGGCTTGGTTTGGGCCTGAGATAGTGCATTTCCGACAAAGTCCTAGGTGACACCAATGCTGCTGGTCTGCGGGTGCACTTTGAGCAGCAAGGGTCTAGAATGCATAAAAAGATTTCAAATTTGATAGGATGAAAAACAAGGTTTGTGGGACCAGAGAGGGGGAAGATACAGGTAGATCATGGTACTAATGAAAACAACAGTAATAACCGTTTATTGAATTTTTATATAAATCATCTCCAATTCTTATATTAGTCTGTTACAGAAGCAATCACAAAGGAGCCAATAATATCAATGTTAAAAACAGGGATGAAGAGGGAGACAAGGACTTTATTAAGGCCAGATAAGTCAGAGAGGACTAAGAAAGTAATGAAGACACAATTCACAGTGGCATGCTTTGGGGTTTGCTTTAGAATCCCATATCAATATTAAAGTGTAGATGACACGGGGTTGCCTTGATGGTCTGGAATGGCTTTGAAGCAATCAAACAGACCTCCACCTGAGCTTGCAATGTCTTCTTTTATATTCATAAAAAAGGGAAGCAAAAACAGTTTGGCTTCATAAAGAAAAGTGCTGAGGCTATGTTCTTTCCTTTTGGTTGTTTGCCGGTCTTAACCTCCCTCGCCCAGTAAGTCATTTGCTTCTGGTTTGTAATTACCTGGTGTAACAGTCTGAGTTCATATTAGGGACCACAGACCATAAAGAATATCATGGGATGTATATTAGTTACCTGTAGATTGAGCACCGAAATTTCAGGCCCTTGCCTTACAAGGCAGATTTGGGGTTTGTAAGATAGTATAAAAAATGTGTAGAAATTTGAGTATAAAAAAATAAGGAAAACCGCTCCTAGGTCTGGTTGTGATGAGTAATTTGGCAGCTCCTTAGAAGGTTAAGAGGGTGGACTGGCCGCCCAATCTTCTAGGAAGTCAAGGGAAATGCTGGTAGGAGAGCCGTGTTAGGATAGATGAATGACCTGCCCTGTCAACGCTATTCAGAGGTCAATGTCCTTGGGGAGGAGGATCTAAGGGCAGATGCCTGTAGAGTATGCTCTCTGCCCCTGCTTGACTTTCTATTGGCAATGTATGAATTTTCAATATGTGTTTATACAGCTGCTCAAGTCAAGCTTTGTGCTAGAAAATAGAAACTCCAGGCAGGAAAACTCCCTTTTCAAAATTAGGAAAGATATTCAGAAGTTAGCAAAAGCCTATGTGTTCTACTCATCTTAAAATATTGTCAGTGTCAGGTGCGTGAAACTTTCAGATAAAGAGATATGTGGGGCAATGAGAAATGTGCTTAATTACCGATAATTTTTACTCATTTTTATCACAAAGTAATCCATTATCATAAAAACAGTAAAATACCAACAAGTAGAAGAGAAAGTAATCACCCATAGTACCGCAACTTAGTTGACATTTTGGGGTGTGTTTTTCCAATCTCTCTTCTATTTTTTTTTTTTTTTGTATTTTATTTGCTCTTTGACACAGTTGTCAGTGTCCATATTAATTTGAATCCTGCTTTTGAAAGTTAACATACTGATTCTCAGCATAACAGATGAAGCCTTCTGGTGGTGTTTCTTATGTTGAAATTATCAAGCATTTCATTCTTGGGAGGTTAAGAGGATTAATATGAATGGATAGTTTATTAAATGGAATGCACAGCCCAGAAAACGGCCTTTTCTTTAGTGCTAAGACTTTGAAAATGTAGTTTAAAACCTTTTTAATCTCTACTTCTGATCAGACCTTTAAAAGGAGATTGCAGTGTGAGGAAGTCCTGGGATGGAGCCCGCATTGGCCTCCTTCTCCCTCTCCTGCTCTACCTGCTTGTGCATGCTCCCTCTCTCTCTCTCTCTCACACATAAATAAATAAAATCTTTAAAAAAAAGTTAAGTGTAGGGTTTGGTGTAGATAAAAGGTGCTGGGATGATTTCTTTACCCTCACTGACTACCACTATGACCTTAAATTTCCTTTTTTAATTTGAAAGATACATTATTAAGGCGAATCTTACATAAAATAAAATGCACTCATTTTTGTACATACAGCCCGATGAATTTTGACAAAATTTCTATACTCATGTAACTACTATGACAATCAAGATTTAGAATAATACTAACCCTCTGAAAAGATCTCTTGTGCTGCGTTTCATCCATTTTCTTCCCACCCCCAGCCCTGAGCAACCCCCAATCTATTTGCTATTCCTTAGATTAGCTTTGCCTGTTCTAGGATTTTATATAAATGGAGTCATAATAGTAAATGTTCCATTGCATTTGGTTTCTTTTACTAAGTAAAATATTTTTTAGATTCATTTGTGTTGTTGTATGTATCAATTTGTTCCCTTCTATTTCTAAATAGTGTTCCCTTGTATATGGGCATTTCACAGTTTGTGTATCCATTCTCAAGGGACATTTAGATGGTTTCCAGAAACGTTCACGTATAGCTTTTTTGTAAGAATACAGGCTTCCATTTCTCTTTGATAAAATACCTTAGGAACACCTGTGTTCACCTGTGTCTTAGATAAGTATGTTTAACTTTGCAGGAAACTGCCAGACTGTTTTTCAGAGTGGTTGTGTAATTTTTTATTTCCAGCAACAATGTATCAGAGTTCCAGTTGTTTGGAATCTTCATCACCACTCAATGTTTCAGACACCTTAGGAGTGTGAAGGGACATCCAATGTAGTTTTTTTTTTTTAATTTAATTTAATTTTTTTTATTTTTAATTTAATTTAATTTAATTTTCAATGTAGTTTTAACATGCATTTCCCTAATGACTACGGGTGCTGAGCATCTTTTCATGAAAATGTTTTGTTTGAGCATTTATATACTTTCACTGGGGAAGTGTCTGTTCAAATATTTTGCTCATTTTTTAAAAATAGGCTGTTTGCTTGCTTGAGTTGCTTAAAAACAGCTTTACTGAGGTATAATTGATATAAATAACTTAATATTTCAAGGCACAATTGGTACGTTTTGATATGTGTGTACACATGAAACCATCACTACGATCAAATAGTGAACATATCCATCACTCCATTACTTCATGTTTTTTTGCCTGGACTCCATGCAAACTGTCAACCCCTTAACTACTAGCATCCCCAAGCAGCCGCTGATATGCTTTTTAAATCTAAAGAACTCTTCATATTTTAGTGGTTGCTTTTGTTGCTCTTACATGTATGACAGGTTATAAACTCTACCATAGAGAGTTATTATTTTTGTTTAAAAACCAATTCTATTTTATTTATACCCCTTTGAATTTTTACTGGGTTTTAAATATTCATCTTTAATAATAGTCTACCTTCAAATTATGTTATACTACTTCTTGTGTAGTATAAGAAACTTATAACTGTATACTCCAAATTCCTCTCACCTATCTTCTGTTCTAGTTTTTTATCTCTCATACTTTGGATTTGATGTGTTTCATCACTTTTGGAAAATTCTTGGCCATTGTGTGCTCAAATATATCTTCTACCTAATTCTTTCTTCTCCTTTATGATTCAATTATACAAATTTTAGACTGTTCGATAATTCTAGGATCCTCTTTCTGTTGTTTTTTTAATTTCATTTTTTTGTCTTTGTGCTTTGATTTATGAAATTCCTATTGTCCTATTTTCCAGTTTACTGATTCTTTCCTTAGTTGTGTTGAGTCTTCTTTCTTTTTTTTTTTTAAAGGTTATTTATTTATGAGAGGGAGAGAGAGAGAGAGAGAGAGAGAGAGAGACAGGCAAGGGAGAAGCAGGCTCCATGCAATGAGCCCAACATGGGACTCAATCCCCAGTCTCCAGGATCAGGCCCTGGGCTGAAGGTGGCGCTAAACCGCTGAGCCACCTGGGCTGCCCTGTATTGAGTCTTCTAATGAGCCTGTCAAAGGCATTCATCTTGGGACTCCTGGGTAGCTCAGCGGTTGAGCATCTGCCTTCGTCTCAGGGTGTAATCCTGGGGTCCTGGGATTGAGTCCTGCATTGGGCTCCCCACAGGGAATAAATAAACAAAATCTTTAAAAAAAACCCAAAACAAAGCTTTCCATCTTGTTACCATGCTTCTTATTTCTATTATTTCCACTAGATTTTTCCATCTATTGGCTAAAATTCTCCTCTCAATACATTTTGTCCATTTTTTAAACTAGAGCCACTGATATATTTTTAATTAACATATTGCTACATTATTAGTTTCAGAGATAGAATCTAGGGATTCATCAGTTGCATACAACACCCAAGTGCTCATCACACCACGTCCCTTCCTTAATGCTGCGCATCACCCAGTTACACCATCTCCCACCCACCTCCCTTCCATTAACCCTCAGATTTCTATAGTTAAGGGTCTTTTATGGTTTGTCTTTCTGTTTTCATCTTATTTTATTTTTTCTTCCCTTCCCCTATGTTCTTTTGTTTTATTTATTCAATTCTGCATGCGAGTGAAATCATACGGTATTTGTCTTCCTCCAACTGACTTAAAGCCATTGACATATTAAGAACACATATTTTTATTTATTATTTTTTTTAAGATTTTTTATTTATTTACGACAGACACACACACATACACACACACACACAGAGAGAGAGAGAGAGAGAGAGAGAGGCAGAGACACACAGACAGAGGGAGAAGCAGGCTCGGTGCAGGGAGCCTGACGCGTGACTCGACCCCTGGTCCCCAGGATCATGCCCTGGGCCGAAAGTGGCGCTAAACCGCTGGGCCACCAGAGCTACCCAAGAGCACATATTTTTAATTCCCTGTCTGATAGTTTCAATATCTGTTTTCATCTTGGGTCTGGTTATGCTTATTCCTTCATCTCTTCACAAGGGATTTTTTTTTTTTCTTCTGAGTGCTTATATATACATAGAACAGTAAAGACCAAAGTAAGCAGAATATATCTCTAGAAATGGGCAAGGCTTTTTCTTCTAAGTCATTATTGCTGGAGTTTGTATCCAAGTACTCAGGAGTGAGCTGATTTGTGTTTGTGTGTTGTCGCTATGATTATCTTCTGTGCACAACCAACTGCAAATCTCTCTACCATTACCTTATATATATGGTATGGGTTGCCACAGAGTTACGTTTCTTCTCCACCTTCTACTTTTGTCCTTCTTTGTGCCAATGCTTAAGAGGGGGTTTTGCCTCCATCTTGTTAACTTTCTTTTAATGGAAAACTGTGTTTGCTACTCTTTATGGCCTAGAGGTGGAGCAAAGGTGATTCTGTATATCCTAGCCTAGTCTTAGGTTTTAGGCATGCCATCTGTCTTTGGTTCGCAGTGGGGAGCTTTCTCAGTGATCCTGCTTCTCTTCTATGTGGCAGCCAAATTTTGCCATGGTGGGTCTTATGTTTGAAAATTTTCAGCCCCTCTCCAGCAATAGGAGACCATTCATTGCCTGGGTTTTCTATTCTTTCTCCAGGGAAACAGGAACGTTTTATTTTACCCTTTCCTCAGATTCAAAGGGCCTTCATCTATACCCTAGAAGCAATAGGTTTTCTGCCCTTTGCCTACTGGGCTAAGAGTTTTATTCCACAGGGGAGAGGCATCTGATGGAGCTTCGGGATTTCTTCACAGCAGTGGTTGTACCCTTCCCAGGTCTATAGTACTGAGAAAGGATTTCTTTGGTCTCTTGCCTTGCCCAAAGCCTTTTCCCTTGGTGCCCAGTAAGTGTCGGTTGAAAAGAACCTGCAAGTGGACCCTCCATTGGTCAGCAGTTCCCACATTCTGCTACAATTTAGCCAGAGCTCACTTCCTTTCTCTTCAGAAGGGCCTGTCTTTTCTTAGATTTCAGGTCACTTAGTTGCTTTGTGATATTAGTCCTGTGATGGACACAAGAAGAATGATTATTTGGGGGGTTATATGACTTTCTATTATTGCTGGGTGTGATTAACACTTTCAGAACCTTTTTAATACACTCTCATAGATATATATGTCTTTAAAGCATTAATAAAATATTTTATGTTTGGGATATACTTGATATGTTTTTCCTTTTTCTTTAGAGATAAAATATTTGATATGCATTGCCTTTGGTTCTATTCCCTGAGCTGCTTTGAAGCTTCTTTTTGAAAAAGAAGTCTATGACATTCTACAATATTAACTGTATGAATGATTTGGGGTGGTGGAAATGAGGAGACTTTTACTAGCCTGTATTCAACTAGCTGTGGCAAGCTGGAAACATCTGGGAAATTACCAGAAGAATAATTTATAGACACAGAAACAGACTTTTGGGCATTCTAGTATTTTTTTGCCCACAAAAGTCTAAGCATTGAAACTCTGCTTCAAAGTATAATATGAATTGTGTCATTGGGAATGAGGTGGCAATGTTACCTATATATATATTAAACTAACCTTGAAAACAAATAAAGATATTTACTAATGACTTGAATGAGGGAGATCCTATGCAAATGGTTCAAGCAACAAAATTATTATCATAAATGATTTATTCTCAAGAAGTGGCTATGATAGATATGTCATATGTTAACCCTTTAGTGAGTGGGATTGCTCTGAATGGTTTAGATTTCTTAGTCCACTGATGGTAATGTGCTTGGAAAACAATTTTCCCTAATATCAGCAATTTCTTCTGTTATATTATAGAAGAAGTATTTTATTATTTTTAACTACAGTAGGCCAACAGGATATTGTATACATTCTTTAATGAGATTCCCTGGCAAATCATTAGTATATGACCAATGTACATTAACCTACCTTTGCAGAAAAATAATAGGTTAATAATTTTGACAGTTTGGCTTCTCATGTCAAGTTTTTTTTTTTTTTAAGATTTTATTTATTTATTCATGAGAGACACACAGAGAGAGAGGCAGAGACACAGGCAGAGAGAGTGGCAGGCTCCATGCAGGGAGCCCAATGTGGGACTCCATCCCCGGTCTCCAGGATCACACCCTAGACTGAAGGTGGCGCTAAGGCATTGAGCACCCCCGGGCTGCCCTCCTGTGAAGTTTTGAAGATGAAGCACTAAATGCAACATTATTTTAATCCTTTTCTGGAAGTCTATCATTGATGTAGAATAACACAAAATGATGCACATTGTAGGGGAAATAAGATATACATTTAATATAAATATGTGTGTGATGAAAATATTAACTTCCAGGTAATGAAAGAGTATTCATATTGGCATGAGAACTCATTTTTTTTCCATTTTGTGGCTTTTAAATTGTGATGAAGTAAAGAAATTACCCTTTTGACAGTACATTGAGTTCCTCTGAGGAATAACTACTGCACTCTCATAGTGTTATTTTTTTTAATTTTTTTAAAGAAAAAACTGAACTCTTCTTTCTTCCTTCCCTTTCTCGTTCTTAAGTATGCTAGTGGAGATTTATGTTTTAGAGTTGGTCAAGTCAAATAAGACAATAGTTGAAGTTTTTAAAATTGGTTTGTAGATTTTATTAATTTTGCTCTTTTTGAGGCTGCTATTAATTATTTTTAAATATTTGAATTAATTGCATTTATCATAAATTAGACCTGAGGCTTATTTATGCATTCTCATGGAGGATGTAATTACAAATATGAAAAGAAACAAACAAAAAAAAAAACAGCTAGGACTTCTGCAAACTCAGCTTGCTTAATGTTTCAGAGTACTGTTAATAAAATCAACATAACTAATTTGTATTTCTGAGTTCTGAGTGGATAGATATTAAAACAGGAAAAATCTTCTTTGTGATCAAGTGAAATAAAAAAAGCAAGATTCCCTTTACAAATGTAAAAAAAAAAAATGACTTTAACTCAGGGCATTTCTGTAGAAGCCAAAGTCTATATCTCAGAAATGTGTCTATAGCCAGGATTCTTATCTAGGACTGGATTGTGATTTGATTCAATAGGCAAAATATTTATAGAATGACAAAAATGAAGTTATCTCCTGTGTATTATGTGCTACTAGTATCCTTTGATCATTGTGATAAACCAAAAACAAGCAAACAAACAAAAAAACATTCTACAGATTTCCAGTGTACCCCTTGGGAGCAATACTGTTCTGTTTAGATCCCCAGGCTTACCCAACACAAGGCCAAAGAACTATTGAGGACCAACAACCTCAAATTTTTGAACTTGAAAAGCACATATACTAGCTGTGACTGACTGACTTAGCAGAACTTGGAAAGCTGACCTGAAGCCAGCAGTCAGGAAAACGGATAATTAAACAATAAATAAAAAGACTAAAGAATTTGTGACCATATGTTTCTCTAGGATGGCGGTAAATGTAGGGCCAAAAGCAAAATTGTATGGGAATCTGTTTTAAATTAAGTTTGGAGGGAGGCACTGACTAAAAAAAAAAAAAAAAAAAAAAAAAAAAAAAAAGAAATGAAATGAATATCTCCACCTGAATGCGACATCTCTATTTCTAACTGTTGATTTCATTTGATTTCCAGAATCCTGGCAGCCAGTATTGTACCATCTGAACAGTGGCTTGAAGGATTTCTCAGGGTCTCTCAATAACCTAAGAAGAGCTAAAAATAATGATTTAAGGGTTACCTGACAAAACCAGTCAGATAACCATACAATGAAAAATCCCTGCTTCACTTTTATAAGCAAGCCCCGTTCTAGAGCTCAGATCCTCAAATTAATTCATACAGCCCCATGCTTACAGAGGAGTGGGAAGTCAAGTATTACTTTGTGCCAAAGCTAGAGACTCAAATAAACAAACCAGTGCAACCTGGGGGGAAAGAAAGAGAACTAGATTGGGGTCAGAAGACTCCAAAAAATGATCATTCATGTCCTTATCAAAGAAAAATACTACATCCTTCAAGTGGTTGTTATAAAAAGGAAGAACAGAGTGGGGGCAGGGCAAAATGGCGGGGGAGTAGGGTCCCCAAGTCACCTGTCCCCACCAACTTACCTAGATAACTTTCAAATCATTCTGAAAACCTATGAATTTGACCTGAGATTTAAAGAGAGAACAGCTGGAGCGCTACAGAGAGAAGAGTTTGTGCTTCTAACAAGTACAACTCGTTTTTAGCCACTCTGCACTGAGCAAAATGACTAGAAAGAACTCACCAAAAAGAAAGAATCAGAAACATTACTCTAAACAGAGTTACAGAATTTGGATTACAATTCGATGTCAGAAAAGCCCATTCAGAAGCACAATTATAAAGCTCCTGGTGGCTCTGGAAAAAAGCATAAAGGATTCAAGAGACTTCATGACTGCAGAATTTAGATATAATCAGGCCAAAATTAAAATCAATTAAATGAGATGCAATCCAAACTGGAGGTCCTAACGACGAGGATTAAAGAGGTAGAAGAAAGACTGAGTGACATAGAAGACAGGTTGATGGCAAGGAAGGAAGCTGAGGAAAAAAGAGAAAACCAATTAAAAGATCATGAGGAAAGGTTAAGTGTAATAAATGACAGCCTCAGAAGAAAAAAAAAACATTTAATTGGGGTTCCAGAGGGCGCTGAGAGGGACAGAGGACCAGAAAATATATTTGAACAAATCATAGCTGAGAACTTCCCTAACTTGGGGGGGAAACAGGCATTCAGATCTAGGAGATAGAGAAGTTCCCCCCTAAAATCAATAAAAACCATTCAACACCTTGACATTTAATAGTGAAACTTGAAAATTCCAAAGATAAAGAGAAGACCCTTAAAGCAGCAAGAGACAAGACATCCCTAACTTACATGGAGAGAAATATCAGATTGACAGCAGACCTCACCACAGAGACCTGGCAGGCCAGAAAGGGCTGGCAGGATATATTCAGGGTCCTAAATGAGAAGAACATGCAGCCAAGAATACTTTATCCAGCAAGGCTCTCATTCATAATAGAAGGAGAGATAAAGAGCTTCCAAGATAGGCAGAAACTGAAAGAATATGTGACCACCAAACCAGCTCTGCAAGAAATATTAAGGGCAACTCTGTGAAAGAAAGAGGAAGTCCAAAGAAACGATCCAAAAAAACAGACTGAATGGGTATTATGATGACACTAAATTCAATAGTAACTCTGAAAGTGAATGGGCTTAATGATCCCATCAAAAGGTGTAGGGTTTCAGACTGGATAAAAAGACAAGATCCATCTATTTGCTATCTACAAGAGACTCATGAGATCTAAGGACACCTAGAAGGTTGGAGAACCATTTACCATTCAAATGGCTCCCAAAAGAAAGCAGGGGTAGCAATCCTCATATCAGATAAATTAAAGTTTATCCCAAAGACTGTAGTAAGAGATGAAGAGGGAAACTATATGATACATACCATCCAACAAGAGGACCTAAAAGCATGAATATTTATGCCCCTAATGTGGGAACTGCCAAGTATATCAATCAATTAATAACCAAAGTAAAGACAAAATTAGATAATAATACACTAATACTGGGAGACTTCAACATGGCACTTTCTGCAAATGACAGAGCTTCTAAGCACAACATCACCAAAGAAACAAGAGCCTTAAATGATACACTGGACCAGATGGATTTCACAGATATTTACAGAACATTACATCCAAATGCATCTGAATACACATTCTTCTCAAGTGCACATGGAAGTTTCTCCAGAATAGACCACATACTGGGTCACAAATCAGGTCTTAACTGCTACCAAAAGATTGGGATTGTCCCCTGCATATTTTCAGACCACAATGCTTTGAAACTTGAACTCAATCACAAGAAGAAATTTGGAAGAAACTCAACACGTGGGGGTTAAAGAGCATCCTGCTAAAAGATGAAAGGGTCAACCAGGCAATTAGAGAAGAATTAAAAAGATTCATTGAAACTAATGAGAATGAAGATACAACCATTCAAAATCTTTGGGATAAAGCAAAACCACTCCTGAGAGGGAAATACATCGTAATACAAGCCTCCCTCAAAAAACTGGAAAAACTCAAATGCACAAGCTAACCTTGCACCTAAAGGAACTGGAGAAAGAACAGCAAATAAAACCTACACCCAGCAGAAGAAGAGAGTTAATAAAGACTCAAGCCCAACTCAATGAAATAGAGACCAGAAAAACTGTAGAGCAGATGAACAAAACCAGGAGCTGTTTCTTTGAAAGAATTAATAAGATAGATAAACCATTAGCCAGCCTTATTAAAAAGAAAAAAGACTCAAATTAATAAAATCATGAATGAAAAAGGAGAGATCACTACCAATACCAAGGAAATACAAACGATTTTAAAAAACATATTATGAGCAGCAATACAGCAATAAATTAGGCAATCTGGAAGAAATGGACACATTTCTGGAAAACCACAAACTACTAAAACTGGAACGAAGAAATAGAAAACCTGAACAGGTCAATAACCAGGGAAGGAACTGAAGCAGTCATCAAAAACCTCCCAAGACACAAAAGTCCAGGGCCTGATGGCTTCCCAGGGGAATTCTATCAAACTTTTAAAGAAGAAACAATACTTATTCTACTAAAGCTGTTCTGAAAGATAGAAAGTGATGGAATACTTCAAAACTCATTTTATGGGGCCAGCATCACCTTAATTCCAAAATCAGACAAAGACCCCACCAAAAAGGAGAACTATAGACAAATATCCCTGATGAACACAGATGCAAAAATTCTTGACAAGATACTAGCCAATAGGATCCAACAGTACATTAAGAAGATTATTCACCATGACCAAGTGGGATTTATCCCTGGATGCAAGGCTGGTTCAACACTCGTAGAGCAATCAATGTGAAAGATCATATCAACAAGAAAAAAAAACAAGAACCATATGATCCTCTCAATAGATGCAGGGAAAGCATTTGACAAAATACAGCATCCATTCCTGATCAAAACTTTTCAGAGTGTAGGGATAGAAGGAACATTCCTCAGCATCTTAAAAACTACCTACAAAAGCCCACAGCAAATATCATTCTCAATGGGGAAGCACTGGGAGCCTTTCCCCTAAGATCAGGAACACCACAGGGATGTCCACTCTCACTGCCGCTATTCAACATAGTACTGGAAGTCCTAGCCTCAGCAATCAGACCACAAAAAGAATAAAAGGCATTCAAATTGGCAAGGAAGAAGTCAAACTCTTCCTCTTTGCAGATGACATGATACTGTACATAGAAAACCCAAAAGGCTCCACCCCAAGATTGCTAGAACTCATACAGCAATTCGGTAGTGAGGCAGGATACAAAATCAATGCCCAGAAATCAGTGGCATTTCTACACACTAACAATGAAATTGAAGGAGAAATCAAGGAGTCAATCCCATTTACAATTGCACCCAAAAGCATAAAGTACCTAGGAATAAACCTGAACAAAGAGGTAAAGGATCTATACTCTAAAAACTTATAGAACACTCTGAAAGAAATTGAGAAAGGCCCAAAGAGATGGAAAAACATTCTGTGCTCATGGATTAGAAGAATTAATAATGTGAAAATGTCAATGCCATCCAGGGCAATTTACACATTTGATGCAATCCCTATCAAAATACCATGGACTTTCTTCAGAGAATTGGAACAAAAAATCTTAAGATTTGTATGGAATCAGAAAAGACCCCAAAGGCCAGTGGAATACTAAAAAAGAAAACCATAGCTCGGGGCATCACAATGCCAGATTTCAGGTTGTACTACAAAGCTGTGCCATCAAGACAGTGTGGTACTGGCACAAAAACAGACACATAGATCAATGGAACAGAATAGAGAATCCAGCAGTGGGCCCTCAACTCTATGGTCAACTAATATTCGACAAAGGAGGAAAGACTATCCACTGGAACAAAGACAGTCTCTTCAATAAAGGGTGCTGGGAAAATTGGACATCCACATGCAGAAGAATGAAACTAGACCACTCTCTTGCACCAGACACAAAGATAAACTCAAAATGGATGAAAGATCTAAATGTGAGACAAGATTCCATCAAAATCCTAGAGGAGAACACAGGCAACACCCTTTTTGAACTTGGCCACAGTAACTTCTTGCAAGAAACATCCATGAAGGCAAGAGAAAAAAGCAAAAATGAATTATTGGGACTTCATCAAGATAAGAAGCTTTTGCACAACAAAGAAACAGTCCACAAAACTAAAAGACAACCTACAGAATGGGAGAAGATATTTGCAAATGACCTATCAGATAAAGGGCTAGTTTCCAAGATCTATAAAGATCTTATTAAACTCAACAGCAAAGAAACAAACAATCCAATCATGAAATAGGCAAAAGACATGAACAGAAATCTCACAGAGGAAAACATAGACATGGCCAACAAGCACATGAGAAAATGCTCTGCATCACATCAGGGAAATACAAATCAAAACCACAATGAGATCCCACCGCACACCAGTGAGAATGGGGAAAATTAGCAAGACAGGAAACCACAAATGTTGGAGAGGATGTGGAGAAAGGGGAACCCTCTTGCACTGTTGGTGGGAATGTGAACTGGTGCAGCCACTCTGGAAAACTGTGTGGAGGTTCCTCAAAGAGTTAAAAATAGAACTGCCCTAGACCCAGCAATTGCACTGCTGGGGATTTACCCCAAAGAAAAGATGCAATGAAATGCCGGGACACCCGCACCCCGATGTTTATAGCAGCAATGTCCACAATAGCCAAACAGTGGAAGGAGCCTCAGTGTCCATCGAAAGATGAATGGATAAAGAAGATGTGGTCTATGTATACAATGGAATATTCCTCAGCCATTAGAAATGACAAATACCCAATATTTGCTTCGACATGGATAGAACTGGAGGGTATTATGGTGAGTGAAGTAAGTCAATCGGAGGACAAACATTATATGGTCCCATTGATTCATGGAATATAAAAAATAGTGAAAGGGAATTAGGGGGAAATGAGCGAAAACGAGTGACAATATCAGTGAGGGTGACAGAACATGAGAGACTCCTAACTCGGGGAAATGAACAAGGGGTGGTGGAAAGGGATGTGGGCAGGCGGTTGGGGTGACTGGGTGACGGGCACTCAGGGGGGCACTTGACGGGAGCACTGGGTGCACTATATGGTATACTATATGTTGACAAATCGAACTCCAATAAAAAAATACAAAAAAAAAATTAAAAAGGAAGACCAGAGACATAAAAAGAATTAATGAAAAGTAAGAAAGTGAGAAGAAAAGTAAAAAAAAAAAAAAAAAAAAAAAAAGAAGAAGAAGATAAAGTGAGAAAATTGCCAAGAAAGTAGACTTAAATGCAAAGAGGAAAACAATCTGCATGAAAAGGTGAGAGGCTCTGATCTTCTCAGCAGTTCCAGGCAGTGAGAACTAAATGGAGAGGCGAAAACAATCCAGTGAGCTATTCAAGAAGACTTCCTGGGTTATGTGTGGTGCTGTTTTGGGGGACAGGTGGGTCTCCACGGGTCACTTGGGGCAAGTTCATTCCAGTGATACTTCCCAGGACAAGTTATAGGAATTCGGGGCAGCTCTCAGTCCCAATTTACTAGAGACTTTGAAACAAAAGGGATTATCTTTTGAAGCCTGAATGACTACCTCAGACGGCTTTAAGTCATTCTGATGTGCTCAGAATGGAGTGCGGTGCATAACAAGGTGTGGTGGACAGTTGGTAAATAGTCAGTGACTTGAGGTATTCCATGCTAATCCTATACTGTGCCTGACTGGGAGTGGGTCTCAAGGGGCTGTTGTCTCTGGATATTCCTTCCTGGGGCTATATATTAAAAAGAAAGAGAGTTAGATTTAAAATTCATGTCAGGCATGGCAATAGTGTTTTTCTAAATTAAAAAAAAATCAGGAATTCTCCTACTTGCACATAATTTTTTTTCTGAATTGTAAATTTGTTTTATGAAAAGCTTTACAAAGGGATACAAATTAAATGACATTTAATTTGTTAAAAAGAATAAAATTATATTGAATTGGCTATGCTTCAGAAATTCTAGGGTACCTGCAAGTAGCCTTAGGTTATAAATGCAAATATATTTCATTACAACTTTGTTCTACAATCAATGCATCCTTCGTAAGTAAGCTGAATAGAGCCAGACTGTGTGATAAATATCACTTTCAATCAATGGCACCTGAGGTCCTGTATCCTATTGGAATCTTTTAGATGGCTGAACTTTTTGGAGATGGCTTCATTATTTGGCATCTACCTGTGAATATTTGGGTCATAAGTATAAACTTCCATAACTTTGGATCAGAAGAGGCTACAAAGCCTCTTTCAGACACACGGAGAAAGGACCATTTATAATAGTGAATAATAGAGGACACTTTTGGCTTCTTTTGGGGGAAATCTGAAAATTAAATACTTGTAAGACTACTGCTTGGAACAAAAGGCTTTATTTTTGTAATCAAATTATAAAAATGTAATAAATCAGAGAACTACAAAGATACTATATGTCAATTTAGGTCCCTCTGCCAGGACTATGTCCTAACCTGTTTTCTGTCTTACCTTTTGCTATTTGAATGTATGTATCACTATTTATCAGTGTGGCTCTTTCCCTACATTTATTTTATGTGGTGATGATTATTTGTGTTCTTGGATATTAGCTAGACTTGGAAAATGAAATCTAATTTGGGCCATGGAGCCAAACAGACCGTATATACCTTTACATTTTTGAGATTGTAGTGTTTACCATTTCAGATGATTCTTTAGTTCAGAGCACTTGGGTATTTTTTTGTCCATTTGGCATCTTGGAGCTTTGGAAAGGAATCAATTGTTAGTATTTTCCCAATGAATCAGATTTGCTCTGTTCTTCTGATTCTACTTGTAGGTATAGCCATAGTTGGTCAGCCATGCCGATGCTGTTGGGAATGCAGAATTAGGTACATGTTGTTTTGGCACAGTTGAAGCAAGGAGTATTTTATTGCCATCCCGGTAGATTTAAGCTTCTTATCCTTTAAAGTCACCCAGACTTCTGGCTTGTCATCTCTTTCAAATCTCACTACTTGTGCTTCCTGGTTTGCCCTTTCATTTTAGATTCATTCTGTATCTCCTTGGTGCTTGGGGAGTCCAACAATGGCAGCACCAACTGCTGGAGAGTGAAACATTCCATCTAACCATAGGGATTTTATCTTGCTTAACGCCAAATTACTTATTCAATATGGTGTGGTAAACAAAATGTAGTAAAGCTAAGAGAAACTACTTTTATCTTTGCTAATAAACACAACTCATATTTAAAATTACTTCTAAAATATGTCCTTCTTCTGTGATCTTATACTGGCTGGCATTCTCTGAAGAGAATCTAATCACCCAGTATGATATATTTCCTTTGTTTTTGTGTTAAGTAAACATTTTGTTTAAAATACTCCTTAACATTTCTTATCCACTTAAAATGTCATTTTTCTGTGACGCCTGGGTGGCTCAGCAGTTGAACGTCTTGCCTTTGGCTCAGGGCGTGATCCCAGAGTCCTGGGATCAAGTCCTGCATTGGGCTCGGCATGGAGCCTGCTTCTCCTCCCTCTACCTGTGTCTTTGCCTCTCTCTCTGTGTTTTTCATGAATAAATAAATAGAATTTTTAAAAAATGTCATTTTTTCCTTTATTTCTCCTCCTGAACTATTTTTAAGACCTTTCTATATGCAAAGAACTAATTGGCACAATTTTTAACCTTGAGAAACTTATGAGCGAGTGAGTGGAAATAACTATATGACAATACAAACTGCTAACCTTTATGGAGGTTCATACTATGTACTAGATTTTGTATGAAGATCACAGGGAATCTCATTTAATACTCAGAATAACACTGTGAGGTAGGTTAATGTTGCTTTCACTCTAACAGATGGAGAGATAGGTTCAGGGACTTTGGATTTTTGGCCTAGGTTGAAGAAACTATGTTTTCTAACTTCAAAGCAGAGAGAATTTTACACGATGACTCACAATGTTTCCAAAGGCAGAAATGTGGACTGAAGAGAATACATATCCTAAAAAGTGATACAGATCAAATTCACTGAGGACACAGAGAAGAGATATGGATAGGTGGGAAAGGTGAGATCAGGAATGGATTTGTGGAGTAGCTGGTAATTAAATGGAATCTTGTATGACATCAGCGTGTTAAGATAGTGTGTACGTTTTGATGTATAATTAACCTTCCTTAAAAATGGAAGCACATAATCAGTGTGAGACTAACATTGCCAAAGAAAGTATTAACCACCAAATATTTCAGTATGAAAAACTATTCAATATATTTTACAAAAAAAAAACTTGCAAAAAAATATCCTTTGAGATGATAACGGAAGAGAGAGTAGGAGTCTTTACCTTGGCGAATAAAAGATTGAGATTTGTTAATGTGTCAAGTTTGGATTGTCATTGTAATGAGAAAAGACAATCTACCTCACTTTTAGCTCTCTACATGTTCACTAATAAGTTTAAAGGCACACTGGAGTTGAGAAGTTGATGCTAGTAAAAATTAATTTTGTTCACTTGATACAATTGAAAAATAAAAAAACTTTGGAAAAAAGATTCAGTTTATTAAAGTCTATAAGGCTTCATTAGAGATTGGGCTTATTGCCTTGGTTGGGGGAAGAAAAGGGATAGTATCTGGCTATAAGATACATATAAAAATATATTAAAATATATAGTATTAAATATAATAAAATAAAATATATATGAAAATTCATTTAATGATGTACTATATAAAATAATAAAAAGAAATTAATTTTATTAGCTATGATATTTGCTTTAATTAACTCAGTGTTAATTGTTTAATGATTTAAACAGATCAGTACAGGACAAAAATTGAAAAACAGTAAATGATTTATAGGTAATTTGGAAGTATATTGGTAAAAACTTGAGTGATAGCCAGCTATCTCTTTTACTGGAAGAGTAGTCTGTGGTTCACATAAAATAATTTATTAAAATTTTTAGTTTTGTATATTACTGTCATGCACAAAAGAAAATACAATAAAATAGTATAATGAACCGTATGTTCCCATTACCTAGACTCAGTAGCTCTCAACCTTGTTGCCCAACGTGTTCCATTTATCTCCATCCCTTAATTTTTATTTATGCTAGAATCTTTTAAAAGAAACTTCAGACATTCATGCTGTTTAACTCTAAATACTTCACTATATGTTGCTAACAACCGAGAGATTTTTAAAAATGTAGTCACAATGCCAGTATCACATTTAGAAAGGCAGTAACAATCTATCAGCTAGTACCTAGTCCATACTCAAATTTCAACTGTTCTAAAAATGTCTTTTTTACAGGTGGCTTATTCAATAAGAGATCCAAACAAGGCCTAAGCAGTACATTTTATTTGGTTGTCTCTTTAAGTCTATAACAGATCCTCCTCATTTCTTTAGCAGAAATAAGATCAGAAATAAGAATTGTCCTTTAGAATATTCTATATTTTGGATTTGGCTGTTTATTTCCTTGTCATATCAAATAACTTGTTTCTTTACCCTCTGCTTTTCATAAATGGTAGTAATATGTAGAAGTTCGATTATATTCAGGATAAGATGACTCATTTTAAATTTATTAGATGACTCTAAATTTATTAGAAATGCTTGCAAAAGACAATTGTCAGTATGTTATAGAATTATTTAGTATCTCAGGTAAGTGAGTCTATACATACAGTAAAAATGATGTACATTTTACATATAATAAAATAGACAGTTCTCAAGTATCCAATTTGATGAGTTTTGACAATACTATAGTCCCATTTACCCACTATCCAAAATAAGCCATGGTACATTCTCACCACCCCAGGGGGTTCCTTTTTGCCCCTATCTGGTCAGTCTTCCCTCCCAAAGGTAACCATTCTCTGATTCCATTCAGCACACCCTAGTTTTACTAGTTCTTGGATTTTATATAAACGGCTTCTTTTTCTCAAGAAAACACTTTTATGAATCATCCTTATTGTTGCATGAATTGATAGTTCTTACCTTTTTATTGCCGAATAGGATTCTGTTGTATAACTATTCCTCAATTTGTTTATCAGTTCTGCTGAGGAACATCTGAATTGTGTCCAGTTTTCAGCTGCTATGGATATTCTTTTCTATCAGCTTTACTGAAGTGTAATTAAAAATGAAATTGTAATATATTTAAAGCGTACAAATGTGATGATTTGATATATATATACACATTGTGAAAGAATTCCCACCATTGAGTCCATTAATACGTGTCAATTCATTCATTCATTCATTCATGCATTCACTAAGAACAATTAAATTCCACTCTTTTAGCAGCTTTTAATCATACAGGGGCACCTGGGTGGCTAAGTAGGTTGGGTGCCAGACTCTTGGTTTCAGTGCAGGCCATGATCTCATGATCTCAGGGTCATGAGATGGAGTCATTCCCCCACCCCACACCCGGATGGCCCTGAGCTCAGTTCAGAGTCCGCTTGAGATTCTTTCTCCCTGCCTCTTTCTCTCCCTCAGCAACTCACCACGTTCACATGCTCTCTCCTCCCTCAAATAAATAAGTAAAGTCTTTAAAATTTTTTTAATTAAAAATATAGTAAACATTTTTTTTGGGGGGAGGCATATACTTTCATCTCTCTTGGGTAAAAACCAAGATATAATCTCTAAGTTATCCTTCTGGAATTTAAGAAAATTTTCCTTATTGTAAGGTTGCAAAGATCTTCTGTAAGATTGCAAAGTTCTAGCTTTTATGTTTAGGTCTATAATCCACTTTGAATTGATTTTTGGGTATGGTGTGAAGTAGGGGTCCAGGGTCTTTTTTCATCCAGACATCTATCTGTACAGTCTTTCCAGCACCATTTGTTAACAAGACACTGCTTTCCCCAAGGAATCTTATGCCTTTGTTGAAAATCAATTGCTTGTTTACATGTAGACATATTTACATCTCTGTATTCCAATAATAAACTGTCCTGATTAGTTTAGCTTTAGAGCAAGTGTTGAATTCAGAAGGTGGAAAATTTTCAACTTTGTCTTTTCAAGGTTGTTTAGACTATAGTTTGCATTTCCAAATAAGTTTTAGAATCACTATATCAATTTCATCAAAAGATGTTGCCAGTACTTGGTTACTTTTGTGGGATCTATAGATCAATTTGAGGGTAATGAATACTTAATAATATAAAGTCTGCCCATCAAGAACATGGTATCTTTTTCTGCTTATTAAGATCTTTACATTTCTTAGCAAAGCTTTATAGTTTTCAAGACAGATATAATAAATAACATTTGGTAAATTTATTCCTAAGTATTTGATTTTTTAATGCTTTCTAAGTTTTTTTTAATTTCAATTTTCCTTTTTAAATCTAGTATAGAGAAATAAAACTGATTTTTGTATTTCAACCTTATATCTTGCAATGCATTAAATTTACTTATTAGTTGTAATAGTTTTTCCCCCCTATGAATTTCTTAGGGTTTTCTTGTACTTAGTCATACCATCTTGGGAATAAAGAATACTTTTCTTTTTTATTATCTTTCTAATATCAATGCCTTCTGTTTATTCTTCTTGCCTTATTGCAATGACTACCACTTCCAGTAAGTACAATGTTAAAATAGTGAGAATAGACATTCTTATACCTCTTGGGGAGAAAGTAGTCAATATTTTGCCATTAAATTTGTTTGTGACTGTATGTTTTTAATAGATGCCCTTTATCAGATTGAGAAAATTCTCTTATTTTTTGTTTGCTGAGAATTTTATCACAAATAAGCATTAAATTTTGTTAAAAACTTTTATCCGTTTGTTATCATATGATTTCTTTTTTTTTATGTTAATGTGATGAATTATATTGATTTGTGATTATTAAATCAACTTTGCATTCCTTGTATATAAGCCATTAATTATGTAATGTATCAACCATTTTATATATTGCTGGGTTTGATTTATTAATGTTTTGTTGAGGATTTTTATGTATATTCATAAGTGACTTTTAGCTGTAATTTTATTTCCTTAAAACTTTTTTGGTAATATCCTTGTCAAATTTGTAATTTGAGCTATTGTGACCCCATAAATGACTTGAGAAATGTTTCTTTCCTTCTCCTCTATTTTGTAAGAAGTTTTGTGTAAGCTTGGTATTATTTCTTCTGAAATGTTTAGTAGAATTTACCAGTTAAGCCATATGGATCTCAAATTTGTGTATCTGTGTGTGCATGTCTATAAAATTTTAATTTTATTTCTCCTATTATATATGGGGCTTTCTATTTTTGTGTGTATCCATTTTGGCAAGTTGTATTTCTCGAAGAATTTCCATTTCACCTATAGTCAATTTAATGGCATATAATTTTTAAATTATTTTCTTATTTTTCTTTTAATAACTATAGGCCTTGTAGCACTATTGCCTCTTCCATTCTAGAAATTTGGTTTTTCTCTTTTTTCTTGGCTAATCCTGCTAGAATTTTACAAAATATATTAATCTTTTCAAAGAACTAACATTTACGTTGTTTAGTTGGTGTGTTGTTTTGTTTTCCATTTCATCAATGAGATCAAATGAGATCATTTTCCTCAAACATTTCTTCTTTAATCAGGAGTTCAAATCAATAAATTTCTTTCAAGCATTGCCTTAGCTACATCTTACAAATGTGTATGTATTGTATCTTCATCATTACTCAATTTGAGTATTTTATTTATTTTATTTTATTTATTTATTTATTTTTTTAAATTTTTATTTATTTATGATAGTCACACAGAGAGAGAGAAAGAGAGGCAGAGACACAGGCAGAGGGAGAAGCAGGCTCCATGCACCGGGAGCCCGACGTGGGATTCAATCCCGGGTCTCCAGGATCGCGCCCTGGGCCAAAGGCAGGCGCTAAACCACTGCGCCACCCAGGGATCCCCTTATTTTTTTAAAGAGGTGTTATTTATTTATTTGAGAGAAAGTGTGAGAGAGAAAGAGAAAGGGTGAATAGGGGGAGGGGCTGAGGGAGAAGCAGGCTCCCCACTGAGCAGGGTGCCTGATGCAGGATTCAATCAAAGGACCCAGTGATCATGACCTGAGCTGAAGGCAGATGCTTAACTGACTGAGCCACCCAGGTGCCCCATTGAAATATTTAAAAAATTTTCCTAGCAGTTTATTCTTTATCTCATGGGTTGTTTAGACGTGTGTAATTATTTTCTAAATAGTTTGAGGTTTTCCGTATATGATTTTTAATTTAATACTGTTATATTCAAAGAAATATTCTGTATGATTTCATTTTCTTGACAGTTTTTAGACTTCTTTTATGACCCAGCACATGATTTGTTTTGCTATCTCACGTGCATTTTAAAATTTGTGTCTCAGAGTTGTTGGATGGAATGTTCCATAAATATTAATTTGTTCAATTTGGTTGGTAATATCATTCAGAGTTTCTCTCTTTTTACTTACCTTTTATTGTAGTTGGTTCTATTGGTCTAGCAATTAAAATCTCTATCATTGTGAATTTGTCTACTTATCCAGAGGGATGTTAAAAATCTCTATCATTAAAAAAAATCTCTATCATTATTTGTTTCCTCATTATACTTAAAGTGCACATCTTAAAGACATATAGTTGAGTCTTACTTTTTAAATCCAGTCTGAAAATTTCTGCCTTTTTCACGTAGCACATTTATATTCAATGCAATTATTTATATTATTGGGTTTAATTCATCATTGTGGCATTTATTTTCTATTTGTACCATCTGATCTTCCTTTGCTTCTCTTTTTTTGCTTTCTTTTCACTTAATCAAATACTTTTAAGAATTATACTTTACTTCCTTAATGGGTTGTTTTTATTACTTTTTCGTGTATGTTCTAGGGAGTATAATATTCATCTTTTACTTATCACTGTCCACCTTCACATATTAGAAGCAATGTAGCAAACTTGCAACAGCATAATTCTATTTAATCTCCCTCTTATTCACAAATATATATTATGAATATGTATTTTATATATATTTTACTCTTATATCTTTTATCTTATTACTTTTTCTTTACATTGTCAATAGTCCTAAATTAAGTATAAATATATATGCAAATCATCTAGCTTGTATTATTTTCTTTAATACTAACATTTTCCATGAGCATTTTGCATAGATTATTTATTGATATAAAACCTCTTTGTCTATTTGAAATGTCTATTTAGTTTTTATTTCTGGGAGATATATTTGCTATATACAGCATTCTGTTTCTGCTTTCAGTACTTTAAAGTTGTTATTCCATTGCCTTCTGGCTTTTTTCCCCTAATGAGTATTTAGCCATTATTGTTATTATTCTGTTCTCTTGCATGTAAGTTGTTTTTTTGTCTAGGTGTCATTAAGATTTTCTCTCTCTCTTTTTTCTTTTTTGTTCTAGCAGTTCTACTATGTTGTGCCAAGAGTGTATGGGTTGATATATTTCATTAATTTTGAAAAAATTAGCAGCCATTATCTCTTTAAAATAATTCTCTGCCCCATTGTCTCTCTTTCTTTGTCTCTCCCTAGAACTCAAATTATATATATGCTAGATAATTTGAAATCATTCAATAAGTCTTGGATTCCCTGTTCAGTTTAGATTTTTTTTCTTTTTGTATTTCTGTTTTATTTCTATTGTTGTTTTCCAGTTCAGTGATCTTTTCTTCTGGTGTGTCCAGTATGCTCTTGTGTCCAATGAATGAATTTTATACTTCTTATATTGTTGTAACATTTCTACTTAGCTTTTAAAAATAATCTTACATGTCTTCTGAAATTTTCAATCTCTTCCTTCCTCAGTTTTTACTAGATTCTGTAACACATTTACCAGAATTATTTTAAATTTCAGGTTAGCTAAATTCAATATTTGGGTTATCTGTCAGGTTGCTCCTGCCTCTTCCTTATTGGTCACATTTTCCTACTTCTTCACATGTTTCAAAATTTTTATTCAATTTTAATCTATGGCAGTCTTTTGTGTCAATAACATTAGAAACTACCAGCAAAGGGCTTTCCCCTTCTGCTCTCAGGTTGCTAGGATTGGTGCTCAGTCTAATCTGCAGTTGAGCCGAACACAGGCTTTGTGACAGATTTAGTTAGATCCAATTTGCCACTGGCTTCAAATAGTTTGAAGTCAGGATCAGCACTGTATTTTCAGTAAGGCTTGAGATATGAGCACCAGTAATTCTGTAGAGATACTTCTGTGTTTAGAACTCAATCCCTAACTCTTTGAGTTACTGGAAGTTCTTTTTGCTCTCCAGACTTGTCCTGACTTTTTGTATCTGAGGACATCTCTGTCTATGCAGGTTCTCTAATCCATTGATGCACCTACAGGATTGCTCAGTTTCTTACCCCACTCCCAGCCTTCAGTGGGCTACTGCTCCCAAATCAGTGAAAGACCCAGTGAATATGTCCTGTTCAACTCAGGAAGAAGTAGCTGTTCTACTCTTTCCCTTCCTGCAGCCTGCAGCATTTAGTAGCTTCTGCCCTGTGCTTTGATGAAGTCTCTGTGTGCCTGGGGGAGATGTTTCTCAGTTTTCTTTTCTTGCTCCGAGTCTTTAGCATTGTCTCTAACCACTTAGCAATGGCCTTTTGGAAAAGAGTTGATGAGTGGGTACAGACTCACCCTGTGATGAGGGCTCTTTGGGACTGTAATCTGTCATACTAACCACATGCAGCTATTTATTGTTAAAGATTAAGCTGGTTTTTCCTTACCTCCGTCTACTATTGTTTGCCCAGCATTAAAAGCAGCTATATGACTCTGTCTTAGGAAAGACTTGTCCATTTAAAAATTTAATTCCCTTAGTTTTTTTTCCTTTTTTTAAATCACCAGCTATCTAATGTTCAAAAACTCTTATTTTCTACTTTTACCTGTTTTGTTTTGATTTTTAAGGTAAGGATGATGGTTATATTGTTTCCTATTGTTGCTGTAAATAATTAACACAAATTTAGTGTCTTCTACAATATAAATTTATTGCAGGCATACTTCAGAGATATTGTAGGTTTGGTTCTAAACCATTGCAACAAAGTGAATATCACAATAAAATGAGTCAAGTGAATTTTTTGGTTGTCCAGCATATATAAAAGTTATGTTTACATTATTCTGTAGTCTATAGAGTGTGCAATAGCATTATGTCTACAATAATGTACATACCTTAATTTAAAAATGCTTTATTGCTAAAACATGCTAACTATTGTCTGAACTTTCAGTGACTTGTAATCATTTTGCTGGTAGAGTATCTCGCCATTATGTTGATGGCTGCTGACTGATCAGGGTAATGGTTGCTGAGGGCTGAGGTGGCTGTAGCAATTCCTTAATATAAGACAATAATGAATATTCTTGTATCAATTGACTCTTCCTCTCATGAATGATTTCTCTGTGGTGCTTTTTGATAGCATTTTACCCTCAGTAGAACTTCTTTCAAAATTGAAGTCAATCCTTTCAAAGCTTGCCACTGCATCAACTCAGTTTATATATATTTAAATCTTTTTTTATCATTTCAACAATCTTCGCAGTATCTCTACCAGTAGTAGATTCCATTTCAAGAAACCACTTTTGTTGATCATCTATAAGAAGCAACTCCTCTTCCATTACACTGTTATCATGAGATTGTAGCAATTCAGTGATATCTTCAGGCTCTACTTCCAATTCTTGTTCTTTTTGCTCTTTCTACCACCACATCTGCACTTATTTCCTCCAATGAAGTCTTGAATCCTTCAACATCATTCATGAGGATGGGAATCAACTTCTAAACTCTTGTTCATGTTGGTATTTTGCCCTCTCCTCATGAATCAAAAATATTCTTAATGGCATCTAGAATGGTAAATCATTTCCAGAGGGTTTTCAGCTTCCTTTGCCCAGATCCATCAGAGGAATCAGCTATAGTCTTATGAAATGTATTTCTTAAATAATAAGACTTGGAAATCAAAAACAGTCTTTGATCGGTGGGATACAGAATGGATATTGTGTTAGCAGGCATGAAAACAACATTAATCTCATTATACATATCCATAAGAGCTCTTGAGTAAACAGGTGCATTGTCAATGATGAGTCATATTTTGAAAGCAATCTTCTTCTTCTTTTTATTTTTTCCTGAGCAATTGTTCTCAACTGTGGGCTTAAAATATTCAGTAAACCATGCTGTAAACAGATGTGCTGTCATCTAGACTTTGTTGCTGCATTTTCAGAACACAGGCAGAATATATTTAACATGATCCTCAAGGACCTTAGGAATTTTGGAATGGTAAATGAGCACTGGCTTCAACTTCAAGTCACCAGCTGCATTAGCCCCTAAAGGGAGTCAATCTGTCCTTTGAAGCTTTGAGGCCAATAAAAGGCTGTTTTACCTACATTGAAAATATGATGTTTAATGTAGCCACTTCCATTAATAAGCTTAGTGAGCTCTTCTAGATAACTTATTGCAGCTTCTACATCAGAACTTATTGCTTCACCTTATGCTTTATGTTACAGAGATAGCTACCTTTTCTTAACCTCATGAACCAACCTTCCAATTTTTCGTCTGTAGCTTCCTTATATCTTTCAGTCTTCATAGAATTGAAGAGAGTTAAGGCCTTTCCCTGGTTTAGGCTTTGGGGAAAAGAAATATAGTGGCTGGTTGGTTGGATGTCTTATCCAGAACACTAGAACTTTCTCCATATCAGCAATAATGTTGTTCCACTTTCTTATCATTCATGTGTTTTCTAAAGTAGCACTTTTAATTTCCTTCAAGAACTTTGACTTTACATTCATAACTTAGAAAATAATTTGGTACAAGAAGCCTAGCTTTCAGCCTAGCTCAGCTTTCAACATGCCTTCCCCACTAAGCTTAATCATTCCTAGGTTCTGATTTAGAATGAGAGACATGCGACTCTTCTTGTCTCTTGAACACTTAGAGGCCATTGTAGGGTGATTAAGTGGCATAATTTCAAAATTGTTATATCTCAGGGAATAGAAAGGCTCAAGGAGATGGAGAGAAGTGAGAGAATGGCTGGTTGGTAGTGGAACATTCAGAACACATACAACATTTATCCATTAAGTTTACTATTTTATGTGGGTGTGATTTGCAGTGTCCTGCCCCCATTACAATAGTAACATCAAAGATCACTGATCACAGATCACCGTAACACATATAATGATAATGAAAAAGTTTGAAATATGCAACAATTACCAAAATGTGACTCAGAGACATAAAGTGAGCCAATGCTTTTAGAAAAATGGCACCAAGAGACTTAATGTTGCCACACACCTTCAATTTGTAAGAAAAAAAGTGCAGTATCTGTGAAGTGCAATAAAGTGAAGCACAGTAATATGAGGCATACCTTTATTTTACATTTCTGGTGGTCAGAAGTGTGAAATGTTGAATGCAACAGGGCAGTATTCCTTCTGGAGGCTCTAAGGGACAATTCATTTCCTAGCCTTTTCTAGCTTCTAGAGGCTAGAAGCCTTCCTGGGCTCCTGCCTCCTTTTTTCTGTCTTTAAAGAACATCCCTTCCCTTCCTGCTTCTTTCATCACATCTCCTCCTTTCTCACTCTGATTCTTTCCCCTCCCTCTAACCACAAGGACCCTTGTGATTACATTGGATCCACTTGGATAATATGGGCTAATTTCCACATTTCAATACCATTAATTTGATCAAATAGGCAATTTCTCTATGCTGTGTAGGATAATATGTTCATGGATGTCAGAGATTAGGACATGGACATCTTTGAGGGACTATTATTCAGTCTGCTACAGTGGTCTATTGCAACTTCCTATTTCCGAACAAAAATTGGACATCAAGATATCATTTAAAATTATGTTTTATTTCTAAGAACCCTCACAAAGAAAACTCTTATAAATAAATGTTTCCTCATGGTTTACAGCTAATGTTTCTTATTTTTCATGGTAAAGCAGAGGAAAATCTAACAGGCTGGAGTATTCAGGCCTGTTACAAATCTGTATTGTTAACTTATCTTCTTTGACTTTCTGATAGCTCAAACGGGGACTGTTATCCTTCACGAATCTATTGTGTTCAATGCCATAGGAAAAAGTCCTGATTAAGAATAACATGGTAGGAACTCAATAAACAAGTGTTCATTCAACTTCATTTTCTGTTTTCTTCAATATATCAAAGTAGAAGAATAAGAACAGAAAATCAGAACTGCAAACATGCAGTGGCAACAGCGTCAAAGTTGAGAATTCCCTTTTGAAATACTTGCCAACTATTGTTTTTGGCCTTTACCTTGGTGAAACTGAGGTTTATCTTGTAAATACTCAACCATGTAAAAGTTCACAGTTATATGCCATATGATTGGCATCTTTTTGTTTTGTCTACTGTCTTGAGAATTCTTGTTTCCCAGTTCAGACCCAATATCCCTACATGGTGGAAATATGTCTAATGCTACATTTCTCCAACCTTTACTTATTTCCATGGTAATTGGCCCCAGAAGAAATAAGATCTTGTGTTGTCATCAGAGTAACTTGGCAATGGCTGACAGAGTGATATCAGAACTCCATATACAAATCTTCCTTTTGTGGGCAGTTTTACCCCAAATGAGTGTCTACTCAGTACAATTAGTCATTTCAGTACCCTATATTTTAGAACTATTCATATGTTGGTTTATAAATAGCTGGCATAGAAAAGTGGTTTTGGTTTAATAATGCCCTCTATTTTAGATGACACTAAGTACCCTGTTATTCCTGGGAAAATAAATAATAATATACCTCTTACAAAATGCTAATCCCATTCCATTGTTATTAGTTCATCCTATGGGATAGGGTTGAGACAATGTGACACTTAAGTAAAAGCATGAGTGGTAATTACACTTTAAGATGTCCCATAATTAAAATAAAACCTTTAGAAAAGGGAACATTTTCCATAGTTAGTTTATAACATCTCTTGCAAGTTTCACTATGTCCATTTTTACATTTCAAGTAATAAAGGCCATGTGACAGTATTGTGTATCACCAATGTCGAAGCACAATTGCAATTGACATGTAGCTTTTACTTTCCTCTTTTCTAGAACAAAGTCCATGTACAGGAGCACAGCACTTCCAGCTACTGATACATCATGATAGGCAGGCTAAAGAACACAGATACGACAATCTGCCTGGCTGACTTCTGCTACACCTTGGGAATCATGGACTAGGTCTCAGCAGTTAAGAGCTGTGCACCCACACACCGCAGAGTGCTCTGATTGCAGCAGGTAGGTGGCTTGGGTAAGGGAGAACTTGAGAGAGGCAGGAGTCCAACATAATGTGATGTGTGATTTACTGGAGCTTGTGGGGACACATGCTATAATTGTACGGTTGGTACCATGTCTGATTGTTGTGTCTTTCATACCCTCTGGAGGTCAGCCCCCCTGCAAGTGACAACCCACTGGAGCTTTTATTGTGAGTGCAATCGAGACATATGAAATGAATAGCAACTGATTAATCGAAGCTAGTTACATTTTTGGAAAACAAATCAAAGTGATTTGCATGAATCACAGTTTGTTACATAATACATTTTGAGGGCACAAATTACCTTTTTAAAGCCTAAGACACATATATACACAGTGGCACAAACAGAAATATAATAAACTGGGCTATAACTACATAATTCACATTGAATACTGGATGCCAAAACGGATGTGAAACAAATGATTTTCCAATAAACTACTCAGGCAGAGCCATATCTGTTCTAAAATTTCAATTGAATATTATTTATAAGACCAATAATTCTTCACAATTGTTAACCATGGGATGATGGAACAATGTGTTTTACATATTAGTTTGGGGGGTTTGTGTATTCCCAGGTTGGGAACTGATTTGTAGTCATGTCCCAGAAGATAGGGTAAATAAATAGTAAGTCTGAGAGAAGTACTTAGGTGGAAGAAAACTTACAGGGTGAAATCATTATTGCCTTTTTCTAGTTTGGAATAAAAACTGCAGCTAAAATAGTGTTGTCAGCATTAAAGAAAATATCATCATAATAGATTTCCCTGAATCTGATATCCGTAGTAGATTTTAAGAAGAGTTTTAAAAATATTTTTTCTTCAACTTATTATGTGCCATTCTTCTTGTTAAAAGCTCGACTATTAAAAAAAATAAAAAATAAATAAAAGCTCGACTCTTAAATATTAATACAAATAAAAACTGGATTTTAACCTTTGTTAATAGCTACTTTTAGTATTAGCAGTTTCTCCTTTTTGGTTTGGTCTTAGGCATAATATATATATTCACTATATAGATAGATGGATATATAGATAGATAGATAGATAGATACACACATACATGGATGATGGGTATTAAGGAAGACACTTGGGATGAACACTGGGTGTTGTTTGTAAGTGATGAATCACTAAGTCCTACACCTGAAACTAGTATTACACTACACTGTATATTAACTAACCAGAATATTAATGAAAACTTGGAATAAGAAAAAAAAAAAAAGAAACGACTCTTTAGTTCTCTTGTCTCATGACTCCTAACTACAAGTGTAAATATCCTTTGAGAGTATGTTGGGTCCCTTTCTTACTCCCCCCCCCCCCATTTCTTCCTTTATTTCTCCATTTCTTTAGACAAATGTGGAGCAAAGCACCTTTTTACATTTCTTAAGTGCAAAATCTTCCTTCATGTAACAGAAATTTATCTAAGTTAATGATAAATGTAAATAATTTCTAAACATCGCATTAATTCACTGCAGCAGAAAGGACCATTCATCTTCAGAATTTTGGGATTCCATGTTCTCATTTCTATGACTGCCATCTTGCTCCTGTTAAAGTGTCCGCTAAGAACATTTCCATAGGGAAAATCTGTGTATAGACTTTAAACGATATTTCATTTCTTTCAGAAGGAATTGCATATTCTGTAAACCTCCTAAATCTAGTATATGATTACTAAATTTCTAAGGAGGCCACCAATCATTAGTAAGTTGAGAATAGAATGGTGCATAGTTCCATTCCCAATTCACTACCTTAGCTCTTGTCAACTGGAAGTGCATCACCAGAAAAATAGCATGTATTCCAAGAGATGTTTGTTTGACCTTCACTGAAGCTTTTAATCTCTATTTTTTTTGTATGCATTTTATCCTTTCTTGACGAAGATACATAGTTTATTTTCCTGAATTTGAAAGGAAAGATTTGAAAAGAAACCAAAACATTTAGACAAAAATACTTTTCTTAAGTGAAGTTAGAATTTGGGGGAGTTTTTGGCCAGTAAAAATATTAGAAATTCAGAGATTTTTTTTTCCCCCTCACAAGTGGCTACAGGAGCACCTGGGTGGCTCAATCAGTTACGTGTCTGGCTCTGATAACAGCTCAGGTCTTGATCTCAGGGTCATGAGTTCCAGCCCCATGTTGGGCTCCATGCTGGGTGTGGAGCCTACTTAAAAAGAAAAAGTGGCTATGTTATATGAGCTAGAAAAATCACATTGATAAATTCCTGTTTTTTCTTCATTATTAATTTTAATTTTAATTGTTGTTATTTAGCAAACAGTATTATATTACCTTCAAGTGTTCAATATACTGATTTAGCAATTCAGTACATCACCCTGTGCTTGTCACAACAAGTGCACGCCTTAATCCCCTTCATGTATTTCACCCATCCCCTTACCCACCTCCCTTCTGGTAACCATTAGTTTGTCCCGTATAATTAAGAGTCTGTTTCTTGGTTTCTTTCTCTTTCTTTTTTTCCTTTGCTCATTTGTTTTATTTCTTAAACTCCACATATGAGGGAAATCATATGGTATTTGTCTCTCTCTGACTGACTTATTTTGCTTAGTATTATACTCTCTAGCTCCATCTGTGTTGTTACAAATGGTAAGATTTCATTCTTTTTTATGGGTGAATAATATTCCATTGCACATATATACTGCATCTTCTTTATCTGTTCACCAACGGATGAACACGTGGGCTGCTTCCATAATTTAGCTATTGAAAGTAATGCTGCTCTAAATATAGGGGTGTATGTATCCCTTGGAATTAGTGTTTTTGTATTTTCCTTAGTTATTTTAATGCCATGATATTTCATAATAGGCAAAACACTGACGATTTTTTTACACTTAGCATTGATGCTTTTTAATTTAAATGTTTTTATGCATGTAATTTTAATATATAATCATATATTGGAATATTTTTTCTAGCTAAATGCATTTCCAATTTAATTGTGTAAACATATTAGGAAAATAAATCTCATTTAATTAGGGTGGCCCAAGACAAAATCGTGAACTAAGGGGGATTTATCCTAGGTATTTTCTTAATTCCAGTTTTCTCATTTGAAAAACTGTTGAGGGATGCCTGGGTGGCTCAGCAGTTGAGCATCTGCCTTTGGCTCAGGTCGTGATCCTGGGGCCTGGAGATCGAGTCCTGCATCAGGCTTCCCACAGGGAACTGGCTTCTCCCTCTGCCTCTGTCTCTGTCTCTCTGTCTCTGTCTCTCGTGAATAAATAAGTAAAATATTTTAAAAAAAGAAAAGAAAAATTGTTGAATGTACATAGCATTCTAATCATTATGATATGAGTAAAAGATTGAAGTACTTTCTTTAATCTTTAAAAGTTCTCAGTTAGCCAGGAAAAGTGACGGAAAAGTGGCATGGTTTAAAGAGACTTCCTTCCATAAGGACAGAACTTGTGCAGAGATGGAATGCAAGAAGAGCATGACTTGCAAGGATCCAGTTGGAATTATGTATCCTCTTCACTGAATCTACTAACTCCAGGGACACCAGTCCATATGGCTTCCCCTTTCATGGCAGACAAGGATCAGGACCTTGCTGTCTTCTTCTCCTTCTTCACAAAATGTCACTCCATTATAGCTATTTGTGGGAGGACACTAACCCCTTTGTGTGAATATTTGCCATGGACTTCTAAGACACTGTAGACGCTATCTTCCCTATCCCCAAAGAGGGCAATGCTCTAATGGTACAAACCTTTGATGGTAGAATTTCAGGAAACAGCAGCAACAACTTGTTCCAGAGATGTTTGGGGGATCTTTCAAAGCATTCATCAGCGATAGCCATTTATCTGGCCACGAATAAGCCTCACTCTGATTTCTAAATGAAATCATCTTCATAGAAACCTTATCTGAAGAAAAAAAAAAGAAATATATCCAATTGTGAGTGACACCCTCTACTGCTGTTTACTTTGTTAAGTACAGAACAACCACTGACTCTGGTGATCCTCTGGGTAATACATATCCTGAGATGTACTTGTGACAGTCAAGACAATAGAGTAATGGCTGGAGTGGTTTAAGACAGAGTATCCTGTCCCCTGAAAACACAGTAGGATGGCAGGCATGTATCTTTCCAGTAACACACCTATGAGTTAAGATGCTTCCTATTGTAGGTCATAGGGTCTGGTGCCAAGAGGGCTCCTGATTCTGGCTTAGGCTTGTTTTACACAGAATTGGGAATTAAATTTGTTAGTTCCAGTCCCATCTTTTCCATTAGATATTCATTAATAAAAATCTAGATGCCCATTATTCATCACATCATAACCTAGTGGATGGCAGTTAATTCACCTAAAGTTTTCACATTTGATAACTTCTTCATTCGTGCTAATTGGGTTACTTGGATTTTTCCATCAATCATGGCATCTCAGGTTCTGGCTCCTCTGAAAGAATCCATTTGTGAGACATATATTACACTAGATGTACACAGGCAAAATCAGTGTAGGATCTAATTTCGTGTCTGCTTTGATTGAGTGGAGGGCAAACTTGGCCCCCCAACAGATTCTTTCTCAAAAGAAGAAAATAAGGCTGAGAGGCATTGCCTTTACCTCAGCTCACTTTACTCAAGACTCCACTGATTCCCAGTGGCGTTAGAAAAGATTTACAGTCAAGGGGATTTTGAAGGAAGATTCATTGCAGGGAGCAGTTGGGGGCAAAGGCATGGAGGGTTCTGAGCATTGGGGAGAGCCGAGCTCTGCTCTGGCACTCTAGGTGGGATTGTGATTTTGTTCTTCGTTTTCTCCTCTGTTAAGACCCCACAGGTACAACAGATGTTGTCTTTGGATCAGTCCAACTCTTCAATGTGATCAAAGTCTGTGGGTGGAGATTCTTGAGGTCTGAGGAAGTCTTCTGCTGGCTTTCTCTATTTTGCAACAAATATTTCCTGTTTTCATTCACCTAAAGTCTCCCCTTTAGAGAAATGCTATGCTCTTTTAATCAAAGTAACTGATTTCTCATTCTAACTGTAATCTGAAATTCATGCTCTGTCTCTCCTCTTATTGTGACATAATTTAAAACACAAAACAAAACAAGACACCACACAGCGGAGTTAAAAAAGTAAGAATGAGTGGTATACATTTTGCTTTTCTTCTACTGCGATTATCAGCAGCAATGCTTACAACTAAGATACGGCATATTCCAGTGAAAGAGAAACTCAGCAGAGGACTTAGGCTCAGGCCGCCTTTGTCCACGACGCATGGTGAGTCATCTTAGCACAATGTGATTGGCCTATAACTACAGCAGCATCTGCTCACTGGGCCGAATCAGCAGTCATCCGACTGGTTCGTGTATCTTCAAGGTCAAGTAAATAAGCCATTCCTACAGCCCCAAATTTCTCCTTATGCCAACATGCTGCCAGGAGACTAAGTAGGTCACAATAGGACCAGATAATAATTCATTTCAGGTTTCCAGGTTGCTAAGAGCCCCAGCTCCTATGTATGGCCCACATTCTCTTCAATCTTGCTCAGCTATTTTCCTTCTGAGGTCTTGCTCTCAGATCTGCATATATTTACATGTTTTAGCCTGTGAGCTTTTTAGCTACAAATTATATAAAATAGAGGTCAGCCCTCTGCCAATGTAATTTTCTTCTTTCCCCATTTGCTTACTCTCAAAAATAAATAAAAACATGAATGGAAAGAATAAAAAAGTGAAGTCTTTCTATAGAGGTCCTTTAACTCTGACAGTCAAGACAACTATTGTTTTAACACTGCTATCCCAGAGTGCTGCATTTTATCTCTGACTTCCAAAGTGCTTTGCTCCAAGCTGGTGTTTTCTCTACTGTGCATAGAGGGGAAATGGTGCTCCTCAAACGGTTCAAAGACTTATGATATCTCTCCATGAGGCTGGCTCTCAAGACAATTTATAGACTTGGAAAAATTTTCTGGACACTCTTAATTAAATCACTAATAGTATGCTCTGGAATTTGGGCTATTCTTAGCTCAGTTTTGTTAGTAATGTTGTGATTAGTGAAAAATCACTGGGTCAGGCCTTTCTGCTTTCAAGGTCGCTGGGGTTCTTAGCCCTATAATCATATTTCTAGAATGGCTTTTTTCTTTTGAACTTATGTTTAGTTTTATATTTTAATCTGTTTCATTTTATCGTGGTTTAAATAATTTTCAATTTCAGTTTCCTTCAACATCTCTCAAGCTTCCCAATCATTTCTGGTCTTGTTTCCATTCTAGAAACATACTATTAAAAAATTGTTCATGGAGGGTATTATGCTGAGTGAAATAAGTCAATCGGAGAAGGACAAACAGTGTATGTTCTCATTCATTTGGGGAATATGAATAATAGTGAAAGGGAATATAAAGGAAGGGAAAAGAAATGTTGGGAAATATCAGGAAGGGAGACAGAACATAAAGACTCCTAACTCGGGGAAACGAACTAGGGGTGGTGGAAGGGGAGGAGGGCGGGTGTTGGAGGGGAATGGGTGACGGGCACTGAGGTGGACACTTGACGGGATGAGCACTGGGTGTTTTTCTGTATGTTGGTAAATTGAACACCAATAAAAATTAATTAAAAAAAATTAAAAAAAATTGTTCATAGGTTTGGGAATAAAGATGAAATACTACTAACATACAAACTCAGTAATATTGCATCTCTTACACTGACGTGCTGCTGGACTCTACGGCACATTTGTGTACATTAGAAGAAGCTCGTTTTTCCTCAAGACACTTTCCTATCTTCCAGAACATTAGACCTGATAAATAAATCTACAGTACCTAAGAGTGGCTCTCTTTGGAGTTGCTCAGTGCCAAATCTGTACCATTGTACGCAGGAGACATGAAGAGTCTTTAATTTTACCTAAACATTGTTGACCTAATCATAATTGTATGCTTTCGTGGAAGGAATGCCATCTTTATAGATTAACTCTGACTGCTGAAACTTGAAACTGAGCTTGAAGTTCAATGGGAGATAGGTTGCACCAACCATTAAAATGGTTGTTAGCTGGGATAAGTAAAACAGCTCCTTCTCTTAGGATTGTAACGTAAATCTTTTTTTTAATCCATGGAAAAACAGCAGAGGCATGAAGCCAGTCTCTTCTGAAGAGAACACCTCCAGAAAAAACAAGACTCTGATGTTAAATAGGGAAGTCTGTAACATAAATCATGCAGTACTGTGCATGATTATTGGGCACATTATAATCTGCGTATGTACAGTATTTTAAAATACATCTGATGATTAATAAATCATCCTTGTGTAATGACATATGGATATCAGAAAAATGGTTCTCTGAGTACTGTTAAAATCTGCAGAGTAGAATATTGGCATGCTTCCAAGACTTGATTCATTCGCTCTTTCCAAAATCTAAACAATGATGGATCAAATGTTTACCTGGATTAATGGTTAATTATTCTATTAATTCTCAGAAGACCATAATGTGAGTCATAGGTTTGATCTAGATTTAATGCCATTTTGGTTGTATCCTATTAAATGTTCATCTTTTACTTTATGAACAAAGTATAAACATAGAACCCCATTGCCTAGACTAGAGGATAAAGTCCAAACTCTCTGGCAAGGCATACAGCAAAACTTTCCTGGCCAAGTCTACTGTTGAGGCTTTTGTTGGTGTAAGTGAATGGGAGAGGGGTGTGGGCTCTTTCCTAAGGAGGGGCCTTCAGAATCTGTCCCATGATCATGGGTAAAAGAACACAGGAGAGCTAATGTTTTTGTCCCAGGTAAAGATATGCTCAGGGATAAATGCACTGCTTTAGAACTGAATCTAAAGGGAAAAGCCTGCCATGGAAATAAGATTAATTCTTCCCATACCTTGCACCTTTTGAGTATGTTCTTTTTTTTTCTTTAAGATTTTCTTTAAGATTTTGACAGAGAGAGAGAGAGAGAGAGAGAAGAAGAGAGAGAGAGAGCACAAGCAGTGGGAGCAGCAGAGGTAGAGAGAGAAGCAGACTCCCCACTGAGCAGGGAGCCTGATGTGGGACTCAATCCCAGGACCCTGGGATCATCACCTGAGCCTAAGGCAGCCACTTAACTGAGTCACTCAGGCACCCCTGAATATGTTAAGGTCCAATGCAAGCCTCTACTTTTTCTCCCTCTGAACTTTATACAAAATTTGATAGTAGCATGTATCTTAAAGCATTATAATTACTTATTTGAAGCCTATCTCCTCTTAAAGACTATTAGCTTCTGAGATCAGGGCAATTTTTCTTTAAGTGTTCTATCCCCATGGATGGAAACTAAGGTATTTTTAGTAGAGTTTGTGGAATAAATAAATAAATAAAAGTGATTATTGAGATCTATATCCTGTCCTTCCACATACAAAATAGTCCCTGTCATATCATCAAGCCCCAAGTATTTATAGCCATTTTCCAGGTGCCAAAGATTCCTACTTGCAGGTGTTTTGGGAATTCAATGGCTTGTGAATGAGATACAGATTTTATCATTGATGAATTTACAATGCAATATGAGAACCTATATATATATATATACACTCATGAAATCAGTAGGAAAAATACAAGGTAGTGTGTAGTATATGCTGACTTTTTGTTACAGACCAAGTTCATAGTGAGTAAATACCTCAAGTGAGGAATATTTGGTTTGAAAGTATTCCTTCCGGGCATATAGGTGTCTCAGTGGTTGAGTGTCTGCCTTTGACTCAGGTCATGATCCCAGGATCCTGGGATTGAGTCCTGTGGGGAGCCTGCTTTTCCCTCTGCCTATGTCTCTGCCTCTCTCTCATTGTCTCTCATGAGACATAAATAAATAAAATCTTAAAAAAAAGAGAAATTGCTCCTTCCAGGAATTCCCTTACTACAGAAGCCTTCCTTCCCATGGAGTAGATAAATGAAAGAACTGCATACTATTAACCCTGGAATAAGAGCTTGAGGACTTGAGAAGATGAAAGTTGAAGTCACTCACAACCTTGAGGTTTCTCAAACTATGAGGCAATAACCACATTGGGATGAATAGTGAGTGTTGTTCCAGGAAGAGGGAGAATGTGACAATGTCTGCTGTTCGAGAGTATGTTTCAGTTATCAGGACCTGGGTCTCCAGAAAGCCAAGCTGGTGGACATTTGCACTGGCTTCTGATTTCCTTTCCTTTCATTTTGAGACAATAGTGTTAGAAAATTTTCAAACTAAGATGAAGTTTTTCAAACATAATCTTTTCTCCTTAATGTCCCAAATAGCCTTAGGGCTAATTTCATTTTTCTTCTTTTCAAGTGAATTGTGTAAACAAACATTTCACTCTTTCTTCCTGGTAAGGCTAAATTGCTAACCAGAAATCCCACAGCCTTCAGTGAGCCATTGTGAAGCAGCATCACTAGGATGGAGCACTAAGTCATTATTTTGCAGCTAATGTAAAACCGTATGAAAATAAATGTGTTTCTACCACCTATAGATATGCTAGCTTAACCAAATAGTGGGTTTTTGTTTTGTTTTGTGTTCATAGATAATTACTTTCCAACAAGGTTAGCCTAGAAAAGAAAAAAAAATAGAGTATTATGCATTCATGGTGTTGGGATTTCTATCATTTTCTTTCAACTTCATTTCATAAGGATTGAGAAAGCCAGCACATGACGAAAGAGTGCTTTTTAAGAAAAACATTTTAGTTCGGCATCATATGGCATCACTCAGATCCAGTGCCATTTGCTGAAATGATGTGTATACTCATAGTTTTTCCTAAGTGTGGTAATTAAAGGAGGGAAGAGCCATTTATTTCTTTCTTTTGATTTTTAAAGTTGAATTTACTTTTGTGTGAGTGGGAAAATGAGAAAATATATGAGCAAAATTGTTTTTTTCCCCTTCTTTCCATTTGTACCTTGTCTAGTATTTAGCACAGCTAGTAAAATAAATTTACTTCATTTTCAGATTATCAGCATATATAAACCCAGTAAGGAAATATGCCTGAAGCAAATAGATACCATATATACTTATACAAAGATGCAAATGCAGTTTAGAGACTTTGTCAGCTAATAAATTACAAAACTGTTTGACAAAGAAATTTATGGTTTTGTTAAAATACCCTTATATATATCCTCATATACACTCCAACTCTTATTGATGGATATTTCTGTAGAATGTCATTTTCTCTCAGAGCTCTCTTTAGCCAGTAATTATTGCTGACAACAATCTAGGCCCTGGCACTGTTTGCGGTCACCTCTGGCTGCTAAGAGGAGCAATCTAGACCCTAGTACACTACAGTTAAATTAAATTATCATAGAGATGCAATATACACTGCTACACTACCCTAGCTGTGCACCCAGAATTGAAAAAAGATTGATAGACTACAGGAATGAATCAACAAATAACTAGGTGGGTGGTGCTGTTAGATACTTCTACAAATATTGATGTGGATAAATAGAATGTGGCTTAAAGATTCTGTTTTTGTGAAAAAGGATAGTTTGTTTGTTTTCCACTATAACTACCAGCTATCAAGTGATAATGGCAATGTGCTCATGTTTCCCATATATGGGCCCACAGATACTTGGTGTAAGACTTGCCTCCATGTAACTAACATTAAATCATATGTAACATTGTATGTCAACAATCCTTCAATAATAACTAAAAAAATCATCATAGGATAAGGTCACAGGCTCTGTGTACTTAAGATCTGACTATGTCTCACTCTGGGAAAATGCTGTAAAAATGACCTATTGGAAGGTGACCAAAATAATACAAACCTTTTGCTTAACCCTGGAATATGGACATGCAGCTATGCAAAAGAAGGGACAGGGTTGTAAAATACACTGGGATGTGTCTATAATTATAGCTACCATTTAATGTATTGAATTATAAGAAGTAATTTCATGATGGCACTGATACTTTTGTATTGGATAGATAAAACATAAAAAATAAATTTAGTTTGGAAGACCAAATAAGTCTTTTAATAAAACCAAATTAAAGAAGCTACTTAGCTATTTAACATTTAACTCCTCATGTGCATATGTAGTTTTCATGCAAGACTAAACAGCAAAGGAGTGTATAAAGCACAATCATTTGATATCTAGATGGTAAGCCTGGCAAGTGAAGCAATCAGAGAAAAATATAAAACAGGAAACTTTAGCCATCCAAATCTCTGAAATATATGGAGAACTATTTTGTGTTTATGATTGAGATTTTTACAAAGTCCTCAGGTGTGATGGGTATTTTGAGTATGATATATATACTGTTTTCATTAGATATCAAGAATTTCATACAGATGGTAAAAGATGATGGGTAATGATAATAATAAAATGGACAGCAAACAGTTATTAAAAGCTTGGATCAGATGAGCTAAATCACACCATTTTGAAATAGGCGTGTGTCATGTAGAGGCAGTAAAATAAAAGAATAGAGCATAGGATCTGATATAATGATAAATTATAAAATGCCAGGTATCCCTGCCTCATCTCTACTTACATTCCTATTGGCCTATAAATTTTTTGCTATGGACAAATAAATCAAACATTAACAGCAGGTATATGTCAAAGCAGCTTTGAAGAAACCATGCTGGTACCGTTGGTTAATAAGAATAGTCACAATTAATATTACCTCCAAAAGATATGACATGATAATGCTCAACAATACCAGTTATTAATTGCTTTTATTATTAGAAAAGAAAATCTTTTCAAATGGAGAAACAGATTGGAATAGAGTGAATTCAGTATGAGTGCCCAAATTACTGGTGATCAACTCATATAATTAAGATAATTGAACTACAGAGGGCTTAGCCATTATCCAACCCAATTCCTTCATTTTACAGTTAAGAAAAATGAAGCTCATTCATTCATTTATTCATTCAACAAGTATTTATTGAGTGTCTACCAAGGGCTAGTCATGTTCTAGGTATTGGGGTTGGAGCTAAGAACAAGATGCATGAGAGTCTTTCTCTATGCGGTTTGCATGGTTGATTGGAAAATCTTCTTTGAGAAGATTGTATTTAAGCTAATAGATGAATGATAAGGAGCCAGTTGGCAAAGATGAAGTGAAGAGCATTCTAGGCGGAAGTACCAATTAAAGAAAGGTTGTAAGGTATGAATAAGCCATGAAATGAATAACAGGGGAGTGAAAAATCTCACTGTGGCTTGAGCATAATGAAAATACAACCATGAAAGAAGAGAGATATAGGAAGGGGATAGGAAATCATGTTAGCTTTATAAGCCAAAGTAGAGAATTTGGATTTTTTTTTCCTCATGAGAACTATTAAAAGGTTTTAAGAGTGAGAGTGACATGGTATGGGTGCAGAGTGAAAGGATAGGATGACTGCTGTGCTGAGAATGTATCAAAGAAGAAAAGAAGAGAAGAAAGGCCACTGGCTAGAATGCCATGACATGTATTCAAGGCAGACATGGCAGTTTAGCCTATCCTTGTAATAGTGGAGAAACAATTGTTTGCATGTGGAATTTGTTTTGGTGCAGAATTATCAAGGTTAGATGAAAAACTGGATGCTGAACAAAGTATAGAAATCAAGGATAACTCCTTAGAATTGTAGCTTGAGTTGCTGTGGAGATGGTGGTGCTGTTTATTAAATTGGGAAAAGGATAAGGAAGAGAGGCTTGAGGGAACCTTTGATTTTGGGGGTGTGTGTTTGGCATGACTAATAGATAAATGTGTGGGAATATGAGGTAGGCAGTCAGATGTTAAAAGTCTGGCTTACGGGTAGTATTTAAAACAATGTGACTTGAATGAATTCAAAGGGAAAAAAGCATGTGCATACACAGAAGAAATGATGGCATGATAGAGTATGAAGAGAGAGCAAAGTGGTCTGAAAAGGAGAATTAGTATTCCACTGGGAAAAGTAGGAGATCATGAAATCATGGAAGCCAGAAAAAAAAAGTTTTCAAGGAGATGGAAATTGTTACCATGATAAATGCCACCGAGAAAATCAAGTAACATAGGAGTGGAAAACGAACCATTGTCTGTGGCTACATAAAAATCTCTGTTGGCATGTCCAAGAGCACCCAGACCATAGGTACACAAAATTATTTGCAATTTTTCTATCCCCACGCACAAAAAAACAGAAGTCTGTGTCTTGACATTCAAGGACTTCTATGTGTTAGTTGTATATTAAGATTGCCCCCTTTTCATTGGAATATTGAATGAATAAGGTTTTATATTAGCTTGCCTTTGATACGTCTATCAATTGAAGTTTTATTTGCATGCTCTCATAATTCAATATATGTTTTCTTCAAAGTATGACAAGAATCAAAATGACCACATCTCTTTTAAAGATGGGAAAGATTGAAGCAAAAGTAATGGTGGTAAGAACTTTTCATAGGTAGTTGTTGTATATCAAGTAATTAATAAGATCCCAAAATATAAGTTATGACTCAGGGATTTTATTACCCTCCCTTTGGACTCGGGCAGAATTATTCTCTCAAAAACATCTACTTCCAGAGCTCTCGGAAATAAGTTGGGTATCTTTCAGGCAAAGAGGAAGGACACATGGGCCTGTTGTTTCCTGGAAGACTGCAAGAATCACTGAAGCTTAAGGAGGAGAGAATTTTACCTGCAATTTTCCCATTCCGTGCTAATCCATCTTCCAGTCAAAAATGATGAAAAACTGTTGGTGCTAAAAACGCCAAGATGATTCAGAAAATTTCCCTGTTAATTCTTATACTAGGGACAGCAGTAAGGTGAAAATATTAGTTACTTTATTTGTCAAAATGCAGCTTCATTCAGAGATCTGGAAACATATGCAATTCTGGTGATAGCTGAAAGAACTATGGCCTATGGTTTAGGCTCAAAGACCTTAATCTGATTTATGATGAAATTAGTTTTCTTGCAAAGACTTTTAAACATTTTATTTATTTATTTTAAAAGACTAGATTAGTTGCAGGTGTACAACATAGTATTCAACAATTGTATGCATTAAAAAGTGCTCATCATAGGAAGTGTATTTAGAATGAGAGGTAACTAAGAAGTGCTGGGTCCCTCTGGAGTTTTGCTAAACTCTATGTTCATTACTTCATCCTTAAGATGGTTTATAACACTCCAAATGGATTTAGATGAGGATGTGTATGTAGAGGTCTTATCCCAACATCTGGTATATAGTAAATGTTAAATAAAAGGACTATTATTTTTCAACTTTTTATATTCCTTTGGGAGGGCAGTCTCACGCAAGGTAAATCTCACATCACCAGAGGAGGACAAGTGCAAACACAGATGGCCATTACATCTGGAATTTGCAGAGAGAAAATCATGCACAGGGGGGATGGTCTCTAAATCCACTTACTTCAAATGTACATGGGTGTTATGACTTTGTCCTCTAGCCCGTGTTATCACTACTATCCTGTGAACCCGAGAAGAACACAGAAAGTTGAAGGCACGATTTAAAAATAATCGGTGGATCTTCCTTGGTCAATCAATCGTGGGTCGTCTGAAAACAGGAACAAAGTAACTGGTCCCACGTGCTATATGTCATTATCCTCGGACTCAGGAAAGTCGCTCAATAGTTATTTTCTTCTCTGTGTTTTCGAACTTTCCTTCCTGGGCAACACTCTGTGATTATGATCCAGATACCAGATGTTTGAAGTAGTGTTTGTTCCTTCTTCTGTCTCGATTCTACATCTGGAAAGACAGTGTGACCAGTTCATGGGCTGACACAGAGGGAGAAGGGGAGATGAGAGAGAGGGAGAGATGCAGTTAGAGTTGGAAGAGAATAAATAGAAGCGAGGGCAAGCTCACGAAAGAAGCTATTTCCAGAATTAGAATTAGCATGCACAGAGCTCTGGTTCCTTAGCTCCAAGCTATGCTGGCTACTTTGTACGTTTTAATGTACTAATTTATTTTTCTCAAATTTAATTTACACTTTTATGACATTTAATGGGCGACCAGCATCAAAAGCTCATATGACTCATTCCTATGCATATCGAGGTAAGATTTCGAAGTATTGAATAACACAAAGGATTTCCTGGAGGTGAGAGGAAAGGACTCAGAACTGGCTTCCGTCTTGCGGGAAAGCAGCACCCCTAACACGTTGGTAAGTGGTCATATTGCAGCCTCCTGGAGGGCACTCGTTACAACATTCAGGTTCTCCCCTCAATTTTAGAAGCCTCTTGGTGCTGATGAATCAATACCTATATGACAGGGAACAACGGAGCCCAGCAATGGGGAAAAGGGTGATAATTTTTTCGTATTTGTTTTGCAAGAGATAAAATGAAAGCCCAGAAAGTGAGGGATTTGTGATCACTGAAGGCTAAAGTTGTTTGTTATCCTGAGATTAGACAGACATTTAAATATTAGCTTTATACTCAGTATACCCAGATCCCAGAACTGGAAACCCCGGTTAGGTTTAGAGGGGAAGGGGTAATTTTCTCAGCATCTCTCACTGAACTGAACTGTTTGGAACAATAGCAGAATGAGCCCCACTTTTGCCAGGTAGGTGACTATTTGTCTGGCCTTGTGTGCTGATAGAACCACCTCATGTGATTTATGGAATACCAGCAGCCATCTCATCAACAAGGTGGACTTATTTGGACTATGCACCAACCAGATTCTTTCTGGAAAGAATTTGGGGGCAAATCTAATATAACATCTATGATTTGGGGTCAAAAGCCTTTGAGGTTTTTTCCTTTCTCCCTTTATCTTTGAGAAAAGAATGACACACAGGCTGCGTGATAGGCACAAAGAGATACAAAGCAGTATGTTAGGATTGAAATGATGAACAATATTGCACTAACTGGCAATAATGCAGTATGCAAAATTGAAACAAAAATATATAATTTAAACCAAGCACGTGTGGTCAAAAATTGCATTGCTTGATAAAAACAGACTTTTCCCTTAAGTAATGAGTCTAGAGGATGTATTTACTGGGCTATCAAAACAATCAGAAACATCATAAGGCATAACATTTGTTTGCCTTCTCAGGAAAGTAACTGTGCAGGCTTATGGATCATCTAAATTAGACTTTACTATTTTGATGTTCTTGCCATTTGTTCTTTTAAATTTCCAGCCTAAGGGGTGTATTCTCCTCTCAATGTGCATGTGTAAGTCCCATTAAGGCTAATAGGAATTTGGTGCCTGAATCCAAAGAAAAATCTACCCTTGGGATGGCATTTTGCACATGTAACACACAAGAAAAATAACTAAAAAAAAAAAAAATCCATTTCTCTTCATCCAAAGTGCATAAACAATTATATTAATTAGAAGTACGAGATAAAGTACTTGCATGTGGAATCTTAAACCCATTTAATAATTTGCAATTTTATGCAATTCTCTCACTCAAAATTGCTTTCCTCAAATATGCTTTAGGTTGTCTCCGGCTTTGAAGAACCTTGTGACGAATAGAAACCAAGAGATATAGGAGAGGTGGGAGTACATTTCTCGACACGGGCTTCATTTATTTATATGCTGCGGCACACGCACTCATGATGTTTCAAACTTATTTCCACCAGATTCAAAATAAAACCTGGAACACAAAACAGCTCGCCCATATTTTCTTGTTTAAGGCTCTATCTCCTGAGCTTTCCTTTGTATCTCAGTTTCTCGCCACCTAAGAAATTTTCAGGCAAGAGGAGGTATTCAAATGAGATGTTAATTTAAAAAAAATTGTTACATCCTTCTGTTTATTTTGGTCAAAAGGAAATATTGGTTCTTGGAGTTGCATTAAAATGCAGATAAAAAACAGTTTTTATCTTTATACATCTTTCGGGAAAGAAAATTCTACCTCAAGAAATTTCTTTAACAAAGAGAACATTATTTCAGACTCTAACATTTCTGTCTGCCGATTATCATTAGTCATAAGCTAAGCCCTGCACTAAATGTCTAGTGAGCACAGATAATGTTCATTTTGTCTGGAAGACAGGTTGCCGCCTGTCAAGGAGCGATGGAATAAATGACAGGTTTTGACTCTGTGCCTTGCAGGCATATTAGGCTAAGAAATCGCCAACATGATGAAAAATTATTTTGTCAAAAATTTGTAGGTCACCCATCATTGTCTAATGTATTCTGTGATTAATTGCTAGCATAGATCAGCATTATGTCTTTCCAGTGAATCGCTTAATTGTTGCCTGCTTCATGCTCTTAATGTAATGATGAGGCATCTGCTCCTTTCACATGTGCTTTTAAATGCCAGCTTTTGCATCCAGGTTACAGGGTTGGTAATACTCAACTTAAAGAACTAGTTTAAATTAAAACTTCGGGACCGCCATCTCTTCTTGCTTTTTATGGGAGTGTGCGTGAAAGGCTGAGTGTTAGTGTTAATGTATGTAGATTTTATTTCTGATGAGTGATTATTTGACTGCTCATTTTACGAAGATTTATGGTGTGCTTTCTATCTCCTGACTGCAGTGCTACTCTTATCTTTAATAAAGGAGATGAGGACATTAATCAGCCATTGTCAGGGCTCCTGACTAAGACATTAAATGTACTGTATGGGATAGGTAAACACGCTCCAGATCCTTCTCTACTCCACTAGATCAAGCAAAAAAACACTCATTATATTTATCATAATTTCACATCTGCTGTTTTTGAAGCAATGTACCATGAGGCCATAAACTGTATTACAACTGTGCATAAATTCAACTGATTTGTGGCTGGAGTAACTAATTCCTAAAGTACATTTTAGAAAAACAAGCAGTGAGCCCTGAAATTGCAATTCCATAAAGGCACTAAATTACTGACTGCAGAATCAAAAATTTGCTTGATGTGATTCTGCAGTGACCATTTTATAAAAAGTGACAGTACGCCTGTGATTGAGTCAATAAAATAAGGACGAGTGAGCTGTACACTCAAACAAGATTAAAGAGAAAGGGAATGACAGAGGACAGACTCATGGTGTACAAATAGGGAAAGCAGAATGTTTCCCCCAAAATGGCTTGAGGATGCGACTATTAATAGCAACAATATCGATTTGTCAGTAATCTTTTCCTTATTTTGGAGGTGGAAGAGAAAAAAATTTAATTTCTCCCTTTTATTCATTTCACAGCATAACTGAGAACATACATAATATTTAGCGGAATGGATTTTGAAATAATTTTTTAATTGTGGCATTAGTTATTGATTTAAGCTTGCCATAATATTCTCCAAAATTGTAATGGATAATTATTTATGGGTTATTTATTTGTTTTATGGGTTATTGTTATTGGTTTTCAAGAGTGCATATCTAAGCAATCTCTTTGTTTGGGCATCTCGCCATGTTTGGGTAGCAAATTGTGTGTGTGTGTGTGTGTGTGTGTGTTTATGGGAGGGAGAATGGAATGCATATTTCTAGGTGTGTTTTTACCTCTATGGGTATGCTCAACTTCATTTTTTTCACAAACTTGATCAGTACCTAAACTTGCTATAATGTCTTCTCCAAAAGACAAAGGAGAAAAGGGACTAATCTTTCACAGGGGACAAGAAATACCAGAGACACCATTGTTTTTGAAGACAGAATGCACTTGACATTTGTTAAGATGAAAACCAAAGGCAGACCTGCCACTCGGAATCCTGAATAGAGGTGTGAGCCCACAGATGAGACCTGCTGAGGGCGGCGACCATGTATGTTCTCCTGGAAGTAAGAAGTGATTATGTGATTATTTATTGACTGGAAAAAGCAATTTAAGAGAAAAATAAATGAAACTGGGCTTTCATTGCTTGGGTTTCTCAAGATATCCATCGCCTTTCACCAATTATTTCATGCATTTCTGCTGCTGAAGCTAGAAGTGCCACTGAGTGCTTTTGTTTCATTTGACTATGATACATATGCATTCTTTGTTTAAGATTATGTGTTTGGAAGCTCCTTCTCATCGATTGTGGGCAGTTTCTTGCTACCTAGGGCAAACTGTGTAGGGCATTTACACAGAACATATATTAGGGTGATATAATCCTATTTGATTTTATTGACAGAAGAATATATTTGCCATATTTTGTCCCTTTCCCTGACCACTATTCTGGTCAACTTTTATAACTGTAAATCTGAAGCTGGCACATTGAATATTGCTCTATTCTTTACTCATATTATCAAGTCAAAAATGGTTGTGTTCATAGGGCATTGTATGGTTTCTATCTAATGGTATCAATCTGTGCATCACAGAGCGTTTCTTTTCCTGACATTATTACTTTACTGAAATTAAGCTTGAAACAATCTGATGTCAGATACTGTATATCTACTTTTATTGCCAGCCTTTCTGAGCCCACCATATTGCCAGGACTGCATCTCATTTTAGATGGGTTTAACCAGATATATATTCTCAAGTTTATTGAGAGTTGGATAGATTACATTTCCCATTCTCAAAGAGCAGGCTGGTCCTTTTAGTGCATTTTATAGAACAAATGTAAATTCCCATGCTGCAGTTGACAAAAATTCATGGTTCTTTTCTTAGTGTCAAAAATAAATCCAGCATAGCATTGGAGATGAGTAAGTGTGGTATAGAGAAGCGGGCTTCAGTTCACCCTTTCTGATTTAGCAGCAGTTCCGATGTACTTGAGAAATCTGTAAAAGTTCAATTATTACGGTCTAGGCAAAGAGATTTGCTCACACAACAGAACTACCGTACTTGAGAATGAATTGTAAGGAATGGATGAAATGCAAAGCACTTTCTGAGCACAGAGAACCCCTTTACCTCCCACCTCCTCTCCCTGCCTTGCCTTCCCCCATCTACTTATATCTCACACAAGACGCTTTCGTGAAGGCTTTCACTGTAGTTAAAATAAAATACAAGCATAAGAAATTGCTGAATCACTCCATTAAAATGCAATAAAAATTAGTCTTTTATTCCTTTTGGGAATTTAGATATTTAGGAGGTTCAGAATAAGCAAAGAAGAGCTATCAAATAAATTTATTAGCAGCTTGGCTTGATCACTTTGTCAAGATTGCTTACATATGTATGTCTCAGAAGGAAAGGCATATTTGTATGAAAAAGTGTTTTATAGCTAAACCAAACATAGTGAATCATGGAAAAAAATGCTCTCTCAAATTCCACGTACTTCATCAATACAACACACGCTCGGATTGCGGACTGTCTGCTTAAATGCCAAGAGTGTGTCCTTATAAACAAACAGCATCTCTTTCTCTGTTTACATTCATTGATTTGATTTTTTTTTTTTTCCAACCAAAGCTAGGAGCTGCCTCTAACTATCCATCAAAAATCGGTGTTGCTTTTAGGGGGAAAAAAAAAGTAGGAAAAAAAAAATCAAGTGTATTCTGTGGAAAGAATGCAGCCTGACTACTCCAAGAGTCAGTCCAGGTATGTCTGCTCTTTGCATTTCTTTTTGGTCATGTCATTTTGCTGTTCCAAGGCTTGAGCAATAAGGGGATTACCACCATTGGGAGGAGTTAAGACCTACATAATTCCCAGCAGGAAGGATGTGACCAGTCTTTCTTAAGGAGGAAGGTCTGATTCCTTATAGTCCCATTTACTCTTATGGCTTTTCCTAATCAGCAGATCATAAGTAAGGTGGGATCTTGTGGAACTGCAGATTAAGCTCCTCCGCCACCTATCAGTGAGATAAGGACAACCTTTGGTTACCAGGGGAGGACACATCTGGATACAAACATATGCACACACACAGTACACATAAAACATATTACACAGATAGGGTGCAAGGGTGCATCGTTATTACTTTGTAACCATCCATCTATCATATTTACAGTGTGGTGGTAAAATAAATTAAAAATAAAAAAGAAATAATTATTTCAAGTTCGTGAATTTGAATGAGTGCTAACCTTCGCAGTAGTGCAAAATAAAATCACAGAGCCCATTCAGGAGGCATGGTACCTTGTGAAAATCAATCACCAGCAAACATATATTTGCTGTAACTGAGGACCGTATCTTACATTATCAAGCAAATTCATATGATAAATATTTTTAGAGTATTTGCTACATATCAGGCACAATCCAAAGCACTATGGACTTGTCAAATCGTACTGGTGATCATACTATTCAAGGAGAAAATAATTAGAATACAGGGAAAAAAATGTCTGTTTTAAAGACATATATATATAAGAGAAACTATCATGACAGTGCAATCAATGGAACACTAAATTATATGAGTGTGGAAAAAAGCTATGAAATTAAGTATTGCTAACAATACTTAAATATGCTATAGCTACATTCATTTGCTTATTCATTTACTCATTTAACAAATACATATGAAATACCTATCATGGGCATCACTGGGTTAGGCTCTGAAGCTGTAACGGTGACCCAGACTAAATCCATGCCCCTCCACTGCTCACAGGGAAGCTGGAATAAATATGCGGTGGGATGATAATTTATGAGAGCAATTAAACTGAGCTTGATGAGTCAGAGAAGGCCTCCTAGAGGAAGTGACTCACACTATGGACTATGAGCAGTTGGCTAGGTGAAGAGTGAGGAGGGCTCTGGGGAGAGAGCGTGGTCCCTGAAAGAGTTTCCAGTGGAGGGAATAGAGTGCATGAAGGCCAGGAGGTGAGGGACAGCATAGTCTACTGTAGGAACTGGGAGTTCAGTCTCACTGAAATGTAGGTTGAAGTAGGGGGGAGAGGGCAAATAGGTCATGCACAGTCTCAAGAGCCATGAAGCAGGATATATTCTTTGGGGGCAATCAGAAACTATCAAGGGCTTTAAATAAACAAGGAAGTAATCAAATATTTATTTTAGGAAAATTACTTTGGTTGTAGCAAAAAGGAGTAGTCTCCAAATTCTTTTTCTGCACACCATCAGTGAAGCTTTCTAGAGACCTATTTTCTAATACTCTATATAACTAGTTTAGGTTGGTATAGACCTTCTCCACTTCCCATGAGTGCAGGGATTTGTCTTTTTGTTCACTGCTATCTTATGGGCCTAGAAAAGCGCTTGGCCTACTAGAGGTGCTCAGGAAATATTTGTCACATGGATAGGGTGAAAGTCATGATTAGTAGTTATGGACATAAATCTATATTTCAGAGTCTTCTTGATAATTTAAAACATTTTACCTGAATTTTTTGTTAGACCAACTTAGGCCATAATTATTTTTTCTTGTAGTATGAACGATGAAGCACTCAATTAGGAGTAAGAGAGTTACTTGCATGTGCTTGCATGACAATACTTTTCTCCAGGAATCTTTCCAAGTCCTGTGGCCATCCTGTGAGGACTGGTTTAGTGAAAACTAGACAACATGATCTGGAAGCCTGTCTAACTAGGTAGATACAAACAATATGTACTGGGATAGGCTGGAGCACTTGAACCCAATGAGGACCCTTCCTTGACATTGTAGCATTTTCACTTCACTCAACTTACACTCCTGGGGGACATGTATCTGAAGAAAGTTGTCAGTGTCAAGCTCTATATTGGTTCAATAATGAGGAGTTTTCTTATTTTTATTTACTTTTTTGAATTTTATTTTTAGATAAATACAAGTAGAATTTCTCATGTGTTCTCTCAGTTCAGTAGTTCACCTTGAATACTTTGAAGAAGTCTGGGAGAGGGAGTGGATTCTGGAGGGCCTGGATAAGCATAGCAGAATGGTTAGGAAAGTTGTCCTGGTTTCCTGCAGCTTCACCTGAGGAAGTCCATGTGGGCAGGCTCCCAGTTTTCAGCTTGGAAAGATTCAACAATTTGGAGGGAATGTAAATTCTATTTTTTTAATTGTCCAAATAGAGGTCATGTCTCCCCCCCATATTATATCACTCTTGTCAGTGTGTGAAACACCAAGATATGATATGATAGTGATATGATATGATATGATAGATATGATAGTTACCCTTTCCAGAATTGCTTGTTGTTAACTGTCTCTACTGAATACAAAGTCCAAATAAATAGCCTGAAGTTATAGGTAAGGCCCCAGTCATGTATACAGGGATTTGCTGATAGTGAGGATTATTTAAAATCAGAATGTGTTTTTAATAATTCCCATTCCTATATTTGGTGTCTGTGAGAATGATATGGGGGAGAATCACATATTTCCTGCATTTGTTAAGCAGGATTTGTCCTGCTTAACACATTTCTTTGGGTCCTTTCAAAATTTGAGTGAAGGAGATATTGATTTTGTCTTAATAAACATTGCATATATGGGGCACCTGGGTGGCTCAGTGGTTGAGTATCTGGCTTTGGCTCTGGTCATGATCCCGGGATCCTGGGATCACTCCCACCTCTGAGTTCCCACAGGGAGCCTGCTTCTCCCTCTGCCTATGTCTCTGCCTCTCTCTCTGTGTCTCTCATGAATAAATAAGTAAAATCTTAAAAAAAAAAAATTGTATAGAGACCAGTGTCTTAATTCACTTCAACTGATTGAAGTACAGTTGATATTCTAAAGTACATGGGTAAAGCATGTACTACTTTTTAAATTGCTTGTATTATCTATTTATTATTTTTTTAAAAAGATTTTATTTATTTGGGACACAGAGACAGAGAGAGGCAGAGACACAGGCAGAGGGAGAAGCAGGCTCCCTGCAGGAAGCCCGACGTGGGACTTGATCCCAGGTCTCCAGGATCATGCCCTGGGCTGAAGGCAGCGCTAAACCGCTGAGCCACCGGGGCTGCCCTATCTATTTATTTTTAAACCACAACTTCTACCTATTTCTATACCACTTGTTCCAGGTAAACAACAAACAGCTGAGTGTATCTGCTTAATTTCAGCTGATGTGGACCTTGCTCAACAGAGAGAACAATGCCAAGAAGTAATATTTTTAAAATTGTGACTTAATATTAACATTTTTAATATTTTAAAAATTCAGCAGGAGTTGGGCAATGTGTAGTTTACCTCTTGCATGGGTTGCATATGGAAGCCAGAGTTGACTGACCACACATTTCTTGAAATAATATTCTTGCATCCTTATAGTTTGATGCCAGGTCCATGAACAGACTTGCTGTTAGTTCCTTAATCCAGCTCCACACAGAGGGATAGTTTTAATGACTTGTTAAATTCCCTTGTCGCCTTGAGACTCAATTACTCAAATTCAGGGAAGAAAATCTAATTGAATCATTTCAATAAGAAATCATGATTTTCATCTAAATTTTAATTTCATCTACTCCAGTGAATTATACTGAGGTTATTATAGTATCCTTTCAACCTCACCAATAAAGGCATCTCTGTGTTCACAAAGCAGGGCAAAGTCCTTATATGTGGTGAGGTCCTTTCAAAGTCGAAGGCACTCTCTTGCCTCGTCTTCTCTCTCCCTGTGCCCTTCGATGCTCTGTTTGTCCAGTTTGTATGTTAATCGTGTACATATATGCATGAAATGGCACCAGGACATTGAACTTCATGTGAAGTGAATATGAGGTTATGTCTTAAGTATGTGATAAGGGATCTGGGCAGCACAGAGCCAACGCATCCATTCTGGCCATCCTGGTGATCAATCCTGTATGCCCAAGTCCGGAGTCTGTGTTCCTTACTCATGGGATGGCCAAAGTGAAGAACAAAATGCCTCAGGATTCCATTTATATCATTTAGATGGGCACAATCTTGGTCAACATTGAACATGGACTTTGTTCCAAAAAACTCCCAATAGGGTGTTATAAATCACAAATTCAAAGGGCAAGGAAGAGAGAAATGAAGAAACAAAAACCTCAAGTTCCTAATTCCCACAACAAGCTATACATAATTATATTCACGTATGGTCTTGTGATTTCTAACATCTTCCTCTTGGGAGAAGAGGTACTATTAGAACTTGCACCGAAATTTCACAAAGAAAAAAAATCCATTAATCAGATGGTAATTAGCATGTATCATTAAATGTTATAGAGTGAGACAGGAAGCCCACTTCTTAACAAATGGCTCATTCCATTTTTCCTGTACTGTCAGATATCTGGCCATTTCTCTCTCTCTCTCTCTCTGATTCAGTTCTTTGCTGTGCAGACTGCAAAATATAATAACTTCTAAGCAGTGTGTAAAACAAAGTGCTCAATTCACTTTATTAAAATATCCAATAATAATTGATTTAAAGGCAATAAAATGTGTTCATTAGAGGGTTTATATTCAAGAAATATTGAAAGTATACCTAAAACTGTCACTTTTATTGTGAATGAACAGGATAATATAATTTGAAAAGAGTGTGATCATACTAAAGATTTGTCCTGCAGCATTATCTGATAGCTCGTAAAGTGCTGAAATTTAATATGATGCTTTCAGTCAGTTTAATTGAAATTTAATTGCCACTTTGGGCAGAAGGTTTAGATCTGATCAATAAAATATTAAAGATTTTGTGCTTTCGCTTGGAACAGCTCCTTTAGCAATGCATCAAGAGGACCCTATATTTTCGGAAATATTTGTTTGTTATAGTTCACACAGTACTCAATATCACTTTCTAACCTGAAAGTTTTAATGTGCTGTGCAGACAAATAGTGGAAATAATAAAGCAATAGTTGATCCATTTAATTACAACACGATGAAAGAAATAACGGTCACCTTCAGATTCATGAGAAAGGCATTAATGTAAAAGAGCAATAAATATTTTGAAATGTCAAACCTCAGAAAGACAGAGTCCAACTTGAGCTGGGCTGTAAATCAGACTGAGGGAAGGACCTTGAAAAAAAGATGGTTCTTTGGTATTTTAGAAATAATTACTAATACAAAAAGGGTAATGATGAAACTATAAATTACATTAAAAAGGGCCATTAGAAGAGGATTAGTTTATAAAGCTGAGAGATGGTTCTTAAAATTGTCCTGCTGGTTATTTCTACTTTTCATTTTATTCAGGAAACCCTGCTCAATTATCTGATTATTAATAAACTAATTGATCACTACTTTGCAGCTCAAATACTAAAGTTAACTTTCTCCTTTTTGGGGCCTCCCATGGGACTTCCACATTACTTCTATTTGAAGAAGGGGGAGAGGTGGAGATTTCTCAAGTGATATGAACAGTAAATGCGAGACTGACTTTGGGCTAAGCAAGATTCCTATTAATATGTCTTAAAATTTTAAGTCTTTTTTTGGATCACTATGTTCCAAAGGTGACTCTGATATTTATGTCATTATAATATTTTCCTGATGGTCCCTTTTTACCTACAGAATGCTTCAAAATCTCCGTGTTCAAGCAAACACTCAAGGACTTTACTCACCAATCTCCTAAGAAAGTCAAAGTTTAATATCATGGCACATTATTCTATTAGGCTTAGTACATCTCTAAAGACAGAAGTATTTTTTTTTGTTTACAACCATATTCAAACAAGACTAATTATCTGTGATGACCAAAACCACTCTTTTTCTTCTCTAGCCATCTCTGTCCCAGATTTCCCTTGGTTAACCACATGCTATCCTCATAGTTTTTAGTTTTCAATCTTATTAAAATAGGCCACTTATTTTCTTTTGAAGTAGACACAGTATTTTTCACTGTGACCAGTCAAAAATTGTTATTTTGTGACATCTAGATGCTGGACACTATCCTAGGGCCTGGGAACGTAGCAGTGCCTAAGAGAAACATTCCTAGTTTCTGGAAACTTAGGTTCTAGTGGAAGAGAAGGACAATAAACATAGACAAAAAGAAAATCCTGGAAAATACTACAAGTGAGATAAGATTGGTTAATGTGGGAGAGGGTAATGGTGTGTGTGTGTACGCGTGCATATGTGCACTTGAGCAGCTTTAGCTCCTTCTCTGAGGAGGTGACATCCAGGTTAATACCTAATGATGATAAGGACTCAGCCTCTTAAAGATTTAGCAAAACACCTTCCAGAAAAAAGGAAAGATAGGCATGAGCCTGATTTTAGGGTATATAAAGAATACCAGTGTGGTTCTCCTGCCGTAACGAAGGGAAAGATTAGGAGCATATCAGAGAGGCAGACAGGGGCCTGGTCATATGGATCACGTAGTCTTATAGAGTTATAAGTTTTGATTTTTACTTAAGTATAATGTAAAGTCATGGGAAGGATTGGGAAGAAGAGGCAAGTAGATGGTTACGGAGTATGTGTATGTGTGTAGGGGCAGGAGTCGAGTGACATGAAATGAATTATGTCTTGAATAGCTTACTCACTGCTCTGTGGAGGTTGGATCATAGAGTTAAGAGTGGTGGCAGAGGGATAAAACCATAGGCCATTGCAACACCCAGGCAAAGTAGCTTGGGCCAGTTGTAATGATTGATAGGTTGAGCATTGGTTAAAATTTAGGTGAACTTTAGAAGGTAGGACAAAGAACTCACTGATGGATTGAATATAAGTGTACTGAGGGTAAGAAAGAATTCAAGATCGACTTCCAGGTTTGACCCTGTGCAACTGACTAGATGGCTGAGTGCAATATAGGAAAGACCCAGGAGAGTAAGAACTACATTTTTGGAAAACCCAATAATTGTGCTTGGCTTTTGTTGTTTGAGGTGTTTGGCTGAGCCACCCAAGTGCCCCCATACATATATCTGCACATTTTATGGAAGCCTGGGCATGGATCAGCTAATAGATATAATTATCCTGGGTCTATAATTAATATGCTTTATTCTACTGGTGATGGGTAGTGAATCAGACAGCTTACCAGTCACTCAGGCAGGCTCAATTCTAGCTACAATTTTAACATATTAGTGATAATTTTAGGGTCAAGTTAAAGTTTTGGTGTTTTTTTTTTTTTTTGGAGATTTCATTTATTCATTTGAGAGAGAGAGTGCGAGGGAAAGCATGAGCAGGGGGTGGAGAGGGGCAGAGGGAGAGGGAGAAGCAGACTCCCCACTGATCAGGGAGCCCAATGTGGGGCTCGATCCCAGGACCCTGGGATCACGACCTGAGCCAAAGGCAGATGCTTAACTGACTGAGCCACTGAGGCTCCCCTATAGTTTTTTGATAAATAGCAGCAACCAAGTTATCCACAGAGCATAATGTTAGTAAACATCTTCATAATGCTTTTTGTGTATTCTCTTTAAAAATAATATATTCAACATGGTATTCATTGAGTATAGATTGTGTGTAGGAATTCTGGGACTGGGAACATAGTTTTCTAATCTTAACAAAGGTAAAAATAGTAATGTATTTTATAGTTTTGTCACTCAGCGAATATCCATTATGTTGCATCATGTTATGGTCTAAATCACATTTTGGAAATACATTAATGAATATATGCATTTGGTGTGTTTTGGAGGACTTTGGTCAGCATCTGGTTAACAACAGCCCATGGAATTGCAACAATAAGCTTTTTTACGTTTTTTTGAAGAGTATGCAAAAATGGAATTTACATCCTGGGATATTATCTCAACTTTTCACCAGGAGAGTCTACATGGTATATATAGCAAGATGCGGAGGCACCATCTCATGTAGAAAATGATATGTTTGGGATTGTATAGACCTGGGTTTAAAATCAAACACTACCATTTACTGTGTGGACTCAGACACATTATTTAGTTCTCTGGGCCTTATTTCTTTCATGGAAAACGATTGTGATGACAATGTCTTGTGAGGTTTTCCACCATAATTAAATAAGACATTGCATATTATGAAACTTGCACTTCTATTGTGGTTCGTGCTGCTCTTGTTTTCACAGAGCAGGGAAGCCCCTGACAGGATGATAAAGCAGTCCAGGAGCTTTGTTACTGTCGTGGCTCCAAGGACACCAGCAACATCTTTGGTTTGTGGTGCGAGGTGCGTTGGTTGGAGGCCACCTAGCCTCAGTCTGCCAAGAGGTGGGAGACAGATGGGGTAGGAATCACTCTTTTCTTTCCTTTTTTTTTTCTTAAAAAGATTTTATTTATTTACTCACGAGGGACACACACACACACACAGAGGCAGAGACAGAGGCAGAGGGAGAAGCAGGCTCCAGGCAGGGAGCCCGATGTGGGACTCAATCCAGAGACTCTGGGATCACGCCCTGAGCTGAAAGCAGACGCTCAACCACTGAGCCACCCAGGCATCCCAAAATCACTCTTTCCTAATGAGAACAATGCAAGGCATGGATAAACTTAAAATGATTCGTTTCAGCATTAGCATGATTTCAGCTTGGATTTTACTTTTGATATCTGCTGGCAGAGAATAAATATCTTCCAACCTTTGCCTCATGACACCATAATGTCCTCTTTTTTGTCTATCACTCTATCGACTGAATTAGTACATCTCCTCGTCCATCTCTATCACTGCCCTCTTCTTCAGAGGCTGCAGACTGACACTATCACTGAAGCCCAAAAAGCAGCGTTTCTTTTATATAGATTTGGTCAAAGAGAAGCTACAGCCTTTTCTCGGAGCCTGCAAAACTCAAAGGACTCAGATCTCAGTTGAGAAAGGGACAATGGGTGCCAGTGAATTAGGGTAAACAGTGGAAAACCTGCACCTCCCTTCTGCTGATTTGATTCAAGACTAAACCTTAGTTTCCCCATCTGTAAGACAAAGATATTTTTCTACCTTGTTATCCCTGAGGAATGTGAAGAATCTGAACGGTGAATGGTTTCATCCTAGTGGCAAGAAAAGAATAAATTGCTCACTTAATAAATTGCCAGGCCACTTGGGTACTATTTAGTAGATTACCTTTTCCAGAGCACTAAATGATAGTAAATGGCAAATGGCAGCAACTGGAAGAGTTAATGCGGCTTTGATCTCTTGAACTGAAAGACTCTGTAGTTTCCTTAGAATGAGGTGGAATTATTTCTTCCCTTTTATCTGTGGCCCAGTAAACCTTCAACAAAGGAAGACATTATTGCTTTTCCCCATTTTGCCCGACCGTTAAATAAGAGGGATGTTGCAGCTCTACACACATATACACACACACCAAAAGTGGCCATTATGATCCTGAAAAGAATTCTTTCACCGTATCATTTATCATTCAATTAATTAAAAGTACTTACTGAGTCCCGACTGTGTGCAAGGGTTTATGCTACATGCCAGGAGGACCCCATGTGGGTGACCGAGCCTCTGCTTTTTAGGTGCTCAAAAAGAGGAGAAAATGTAATCTTAATCTCCCATTCCTGTCTAAAGGGCTGGCATTTCCTGTACCAGTTTGCATCCTAATACCTACAGCTGGTCATGTAGATGGTGGCACATGTGGACCCCAGGAGAGTGCCAGAGCCTAGGACAAATGTATTTTAAATTGTGGCTTCTCCAGTCAGGGACTGATGAGGACCAGAAACAATATAAAAGGTATCATTTTTACTTGGTGGGATCTTCAAAGAGAGTTCCCTTGTGCAGCAGACCTGTTCCTAGGAGCAAGCACGAGGCACAGGGCAGACCATCCTCTGTGCACTGCTGCAAAGTATATTCACCAGACCTCTAACAGTTATACTCTTAGGACCATGCTAGATGTCCTTGCCACGGCCAGATGTGGCAGGTGTCAGCTGGAAGGAAAAGGTGCACTTCAGAGGACAAGACTATGGTTCTTCATCAGTGTCCCTGAAAAGACTATTTCTTCAGATTCTGGGAGACCTTCTCAAGTCATAGGTGCTAAAGAGAACCAAATTTCAGAAGCTAGCAAGGCAGGTGGGACAGCAGGAGACGGAACACCCTAATTTCAACTGAGTGCTGGTGGGTATTCCTATTGGCACTGAGCTGCTTCCACCTGGCCTGGGTACTCTGAGTGGCAAACCTTGTCTTCCTAGCTTGAAAAGTAATATATACACATGGTAGAGCAAATATAAACCCCCAAATAGATACACACATATACGCATAGTTAAAGAAAATAAAAAACTCAGTTCTACTACCCAGGGATAACTGCTCTTAACACTTGGTATATTTTTCCTAGTATTTTCTAAATTGGAATCATATTGTATATTCAATTCTGCAGCCTGCTTGTATTCATTTAGGAACATACTAAACACATTTTCCCACATAATTAAATATTCTTTGAAAATATCATTTGAAATTACTGCCCAATCCCCTCTTATTGGGCATTAAGACTGTTTCCCAGTTTCCTTCTACATAAATAAGACTTCAATGAATATTATTATTATTTGTAATATCCTTTGCCTATTATTTCTTTAGATTCCTAGAAATTACATTACTGACATTTCATAGGGTATAATTTTTCAAGGCTTTTGATGCATTTTGTCAAATTGTTTTCTGGAAAGATTGTAACATTTTACACTCAGATCCATCCGCAGATTTTATAGGGTGCTGATGTTGGGTTCAAGAGCCCTAAGAACCTGCCCCCCAATACCACCAAATCACACAATTCACTGTATTCTTGAGTTGTTATGATTTTTAGGATAGACAGAGCTCTTTTTCTTTTGAGAATGAATTGGGCTTTACAACACTGTGTAGAGGAGAATTTAAATACATGAACAATTGTGCATTTTGTATTTCAACCAGTTAGAAGTGATAAAAATGTAAAATGTCACATGCATGCCCATTTATAAGAAGAAAAATTTTATATCTGAGGATAATTTTTGTATGTTTTTCTTAATCTGAATAGGATATAAACACCAATACTTCTATATTCACTACGTATGTATGATTTTGCTGCTATATATGAAAAATTGGTATAAGGCTCGTCCATATTATATACCAATATTATCACACCATTTACTAATATTTTGTACTTGGTTTCAACTCAACATATTAAGCGTGTTTTTCTAATTTTGACAAGTTCTTATTTAACTAATTTTTAATAACTGCATAGTATGCTTCTTGAGGATATGCCAAAATCTATTCAAGTAACCACCAATGTTGAACATTTAGTCTAGTCTCAATTTTAGGCTCCTGTAAACACGCTTGTAAATAATCCTTTAATATCACTTTAATTATTTTATTAAATGCCCAGAAGCACGATTTCTAAGTCAAAGGCCATTTATAATTTTAACTTGTTTGAGAACGACTTAAGGACAACCAGAAACAAAAAGTAAGTTTGTATCAAAATATATTTCTGTGGGCAATGATAAGAGCACATGGAAAATTTTGTAATACATCATTTTAAATTTTATTTCTTATTTTATCTTTTCATAGCTTGTCTCTATTAGTTTTCTATCATGAGTCTAACCAGTTGCTATCAGTTTAAGGGCTTTAGACAACTCACATTTATTACCTTACAGCTTTGTATGTATGGTGTATGGTTTTACAGAAGTCTCCTGTAGGTCCCACTGGGCTAAAAATCAAGGTGTCTACAGGCTATATTATTTTCTGGAGACTCCTGGTAGGAGCCATTTCCTTGCTCTTTTTAGCTTCTGGAGGTCACCTACATTCCTTTGCTCATGGCCCCTTCCCTCCATCCTTAAAGCTTGCAAAGGCAAGTCAAGTTCTTCTTCTTATGTTGCATCGTTCTGATTTCTTCTGTCTCCTCTTTTACTCTACGGGCTCTTGGGATTACATTGGGACCACCTGGGTGATCCAGGAGACTCTTCCCAGCTCAACACATAGAACTTAATCACATCTCTGAAGTTCCTTATGCCATGTAATGTAACAAATTCCCACTTGGGGGGATTAAGATGTAGACATTTTTGGGAACCATTAGTCTTGTTAACCACACTGTCCTTGTTCCTCTCATTGCTCATGTCCCTGTGTCTTTTATTACAATTACACTTCAATTTCTTTTTCCTTATATTTTCTAGTGTGGATCCAAAAATAGACATCTTGCTTTGGATATTAGTATGTATTCATTTAGGTATCAACACTTAATGTGGTTCTCCCTTGATCATTTGCTAAGCAGCATGCTATTTTAAGATTGGCAAAGACCATTATTTTATTTTGTTCCTTAACATTCAAGCTTCTTTCCTCCAAGGGTACATTTTTCATTTCAAAGCCACAGAAACTGGTGTCACTTTCTTTCTGTACTGATAACACAGGATTAAAATTGTTGCACCAAATAGTCTTTTATTTTTCCCTCTCCTCCTAATTTATCACAAGCAGATATTCCACCAGAAGTTGGGAAAAAAGATTTCCAGCTGATGGGCAGCACCTCTACCTTGTGGAAGATTCATTGCTCTGCACATTTTGAATCTGCTGACAAGAAACTTGGAGCAGAAGTAATCAGAGCCCTTGCAAGATTGATTTTTGTCCCCTGCTGGCATATGGCATAGAGGGTGGAAAGGCACTCATCTCTCAAACTAATCTTAACTATTTAGAAGCCATTATTGCAGGATTACAAATCATCAGAATACCCCCTTTTTTTTCCCAACAACGTTATTTATTAGCAAGACCTTCAAATTAGTCTTGTGTCTTGGCTTTACACTATTCTTAAAATCAACCTTGATATCAGTTTTGTCTAAAAAGCATTGCAGTTGGCACCATCACTTTAATTGCACAAACGTTAAACTAAATTCCATTTCCAGTTCACATTTTAAAAATAATTCAAACCAAAATGCAAATTGATTCTGGTCTTCAGTTTGTAAGAAATGCTTAAAGTCAACTTGTCATGAAGGAGAAATTGAATCTATTACCTGTACTCTTCCAGGAAGGAAGATGTATGGAAAGGGGAATAGCGAGATTTATCTGATGTTTGGCTGATATATGGGTATATAAAATCTTAAGTAATACTGATAATGTCACACAATATTGCAACATATATTTTCAGTTGAACATTATAAGACAATAAGGCATAAATGGAAATTAAAGGGAAAAATCTGAATGGTTGTCAGGGAACACTTTTTCATTCAGAGAATCATAAACATATGGAATGGTGTGTCAGGCAAAGTTTCCAAGATGAGAATATTAGAGTAATTACAAAATGGATTTATATTCTGAGAATTGAAGTGCACACAATGAGAAAGAGCTTTGAATCAAATGATTTTTAACTACTATCTCCCCCAAAAAACCTCCTCATGAAAATGCATTTCACAAGTATTATCTAAAACTGTGAGGTATCAGAAAGACAGAGATGTTTAATGCTTTAAGAAATATCTATTTCAAAAGAAAAGAGAGAGAAGGTAAGAAAAAAGAAAGAAGGAAAGATAAAGGAGATTGGAGGAGAAACCAAGCTGGTGTGAGGGAAGACTTCATGGAAAACTGTTTAAGTGAAATGATGTATTAATTCAATTTCACAAGTCTTGATTAAAGGCTGAAAACTTGGTCAGTCACCTTAAAGGTTTTTTGAGAACCAGTGGGTGATATTTTTAGCAGTTATCTTACATGCACCACAAGTCTTGTACAAGAGTAGTTGCTGTTTATATCTGAATTCAGTCTACCTTGGATCTCCATCTTTTGCGTCCCTATTTACAACAATTATTACTATGATTGCATCAAAATATTAGACAATCCTAAACATATTGCATACTGCTCCTCATTGAAATTATTGATATGGAGCCACAAGGCAGAGATTCTGTATTTATTACTGCAGTTAGGGGCTCTAACAGTTTGGTTGGTTGGTTGGTTGGATGAAACAGAGGTGGCTCAGAGTAAGTGAGCTGAAAATGCCCATCTGCCTGGGTTTAGTATAGAGGAAAGAATTCAGAAAACTTAGGGAGATTGGAAGCTTAGAGACGACTTGTCACTTAAGACCAACTTACTCCACCCTGAGAAGAACAGAAGACACATCTTTTACCACAATGGGAGGGAAATACATTTGTGAGGGGAGTACCATCATCCTTAAAGAGCTCTGTGGTCATCCTTGTCCGGAGACCATACTATACGGTGGGAACTGTGGCCACTAACCTGGGAAGCCTCAGTGCAAGGAGAGTGACTAACTGCTGCTCAAAATGTGATGTCACTGCTTGAGCAGGTTCGTATATTCTATGGCACCTGGTAGACAGCTGTTGAGCTGGCAATTATTTTAGCCCTGACACCTGTTAGTAAAGACCACCAGAAGCTATTTGCTTTCAGCTGGCAAGGCCAGCAATACATCTTCACTGTCCTACTTCAAGCGTATAAACTCTCCAGCCCTATGTCACAATTTAGTCCATAGGCATGTTGATCACCTCTCCCTTCTGTAAGACATTACAGTGGTCCATTCTATCAATGGCTTTATGCTTATTAGACCCAGTGAGCAAGAAGTAGACTCTACATAAGACATGTGTGTGTCAGAGGATGAGAAAAAAATCCAACACAAATTCAGGGACCTTCTGGGTTCCACAGTCTACCGCGATGTGTACTTTAAATATCTTACAACTTTTATTTGACAATTACACCTCAATAAAGCTGAAAACAACAACAACAACAACAACAACAACAACAACAACAACAACAACAACCTCAGGGGACCTCTACCTGAACTTCTAGAGTGAAATTCACTCTTGAGGTCCAGTGGTGTGGTGTATGCTGAGATATCCCTTCCAGGATGAAGGATAAATTATTGCCTCTGGCTCTTACCATGACCAAAGAAGAGACAGAATACCTAGGAGGTTTGTTGGGTGTTTGGAGGCAACATATTCCTTGTTAGGGTGCGTTACTTTGGACCATTTACTGAGTCATGTGAAAAAGTGCTTGTTTTGAGTAGAGCCAAGAGCAAGAGAAGGCTCCGCAACAGGCATAGGCTGTTGTGCAAACTCTTCTTCCACTAGAGTCTAATGGTCTAGCAGATCCAATGGTGCTTGAGGCGTCAGTGGCAGATAGTGATAGGTAAGTCTCTCTAAGTGAAGGCTCTTAGGATTTTGAAGCAAAGCTCTGAGATCCTCTGTACATAATTACTCTCCTTATGAGAAACAAAATACTTAACCATGAGCCACCAAGTTACCAAGCAACTTAAGCTGCCCATTACGACGTCTGATGCACCACACTGTAAAGTTGGGCAGCACTCCATCATCAAATGGAAGTGGTAAATAGAGCCGTGGACCTGAGCAGGTCCTAAACATACAAGTAATGTACATGATGTGGCCTAAATGTCTATGGTCCCTACTTCTGCCACACGACCTTCTTTCTCCCAGGATGCACCTATGGGCTCATGGAGAGTTCCCTATGATGGTAGACAGAGGAAGAGAAGACTCAGGCTTGGTTTCTGGATGGTTCTGCATGATGTTCAGGCAGCACTTGAAAGTCAGTAATAGCTGCAGCACTATAGCCATTTTCTGGGACATCCCTGAAGGATAGTGGTGAAGGGAAATCCTCCCAGGGGGGAGAACTTCAAACAGTGCCCCTGGTTATTCATTTTGTTTGGAGGGAGAAATGACCAGATATGCAATTATATACTAATTCATGGGCTCTGACCAATGCTTTGGCTGGATGATCGGGGACTTAAATATGATTGTAAAACTGGTGACATGGATATCTGGGTAAGAAGTATGTGGATAAATTTCTCTGAATTAGAGAAAACCTGAAGATATATGTGTCCCATGTGAATGCAAAACAAAGGGCGAGCCTCTGAATAATGAACTGGATGGAATGATAGATGTGAATAGCAGCCAAGCTCTTTCTCCACTTACCTCTATCATCACCCAGTAGACACATAAACAAAGTGGCTATGGTGGCACAGATGGAAGTTAGACATGGACTCAGCAACTAGCATTCACTGAGGCTGACCTGGCTATAGCTACTGCTGAGTGCCCAATCTGCCAGCAGCACAAGACCAACGTGGAGCCCCCAATATGTCACCATTCCCCAAGGAAATCAGCCAGCTACCTGTGACAGATTGATTACATTGGATTGCTTCCATCGTGGAAGAGGTAGAATTTTGTTCTTACTGGAATGGACATTCTGGATATAGTTTTATCTTCCCAGCATGCAATACTTCTACCATCTGTGGATTTACTAAATGCCTTAAGCACCATCACAGTATTCCACACAGAATTGCTTCTGATCAAAAAATTCACTTCATAGCAAAAGAAGTACAAGAATGGGTCTATGCTTGTGCAGTTCACTTGTCTTTCCAGGTTTCCTCACAACACTGAAGCAGCTGGTTTGATAAAGTGATAGAATTGCCTTTTTGAAGACTGCCAGCTGCAGTTCCTGGCAGCAGCTTGCAGGGCAGAGGCAAGGTCCTCCAGAAGGCTGTATATGCTCTGAATTGGCATCAAATATATGGTGTTATTTCTCCAACACCTCGTATTTATGGGTCTAGGATTCAAGAGGTGGAAATGAGAGTGGCAACTCTCACTATCACCCCTGGCCACCCACTGGTAGAATTTTTGCTTTTTATATTTGCATCCTTATACTTTGATAGTTTAAAGGTCTTAATCCCAAAGGAAGGAATGTTTCCACTAGAGGATACAACAATGATCACGTTGAACTGGAAGTTAAGACTGTCATCTGACTATCACAGACCCCTTATGCCTCTGGATCAACAGGCAAAGCAGGGAGATACGGTGTTGACTGGGGTGATTGATCCTGACTAAAAATGGGAAATTGGACTGGAACTCCATGACAGAGGTGAAGAATAATATTTCTAGCATATAGGCAATCCCTTAGGGCATTTCTTGGTATTACCAAAGTCAATAGAAAACTATAACAATCCAGTTCAGGCAGGGGAACTAAAAAGACCCTTCAGGAATAAAGATTTGGCTCACCCCAAACTGGGAAAGAAACCATGACCATTTGAGGTTCTTGTTGAAGGCAAAGGTAATATGGAATGGGTAGTGGAAGATAGTTACAAACACTAGTTATAACCATATGACTAATTATAGAAATGAAGACCGTAATTGTCATGAGTATTTTCTCCTTATTTGTTACGAATGTTTGTCTTTGTGTATAATTTCTTTGTTTTATTCCCCTTCTTATCCCTTTATAATGTAACATAAGATGTATTTTTCTTCATATCAAAGAATTTAAGGATTGTTAACTTTACATCATGGTATTTAACTTATAAGATACCACGGAGAAGAGTAAACATCAACTCAGAACTTTGCATCCCCTTTTGGGGAAAAAGTTAGTGTGTTTTTAGTTGTATACAGAATAGTTGTGCCATTTTAGACAGAATTATGACCTTGTTATTCTCTTTATCAAGAGATTAAGTATGGTTTAAGACGATCTGTATGAGTGTCAAATCAGTAAAGGGTGGGCTTGTGATGGTTAATTCTACATGTCAACTGGGAGGATATTTTTGGATGAGATTAACATGTAAATTGGTTTTCTCCATAATGTGGGTGAGGTCCATCCAATCAGTTGAAGTTCTGAATATAACAAAAAGACTGACCTTCCTGAGCAGGAGGCAGTGGTCCAGCAGACTGCCTTCAGACTTTATCTACACCATTGAGAGGTGAATGGGTTACCTCCCACAGCAAGAGATTTTCATATGTGATCATGACACTTGGGAAGATGATCTTGAATTATCTGATGAATCTAATACAATCAAAAGAGATCTTACAAAATGGAGGAAAGTAAGTTAGTCTCTAGCCTGCTGGCCGGCAGACAGGGCCATAGCATCAGCTTTCCTGGGTTTTGTAGCCTGCCAGCCCAGATTGCAGATTTTGGACTCTATAACACATGAATCAATTCTTTATAATAAAATTCTTTCTATGTATGTACACACCCATTGGCTTTGTGTCTCTGGAGAATTCTAACACAGACTCTAATAATTTACTTCATTTTTGGTTTGGATACTTATAATAAAAATGATTGTCTTCTGACACAATGGTTTCATTTTGCACTCATTATATTTTAAAAAATGATATGAAAAATATTTAAAGAATTCCTGTAGATTTAAAACATTATCTTTAAGAAATTATGTTACCTTATGATTGATCAAGTGAAGATATTTACATAATCTCTAGATAGAGAATTTCTGTTAGGAATTTTTTTAAATGTCGAATGGAAATATGTGAGGATAAACGCAAACCTATTTAGGGGACTTATGTGATAGAAATGGTTTCATGACAAACGAAAAGTATAATCAGACCCACAAGTACAGAGAACAAGCAGATGGTTGCCAGAAGGGAGGTGGGGGGGAGAGATGGATGAAAAAGAGTGGGGGTATACAGCCTTCCAGTTATGAAATGTGTAAATCATGGGCATAAAGGGCACAGCATAAGGTGTAGAGTCAAAAATATTGTAACAATGATGTATGGTGATAGATGGTGGCTACACTTGTGGTGAACATAGCATGATGTATAAACTTGTTAAATCACTATGTTGTACACCTGAAACTGAGGTAACATTTTATGTTGACTCTACTCATATTAAACAAATGATAATTGATTAATTAAAGAATAGTTTTATGAACCAGAACAGCTGTTTACCAATTAATTAATTAAGGTTCAATTTGCCAACATATAGTATAACACTCAGTGCTCATCCCATCAAGTGCCCCCCTCAGTGCCCATCACCCAGTCACCCCAACCCCCTACCTACCTCCCCTTGTTCCACTACCCCTTGTTCATTTCCCAAGTTAGGAGTCTCTCATGTTCTGTCACCCTCTCTGATATTTCCCACTCATTTTTTTCTCCTTTCCCCTTTATTCCCTTTCACTATTTTTTATATTCCCCAAATAAAGGAGACCATCAAATGTTTGTCCTTCTCCAACTGACTTACTTCACTCAGCATGATACCCTCCAGTTCTATCCACATCGACGCAAATGGTGGGTATTTGTCGTTTCTATTGGCTGAGTAATATTCCATCGTGTATATAGACCACATCCTCTTTACCCATTCATCTGTCCATGGACACCAAGGCTCCTTCCACAATTTGGCTATTGTGGACATTGTTGCTATAAACATTGGGGTGCAGGTGTCCCGGGGCTTCCTGGGACACCTGTTTCACTGCATCTGTATCTTTGGAGTAAATCCCCAGCAGTGCAGTTGCTGGGTCCTAGGGCAGTTCTATTTTTAATTCTTTGAGGAACCTCCACAGAGTTTTCCAGAGTGGCTGTATCAGTTCACATTCCCACCAACAGTGCAAGAGGGTTCCCCTTTCTCCACATCATCTCCAACATTTGTTGTTTCCTGTCTTGTTCATTTTCCCCATTCTCACTGGTGTGAGGTGGGATCTCGTTGTGGTTTTGATTTGTATTTCCCTGTTGGCAAGTGATGTGGAGCATTTTCTCATGTGCTTGTTGGCCATGTCTATGTCTTTCTCTGTGAGATTTCCGTTCATGTCTTTTGCCCATTTTATGATTGGATTGTTTGTTTCTTAGCTGTTGAGTTTTTTTTAAGATTTTATTTATTAATGAGAGAGAGAGAGAGAGAGAGAGAAGCAGAGACACAGGCAGAGGGAGAAGCAGGCTTCATGTAGGGAGCCGGACATGGGACTCGATCCCGGGTCTCCAGGACCAGGCCCTGGGCCAAAGGTGGCATGAAACCGCTGAGCCACTTGGACTGCCCTTAGCTGTTGAGTTTAATAAGTTCTTTATAGATCTTGGAAACTGGCCCTTTATCAGATATGTCATTTGCAAATATCTTCTCCCATTCTGTAGGTTGTCTTTTAGTTTTGTTGACTGTTTCTTTTGCTGTGCAAAAACTTCTTACCTTGAGGAAGTTCCAATAATTCATTTTGCTTTTGTTTCTCTTGCCTTCATGGATGTATCTTGCAAGAAGTTACTGTGGCTGAGTTCAAAAAGGGTGTTGCCTGTGTTCTTCTCTAGGATTTTGATGGAATCTTGTCTCACATTTAGATCTTTCATCCATTTTGAGTTTATCTTTGTGTCTGGTGCAAGAGAGTGGTCTAGTTTCATTCTTCTGCATGTGGATGTCCAATTTTCCCAGCACCCTTTATTGAAGAGACTGTCTTTCTTCCAGTGGATAGTCTTTCCTCCTTTATCGAATATTAGTTGACCATAAAGTTCAGGGTCCACTGCTGGATTCTCTATTCTGTTCCATTGATCTATGTGTCTGTTTTTGTGCCAGTACCACGGTGTCTTGATGACCACAGCTTTGTAGTACAACCTGAAATCTGGCATTGTGATGCCCCCAGCTATGGTTTTCTTTTTTAAAATTCCCCTGGCTTTTCGGGGTCTTTTTTGATTCCACACAAATCTTAAAATAATTTGTTCCAATTCTCTGAAGAAAGTCCATGGTACTTTGACGGAGATTGCATTAAACGTGTAAATTGCCCTGGGTAGCATAGACATTTTCACAATATTAATTCTTCCAATCCACGAGCATGGAATATTTTTCCATCTCTTTGTGTCTTTCTCAATTTCTTTCAGAAGTGTTCTATAGTTTTTAGGGTATAGATCCTTTCCCTCTTTGGTTAGGTTTATTCCTAGGTATCTTATGCTTTTGGGTGCAATTGTAAATGGGATTGACTCCTTAATTTCTCTTTCTTCAGTCTCATTGTTAGTGTATAGAAATGCCACTGACTTCTGGGCCTTGATTTTGTATCCTGCCATACTGCTGAATTGCTGTATGACTTCTAGCAATCTTGGGGTGGAGGCTTTTGGGTTTTCTTTGTACAGTATCATGTCATCTGCAAAGAAGGAGAGTTTGACTTCTTTGTACAGTATCTGCAAAGAAGGAGAGTTTGACTTCTTCTTTGCCAATTCGAATGCCGTTTTGGAATTAAGGTGATGCTGGCCTCATGAAACAAGTTTGGGAGTACTCCATCTCTTTCTATCTTTCCAAACAGCTTTAGTGGAATAAGTATTGTTGGTTCTTTAAATGTTTGACAGAATTCCCCAGGGAAGCCATCTGGCCCTGGACTTTTGTGTCTTGGGAAGTTTTTGATGACTGCTTCAATTTCCTCCCTGGTTGTTGGCCTGTTCAGGTTTTCTATTTTCTTGTTCTAGTTTTGGTAGTTTGTGGTTTTCCAGAAATGTGTCCCTTTCTTCTAGATTGCCTAATTTATTGGTGTATAGCTGTTCATAATATGTTTTTAAAATAGTTTGTATTTCCTTGGTATTGGTGGTCTCTCCTTTTTCATTCATGATTTTATTAATCTGAGTCTTTCTCTTTTGTTTTTAATAAGGCTGGCTAATGGTTTATCTATCTTGTTAATTCTTTCAAAGAACGAACTCCTGGTTTTGTTGATCTCTTCCACAGTTCTTCTTGTCTCTATTTCATTGAGTTCTGCTAAAATCTTTATTAACTCTCTTCTGCTGGGTGTAGGTTTTATTTGCTGTTCTTTCTCCAGTTCCTTTAGATGCAAGGTTAGCTTGTGTATTTGTGTTTTTTCCAGTTTTTTGAGGGAGGCTTGAGTTGCAATGTATTTCCCTCTCAGGACTGCTTTTGCTGTATCCCAAAGATTTTGAATGGTTGAATCTTCATTTTCATTAGTTTCCATTAATCCTTTTAATTCTTCTTTAATTTCCTCGTTGACCCTTTCATCTTTTAACAGGATGCTCTTTAACCTCCATGTGTTTGAATTTCCTCCGAATTTATTCTTGTGATTTAGTTCTAGTTTCTAAGCTTTATGATCTGAAAATATGCAGGGGACAGTCCAAATCTTTTGGTAGCTGTTAAGACCTGATTTGTGACTCAGTATGTGGTCTATTTTAAAGAAATTCCATGTGCACCTAAGAAGAATGTGTATTCAGTTGCGTTTGGATGTAAAGTTCTGTAAATATCTGTGAAATCCATCTGGTCCAGTGTATCATTTAAAGCTCTTGTTTCTTTGGAGATGTTGTGCTTAGAATATCTGTCCCTTACAGAAGGTGCTGTGTTGAAGTCTCCCAGTATAATTGTATTATTATTGAAGTATGTCTTTACTTTGGTTATTAAATTGTTTGATATACTTGGCAGCTCCCACATTAGTGGCGTAAATATTCATGGTTGTTAGGTCCTCTTGCTGGATAGATCCTCTAAGTATGATATAGTGTCCCTCTTCAACTCTTCCTACAGTCTTTGGGATAAACTTTAATTTATCTGATATGAGGATTGCTACCCCAGCTTTCTTTTGACAACCATTTGAATGGTAAATTGTTCTCCAACCTTTTATTTTATGGCGGGAGGTATCCTTAGGTCTAAAACGAGTCTCTTGTAGATGGTAAATAGATGGGTCTTGCTTTTTTATCCAGTCTGAAACCCTGCATCATTTGATGGGATCATTTAGCTCACTTACATTCAGAGTAACTATTGAAAGATATGAATTTAGTGTCATCATAATACCTATTCAGTCCCTGTTTTGTGGGTTGTTTCTTTGGGCTCTCTCATTCTTTTACAGGGCCCCCCTAATATTTCTTACAGAGCTGGTTTAGTGGTCACATATTCTTTCAGTTTCTGCCTACCTTGGAAGCTCTTTATCTCTCCTATTATGAATGAGAGCCTTGCTGTATTAAGTATTCTTGGCTGCATGTTCTTCTCATTTAGGACCCTGAATATATCCTGCCAGCCCTTTCTGGCCTGCCAGCTCTCTGTGGTGAGGTCTGCTGTCAATCTGATATTTCTCCCCATATAAGTTAGGGATGTCTTGTCTCTTGCTGCTTTAAGGGTTTTCTCTTTATCTTTGGAATTTTCAAGTTTCACTATTAAATGTCAAGGTGTTGAATGGTTTTTATTGATTTTAGGGGGGAACCTCTCTATCTCCTAGATCTGAATGCCTGTTTCCCTCCCCAAGTTAGGGAAGTTCTCGGCTATGATTTGTTCAAATACACTTTCTGTTCCTCTGTGTCTTTTGGCACCTTCTGGAACCCCAATTAAACGTAGATTTTTCCTTCTGAGGCTGTCATTTATTTCCCTTAACCTTTCCTCATGATCTTTTAATTGTTTTTCTCTTTTTTCCTCAGCTTCCTTCCTTGTCGTCAACTTGTCTTCTATTTCACTCAGTCTTTCTTCTACCTCATTAACCCTTGTCGTTAGGACCTCCAGTTTGGATTGCATCTCATTTAATTGATTTTTAATTTTGGCCTGATTAGATCTAAATTCTGCAGTCATGAAGTCTCTTGAATCCTTTATGCTTTTTTCCAGAGCCACCAGTAGCTTTATAATTGTGCTTCTGAATGGGCTTTCTGACATCGAATTGTAATCCAAATTCTGTAACTCTGTGGGAGAGAGGACTGTTTTTGAGTCTTTCTTTTGTGGTGAGTTCTTCTTTCTAGTCATTTTGCTCAGTGCAGAGTGGCTAAAAACAAGTTATATTGGAAAAAGGAAGGAAAAAATAAAGAAAAAGAAAAAAAGGGAAAAACAAAAACAAACATACAAAAAACAAAACAAAAACAAAAAACAAGGAAGGGTACCCTGTGGTTCTATATACTATAAGTATCTCGACTTCCCCTGGAGCTTTCTAGTGCTGCTTGGTCAAGAACCTGCTCTCCCCTGTCCAGCTGGACTTCTGGGGGAGGGGCTGCCGTGCTGATTCTCAGGTGTGTGCCCCTGGGGGAGCTGCCCCGCCCCCTTCCAGGTGTTCGGCTCAGTGGGAGCTGTTTATCCTGTGAGGCCCCTGCTCCCTGGTGTCCTCGCTCCGTCCCAGGCACAGGGTGACACAGGGAGGAACAACAGTGGCGGCGGCCAGCTCTTCAGCCCTAGAGTCCTCTCCCGCAGTAACTACCGCAGCTCCGGGTCCGCACTGGCCTGGATGCTCCGGGCGCGGCGCTGATCTGCACAGCTCCGGGCTGCCTGGGGGCAGGAGAGTCCTTGCTGTCCTGTGCCCTCCTGGCCTCTGCCTGGCCTGTCCGAGGGGAGCGCAGGATCCTGGGCTGTGTCCCCGGCACCCTGGGCTCGGGGGCTTGCGCGGCTGGAATCGCGCTCCCAGGCGGTGCAGCCCCCTCCGCGTGGATCCATTGCCTGGGCAGTCTCCTGAGCTGCTCCCGGGGCCCCGCCGGGCGCACACTCCAGCCCTTTACCGAGCTCGGCCCGCGGGGTGTATTGCGCTCTCCCCTGGGGCGCATCTCCTCTGTTAGTGACCCCGGGAACCTGGAGGCTCCCCCGCCCCTCCTGGGATCCTGCCCGAGCTCCCTGCGAGCGCCTTTCCGTCCGGGAGGATTGGTAAAGCTTCTGCTGCTCCGGGCCTGGGCTTTCCTGTCCTGGGGGCTCTCACCGCCCGGCCTTAGCCAGGCTCCTCGTGGCCCTGCCTCCCTTGGATGCTTTTCTATTTATTTTTCCCCGTCTTCCTACCTTGATAGAAGCACGAACTCTTCTCACTGTAGCATTCCAGCTGTTCTCTCTTTAAACCTCAGGCTGAATTCGCAGGTTTTCAGGATGATTTGAAAGTTTTCTAGATAAGTTGGTGAGGACAGGTGACTTGGGGACCCTACTCCTCCATTTTGCCCGCCCCCTGAAAGTGCTTTTTAGCTGCTTTCCTTTTACAGGTGAATATATTCTATAACTTTGGTTTTGGTGCTGTGTTAATCACATTTCACAAAGCATTGGGGTCTTGGAGTTGTTCCTTATTAAAATAACTTTATGTGTGGGTTTAGCATTTCTACCAACAAGACTGTAAGTTTTGGAGAAGTAGATAACTTGGCATACTTTTTCTGCTCTCATATCAACTAAAATTGTGGAATAATACGGCAAATAAAGCAGAACACAGCATTGATTACGTAGTGTAATACATAAATGCAGCAAATGCTCAATAAATACTCTACTGGTGGCTTTACTATTGACCACTATGTCTTGCCTTCCCAGATTAGTCAATCACTTGGATAAACTGAATCAACTAACATAAGATTAAAAAATTTTAATCTACACAGTAAAGAAAATGAGCCTACAGAAAAGAATTATTGCTAACGACAATAGAGGTCAATCACATAAATATAAATTGTATTCATGTTCTACAGTTGCTTTAACAAATTACCACATATTTAGTGGTTTAAAACATCAGTGATTTTATTCTCCAGGTCAGAGTTCTGAAAATGGGTCTTACAGAGCTAAAATCAAGGTGTGTTAGCAGGACTATGTTCCTTCTGGAGCCTCTAGGGGAACATCCTTCCTTTGTCTTTCCTAACTTCTGTAACCTGCCTGCATTTGTCGGCTAGTGCCTCCTTTCCAACAATGGCATTTCTCTCACCTCGACTTCCATTGTCACATTTACTTCTTTGACTGATTTCCCTATGTCCCTCTTATAAGGACCCCTTAGAGTCACTGAGATCATTCAGGATAATCTTCCCACTTAATATTCTTTTTTTTTCCCTCACTTAAGATTCTTAACTTACGTATGAAAAGTCTCTTTTGCCATGTAAGATAGCATATTCACATTTTTAGAGATTAGAACATGGATTGCTGGCCACATACGTCAATATTTACTAGAAGAGTTTGGCATTTTTTTCTTAATAATAGGAAATATGTATGTCTTTTTATTTTGCCAAATAAACTTAAAAGTCTAAGAAATCTGGATTAAGTATGTGTGGAGGATTCCACAATGAAATGTGTTTTGATGTTTCAACAGCAGATGTATCACCCAGGGACACTCTCCTTAGGAAACAGCAGGAACCTCCTCACTGCTCTCTCTTCTGGCTTGAAATTCATCTCTTTACCAGCTGCCAACTTTAAACTGTAGTGAGCCTCTTAGTTTATGGTCCTTTCAAGCTAAAATCTGTTACACTAGTAGAGAAATTGTAATACCTACGTAAATCAATAATTGCAACGTATGTGATTTCATAGCTTTCTCAGAGTGTTATTAGCTACAACATTTGCGTTTAGCATGTTTAGCCTATCAAACAACATATACAATTGAACTCACTTACATACTGCTTAGGTATATCTTCACTTTTGTGATTTGTTTTTTATAAAGATACAATAATTTTTGATTCTGGAATCTTTTTTTACATTAGGAGAATTCTATGTTCAAATAATCCAAGTTAATTGTAAATATTCTGGAAGATTCTTTAGGTTTTCAACGTGGTAACATTTTTGAGCAAGGCTGGAAAGCTCTTACTAGAGCCTCCCATATCCTCCCATCACAGATATAAATAAAAGTTCTCATTAGAACTTTGGCTGGCTCTAAGGGAACCTAGTTTCCGGATTTAGAAATTTTATTTTCTTTCTTAATTTTAGTGACCATTTCTATATCAGTTTTAAATAAACTCTACACCTAACGTGGGGCTCAACTTTCAACCTTGGTATCAAGAGTCATGCGCTTTACTGACTAAGTCAGCTAGGCACCTCTATGTTTGTTTTAAAAGTTCATCATACTAATGTTTTTTTTTCTCTACACCATCTAAAGTTTGCATTAGAATAGTCATTTATTTACTTATCAAATATTTTTTAAATACCTGTCAACTTTGGCCTGTGTGAAAAACTGGAGATTCACGGTGATTGAGAGAGACATGGTATCTCCTGAAAAACCTATAGTCTAGTAGGGGAACATTCATCAACAATCATACAAATAGCACATCAGTATGAATACAATTAAGTGCTGGTGAGGAAAGTGCAGATAGAACATATGCTAGTAGGTTTAGCCTAAGTCAGGGGATAAGAAAAGAATGCCTCGAGAAGTACTTTTAGGCTGAAGTGGGACAAGCAAATTCTGTTTGAGGATACTCTCTTCAATAAGTTATTTTTTCCTTATACCACACGCTATATGATTAAACTTGAATCTGCTTTCCATGCTCTGCATCACTTGCCATCAGGGAAATACAAATCAAAACCACAATGAGATACCACCTCACACCAGTGAGAATGGGGAAAATTAACAAGGCAGGAAACCACAAATGTTGGAGAGGATGCGGAGAAAAGGGAACCCTCTTACACTGTTGGTGGGAATGTGAACTGGTGCAGCCACTCTGGAAAACTGGGTGGAGGTTCCTCAAAGAGTTAAAAATAGACCTGCCCTACGACCCAGCAATTGCACTGTTGGGGATTTACCCCAAAGATTCAGATGCAATGAAACGTCGGGACACCTGCACCCCGATGTTTCTATCAGCAATGGCCACAATAGCCAAACTGTGGAAGGAGCCTCGGTGTCCATCGAAAGATGAATGGATAAAGAAGATGTGGTCTATGTATACAATGGAATATTCCTCAGCCATTAGAAACGACAAATACCCACCATTTGCTTCGACGTGGATGGAACTGGAGGGTATTATGCTGAGTGAAATAAGTCAATCGGAGAAGGACAAACAGTGTATGTTCTCATTCATTTGGGGAAAATATGAATAATAGTGAAAGGGAATATAAAGGAAGGGAAAAGAAATGTTGGGAAATATCAGGAAGGGAGACAGAATATAAAGACTCCTAACTCGGGGAAACGAACTAGGGGTGGTGGAAGGGGAGGAGGGCGGGTGTTGGAGGGGAATGGGTGACGGGCACTGAGGTAGACACTTGACGGGATGAGCACTGGGTGTTTTTCTGTATGTTGGTAAATTGAGCACCAATAAAAATTAATTAAAAATAAAAAAAAGAAAAAAATAAAAATAAAAAATCCCTTATTTATAAAAAAAAAAAAATACTCCTAATCAGAGCTGTTTTACAAGTCACTTTCACTTCAGAATTCCTTAATAATTCTGTAATAATAACAACTGGTCCATTCATCTTCTTATGTTTTCTGGAAAGCTGTCCAACTGGTCATAGTATCTTACTCTTGAACCAAAAAGCAGAATAGAATTCCTGAGTCTTCTCCCTGCTTCTCTTCACCTCCTTCTTCTAGTTGCAATTCTTTCAACTAATGTGGTTGGAGGGGGAAAAAAACTATAAATTAAACTACGAGTTGTTTTGTTTTGGGTCACTAAACAATCTTGGGACAAGACTTTTGTCATAAAAGAGATTACAAGAGGCTCAAAAATAAAAAAAGTGCTTTCCTTTTTTTGTTTTTGTTTTTTTTGAGAAATAGAATTTTCTATGGCTTTAATGAAACAAAGACCTGCTGCCACTCCCTGACTTCAGAACAGTTCTGTAGTGTCCTTTGTTTCTCCACACCTTTGTTCATCTTGGCCTTGGAAGTGCAGATAAAGCTTGATGAGATACTTGTATTTGGACAATTATAATTTGACAATTTAGCCTCATTACCTTCCCTTATTCTTCTTGAATAAATTTAAGCTTAGCTTCATGTGCTTGATTTTCAAGGAAGGTTTAACTGCAGCTCTCATTTTAGCCAAATAACAGATTTTGTTGACAATGCATCCTGACATGGTGCTACCCGCATTCTTTCATTAGAGGATCCATTTCCAGGAGGCAGGGAGGAGAACCAACCCAACCTATTTTCATGCTTATGTGTGGCTTTACTTCCTTCACTGAGATTATCTCACTCAAGTTACTAATCAGAACTCGATAATCCCACTCACAATGTTATGCATACACTTCTCAAGACTTATTTCAAGTGATTATATGCATCTCCTCATAATCTAAATTGGTAAGCTTTTCACTAGAAACTCCTGTGATATGTGCTGTCATTGTAAAAGATTTAAATGGATAGACTCAGAGAAACCTTCATCCTTCATTGTGAAAGGGCATCCACTGCTCTCAATATTGGGAGACACAGTTATTTCCTTGACACACTTTAGAGCACTCAATTTTGCGATCATCTAGAGAGACACTGTGTTTACTGCTTCAGAGCCTTGGCTACAAAATTAGATAGCCTGGACTCAAATCTTGGCCCTGCCTCTATCAGTAGTAACATGGGTAAAACTGGTCAACCACTCTGAGGCTCTCCCTGCTTTCTCATGTGAGAAAAATGATCTACCTGTCGGTTTCTTGTGGGGAATGAATTAGGTAAGGCACTGATAGTATCTAATATATTATGAGAGACTCAATGCTGGCCACTGTTATTAGTACTGAACTTTATACCATATGCTAAGTAATGTTGTAGATACCAGTCCTCACAATTAGGGAGATGATGGTGCTGAAATGATATACAGTACTAAGCAAATGACATTCATTGTAAATGGGGCAGAGAAGAGAGCTGGAAGTGACAAATCTACCTAGGATGAGAAGGTGAGCAGAAGGGGCAGATTTAGCGATGCCTCTCACATCAAGTGACTTTTGAAAAAATTCTCTAGGGATAAAAAAAGAGTGGAGAAGGACTTTGGAGGCAGGCGGGTTATTGAAAAAAAATGTGGAAATCACCAACCAGGGAATGGTAAGGAGCATAACGGATTTTTGCATTGAGGACAGAATGGGGAAGATGCTGTAAAGGTAAGTTGGGGGACAAGGTATATATATGATGAAAACCTTGTTCAGCGCTCAAATCCAACCACATGAAATATTGCTAAAAAGGGATTTGAGCTAGTTTAAGCAGCTCAGTGACAGCATATATCACAAGGGGTAAGTCTATATATTACCATTTGTCAGAGCCATCAAGCTATCAAAATACTCTCATTCTTAGCTATGGTAGTTTACATACATTATTCAGTGTACCAAGGTGCAATTTTGACATGTTTTCTGAGGGTCTTAGACCATGCATATTCTCTCAAATGTGCAACCTTCAAACTGAAAGTAATCTCAATATATGCTGCCAAAATCATGTGAAATACTATCCTATTTTGCCAGCAGTAACAAAATTGTGAAGAAGGTCAAAGTTGTCTTTCATCTTCTCATTCCTTATCATTCATCTCAATTTACATACATATCTTTAAAATGTGTCTTAAATCTTATTTCTCACCACTTCCATTGCTATCACTCTAATTAAAATCACTAGGAGAATTAGTCTATATTTTGAACTTAATGAAAATGAATTACAGCATATGAAATAGTGGGATATACTTAAGTCAGTGTTTACTTAACTGTATTATAAAAAATTAAAGCAGTAAATGCTTATACTAAAAAAGAAGGACTGTATAGTACTGGCATAAAAACAGACACATAAATCAATGAAACAAAATAGAGAGTCCAGAAATGAGTCCATACACATATGGTCAATTAATTTGCTACAAATAAGGCAAGAATAGACAATGGAGAAAGAATAGCCTCTTCAATAAATGGTGCTGGGAAAACATGGCAGCTACATACAAAAGAGTAAAACTGGACCACTTTCTTATGACATACACAAATATGAATTCAAAATGGATTAAATATTTTAATGTTAAGACCTAAAACCATAAAACTCTTAGAAGGCAACAGGTGGTAAGTTCCTCAACATTGGTCTTAGCAATTTTTAAAAATTTATTTTATTAATGATTATTATTTCTTATCTGACTTCAAAGGTAAGGGCAACAAAAGCAAAAATAAACACATGATACTGTGTCACACTAAAAAGCTTACAAACAAAACAAAACAAAACAAAAACAAAACAAATAGGAAACCTACTGAATGAGAGAAGATATTTGCAAATCATACATCTGATAAGGGGTTAATATATAAATTATATAGAGGGCTCATATGACTCAATAACAGCAATGGCAACAAATTCCCAAACAATCTGATTGAAAAATGGACAGAGAATCTGAATGGGTATTTTTGCAGAAGACATACAGATGGCTAACAGGCACATGAAAAGAGGTTCGGCATCACTAATCATTAGGAAAATGCAAATCAAAACCACAGTGAGAGATCACCTCACACCTGTTATAATGGCTAGCATCAAAAAGACAATAAATAGCAAGTATTGGTGAGAGAAAAGGGAACCCTTGTGCATTGTTGTTGGAAATGTAAATTGGTGCAGCCACTGTGGAAAACAGTATGGAGGTTTCTCAAAAAATTAAAAATAGAACTACCATATGATCCAACAATTTCAGTCCTGGGTATCTATTCAAATAAAATGAAGACACTAATTCAAAAAGATATACGCACCTCTATGTTCACTATAGCATTATTTGCAATAGCTAATGGAAATGGAAACAACCTAAGTGTCCATCAAGAGACGATTGGATAAAGAAAATGTGATATATATATATATATATATATATATATATATATATATATATATATATAAATGGGAAACTACTGAGACATAAAAAAGAAGGAATCTTGCCATTTGTGACAACATGGATAGACTGGGGGCATTATGCTAAGTGAAAGAAGTCAGAGAAAGACAAGTACTGTATAATTTCACTTATAAGTGGAATTTAAAAACTAAAGCAAACAAACAGAACAAAACAAAACTCAGAATCATAGACATGGAGAACAGAGAGGTGATTCCAGAGGATAATGTAGTGTGTGTGTGGGGGAATGGATGAAGGTGATCAAGAGATACAAACTTCCAGTTATAAAATAAGTAAGTTATGAGGATGTAATGTGCAGCATGGGGAATAATATTATAAAGTAAAAATTACATTAAATAATAATGTAGTAAATAATATTGTATTAACTATGTATGATGAGACACGGTAACTAAACTCATTGTGGTAATCAGTTTGCAATGTGTACAAATGTTCAATCACTATGTTATTTTTTTTTTTTAATTTTTTTTTAATTTTTTTTTATTTATTTATGATAGTCATACAGAGAGAAAGAGAGAGGCAGAGACACAGGCGGAGGGAGAAGCAGGCTCCATGCACCGGGAGCCTGATGTGGGATTCGATCCCGGGTCTCCAGGATCGCACCCTGGGCCAAAGGCAGGCGCCAAACCGCTGCGCCACCCAGGGATCCCCAATCACTATGTTATAAAATGAAATTAATAAAATAGCATGTGTGAGTTATAATTCAGTAAAAAGGAAGGCCTTAAATCAATGAGCTAAAATACTCACTATAAAAAACTAGAAAAAGAGCATTAATTAAATATAAAGTAAGTAGGAAGAATGCAATAATATAAAAGCCAAAATCAATTAAATAGAAAACAAAAATAATAGAGATCATTGAAACAAACTTCCTTCTTTGAAAAGATCAACAGAATTGATAAATCTCTAGTAGATTCATTAGGATAAAAGAAAAAAGACACAACTTGTCAAGATCAGTAATGAGAAAAGGGATATCATTATGGATCCTTCAAGCATAAGTATAATAAGAGTATATCATGAATAACTTTATGTCAATAAATTGAACAACTTACGTGAAATGAACAAGTCCTTGAAAGATTCAAGTGACCAAATTTCACTCAAGAAGAGGTTAATTATCTGAACAATCTTAGATCTATTTTAAAAATTGGTTAGTAGTTAAAATCTCCCCACAAAGAAAATTCCAGACCCTAGTAGCTCCATTAGCAAATTCTAACATTTAAAGATGAAATTGTACAAAAACTCCAAAAACTAGAAAAGGGGGAAAAAAAAACCCTTTTCAAGTCTATGAGTCCAGCCATTACCGTGATAAAGACATTATAAGAAAAGAAAAACCAGAGATCAGAATTCATAGATTAAAAAAGATTTTATAAAATGTTAGCAAATCACATCCAGAAATATATAAAAATGATGATTAATAATGCCCAGGTGGGGTTTATTCTAGGAATGCAGAATTGGCTTAATGTTCAAAAATGAATCAATGTAATTCACCATATTAAAGGATGAAAAAAAGGAATCCATATTATCATCTCCAAAGTTGGAGAAGCATTTAACAAGATCCCAATTCTATTTTTGATGAAGACTCTGAAGCCTATTAGTAAGTGAAAGGAATATTTTCCATCTGGGGAAGGGCATCTATGAAAAGAAAAACCTATAGCTACCTTATACTTAATGGTAAAGTACTAAGTTCCTTCCTCCTAAAATAAGGAACAATGTAAAGATGTCTTTTCTTACCAATTTTATTCATTTAACTGGGATTCCTAGCCAGTGATATAAGGAGGTGAAAAATAAAATAAAGTGCTTACAGATTGGAAAGGCAAAGAAAAAAGTGTTTTTTTATTTACAGATAATATGATCATATATATAGAAATTATAAAGACTCTACAAAAGTCCAAAGTTAACAGGGTCACATGATACAAGGTTAATGCACAAAAGTCAATTTTATGTCTATATATTAGCAAAAAACAATTGGAAGTCAAAAGTAAAGGATTAACATTGTTAAAAATACTATCTTATATTGAAAATATTAAATATTTAGGGATAAATTTAACAAAATATATGCAAGCTGCATACACTGAAAACTACTCAATAAAAATACCAAAACAAATGACAAGAAATACCATGATTATAAACTAGAAGATGCAACATTATTAAGATGCCAGTTTCCCTCAACTTGATCAACAAATTTAGCTTGATTCCAATCCAATCCCAGTAGACCTTTTGTAGGTGTTAAAAGACAATTCTTAAATTTTCCTATAGAATGAAAGAACTTAGATTGGCCAAAAACAATTTTGAAAAAGTAGAACAAAGTACAAGATTTATACTACCTGATTTCAAGATCTAATATCAAGACCCAGCATTCCAGACGGGTGGACTGGCGTAAAGATAGAAATACAGATCAGTGGAACAGAATAGAAGTCCATAAATTTATTTTTCAAGCTGGGTGCCAAGACAATTTAATGGGAATATGATTATCTTAATAATAGATGGTACTAGAACAACTGGGTATCCATGTACTGAGGCAGAAGGAGAGAGAGAGAGAGACACAGAGAGGGAGAAAGAAGTATCTCAACCATTACCTCAAACTATATTCACAATTGAACCTGAAGTGGGTCATAAATTTACCTGGAAGAGCTAAATCTATAAAACTCCAAGTGTAAGAATGTGGAACAATTGGAATTCTCCTACATTGCTGGTGGGAATACAAAATAGCACAGCCTTGTTCAAAAACAGTTTGACAGTTTCTCATAAAGTTAAGCATATTCTTACCATATGACCCAGCACTTCCATTCCTAGGTGATAACTCCAGAGAAATGACATTTATTTGTATATAAATACTTGTGTTTGAATGTTCAAACCAACTTTATTTATAATAGCCCCAAACTGGAAACAACCCAAATGTCTATCAAGTAGTATGTGCACAAACCACTCATGGTATATTCATAAAATGGAATGTCATCCACCATGAATAGGAATAAACCACTGATATACATAATAATATGGATAACTCTCAAAAGTATTATGCTAAATTTTAAAAAATCCTAGCCCACAGAGAGCAGATCAGTGTTTGCCAGGGGCTTCAGTGATGGGCAGCTAAGGGGCACGGGAAAGCTTTTTGGCATGATGGTAATGTTCTACATGGTGATTGTGGTAGCGATCATCTGAATATATATATTTGTCAAAACTCACTGAATTAAAACTGATACTTAAAAACGACACTGTTTATTAAATGCAAATTATACATGATAAAGCTGACAAAAGTAGTAAGAAAGGAAACAGGCCAAAATAAAATGTCAGATAAGGACATATTAAAAAAATTTACACAGACTTGAAAAAAGAAACTAAATTAGCTTAGAGAGAGTAACCTGGGATTCAGACGCTGTATCTCTAGGTTACCAGAAGCATGTTTGAACGCACCCATTATTGCTTTTCTTTCCTCATTATCTTATTTATTAACCTAGCACCTAGGATACCACAGTGCCTCAACAACATTTATTCAATAAATGTGAGGTGATAGCTAAGAAAGTAAAGACCCACACAACTAATAAAGTCCTTTCTTCTTGAATGAAAATTCAAAACTAAAAGAGAGATTGTTAGCATTTTGCTCTGTTCACTTTTAGCTCTCATTCACCTGGCAGTTGTGCTTTTTCTGTGAGCAAATAAACCAATCAAAATGTTTTATTCCTGCTACCAGTTTAGTTTCTATGAACAAACATTTAAATTAGCCACTGTGGGCCAGCAAGACAAATGGGTGGGCTTCATCCTGATTCTGCCACAAGTTCTGTTAAACGCTCAATCTTCCCAGGCTTTCCCAGAGCCATAACTTAAGCATAGCTGACTCTATTGTTTTTGACAGCATAAAATGTGTATAAATTGAGAGTTCATGAAGAAATATGGACTCTGGAACCTGTTTTGTTATGGAGGGTTTTTTTACTATTAACTTTTTGGGAAATATAGATTCTTTTTCTTATATGGTACAAATCAAACAAAGTATCAGAAAGTGTCTTAAAAGACTCTGAAAACTTTTTTATCTACTAAATTCAAAAAGTGGTGTTCTTATTATTTTTCATATTCTGGAAAGCTTCTTTTCTAGATTAAGGCTGACATTTTCAGAATGTCATATTATAATTTTAATATTATTTTAGTCAATTGAAATTAAAGAACAAGGCACCTCAGATAGCTCAGTGGTTTAGTGCTGCCTTCAGCCCAGGGCAGGATCCTGGAGACCCAGGATCAAGTCCCATGTCAGGCTCCCTGCATGGAGCCTGCTTCTTCCTCTGCCTGTGTCTCTGCCTTTCTCTACCTCTGTGTGTCTCTCATGAATAAATAAATAAAATCTTTTAAAAAAGAAATTAAAGAACAGAAGAAGGCTAAAGTGTTTACTCATTTTGATATGGTGAGTTTTTGCACAGATAAGTATTTCTTATACACAGTTAGAATAAAATTAATATGCTCCAACAGCAGGCAACTTTAGTGGACATCTGTTACTCCTGTCTGTGCAGCAGTGATTCCTTCTTCTGGTTGTAGCATCCTCATTCACTTTGGGCAACTACATCTCCTCCCTGTGTGCATTCTTAATGTCAGTTAAGGCTCCCTACACTTTACTACCCAAGATGCACATGATTGGAATTAGGCATGTCTGATTCTTTTTTTTTTTTTTGGGGGGGGGGAGGGATTTTGAGTTTTGAGGAAGGATGAAATGTGGGGTTGAGTTACTTCCAAGATGGACTTTTCTTCCAGAAAAGACTATCAGTTCCAGTTACCAAGAACTCTGGAGTCATTCTGTTTTCTATCCTTCCAGAAGAAAATGTCTTCAGTTTTTCCTGTAGAGCTATAAACTCTTCTATCCATCTTTATATTACATTCCCCCTTTTTGTTCACATTGCCAGTGTTAATTGAATCAGTTAATTTACCAGGTTGTTGCTTGCAACTGAAGAATGTGGGTATTCAAATCCCATGATGATTCTGAGTGACTTATTGTCTAAATGAAAGGTGATCTAATATACTGTCAAACCCATGATTTGGATTTGACCTCTACAACTCCAAGGACCTTCATCTCCAATCTACCCAACCTTCCAAAGATCTAGAGTGGGAATTGACTTCTTTTTGGTTCCCCACCTTTCCCTATGTGACTTGTAAATTTAGGCTTCCAACCCAGCTATGGCAGTTACCACTATGTAGTCTTCAATATTATACCTTATCTACTATTGTAATTTCCTGCTTTTTAAAATTTAAATTCCCATTTTAAAAGCATTTTATTGTAATTTTAATGGAACTTCAAGAGAGAAGAGAGAAATAAGAATATAACTTGCCATGTTTAACAAATCTATTATCCCTTCATAGACTTTCAAAGCTAGAAAACATCTTAGTGCTATCTAGTTAGCACCTATAGTTCCCTTCTTTGTGCTTCCATCTATAAAATGAATATACTGTCTTGTTTACTACACAAGATTATTTGAATATTAAAAAGGTGAAGTATTTGAAGCATTGTGAAAAAATAAAATATTTCATTATTAACTTTAGGCAAATAAAGTCATGCAAATATGAAATATTATTTTTAGTTATTATTTATCATTTCATCCCTAAATTGTTATTGAGCATCTAAAATAACATATACAACAGTTTATAGGTATTCAGATCCCACCATCTGCTAGATAGTGCTAAAATCCAGAAGTTTGAAAATAAAGAATAAAAAATGAATATGTTTACAAGGGCAAGGAAAACAAAAGCAAAAATGAACTATTGGGACTTCATGAAGATAAAAAGCCTTGCATAGCAAAGGAAACAACCAACAAAACAGATTGTCAACCTATGAAATGGGAGAAGATATTCACAAATGATATATTAGATAAAGGGCTACTATCCAAAATCTACAAAGAACCTATCAAACTTAACACCCCAAAACCAAAAAATCCAGTCAAGAAATGGCAGAAGACCTGAAGAGATATGTCTCCAAAGAAGACATGCAAATGGCTAGACACATGAAAAAAATGCTCAACATTAGGGAAATACGAAAAATCAAAATCACAATGAGATACTACCTCACACCTGTCAGAATGGCTAAAATTAACAAGTCAGGAAATGACGAATGTTCATGAGGATGCAGAGAAAGGGGAACCCTATTACTGCTAGTGGGAATGCAAACTGGTGCAGCCACTCTTAAAAACATTATGGATGTTCGTCAAAAAGTTAAAAATAGAAGTACCCTATGATCTAACAATTGAAATAATAGGTGTTTATCCAAAGGATACAAATGTAATGATTCAAAGGGGCACATGTGTCCTAACGTTTATAGCAGCAATGTCCACAAGAGCTCAGATGCCCATCGACAGATGAATGGATAAAGAAGGTGTGAGATATATATCTATCTGTATCAATCTATATCTATATTTATATCTATATCTATATCCATATCTATGGAATATTACTCAGCCATCAAAAAGAATGAAATCTAACCATTTGCAATGACATGGATCGAACTATATGGTATTAGGCTAAGTGAAAAAAGTCAGTCAGTGAAAGACAAATACCATATTATTTCACTCATGTGGAATTTAAGAAACAAAACAGATGAACATAAGGGGAAGGGAAGGAAAAATAAAATCAGATAAAAATAGAGAGGGAGGCAAACCATAAGAGACTCTTAACTCTAGGAAACAAACTGAGGGTTGCTGAAGGGAAGTGGGTGGGGGGGCTGGGGTAATTGGGTGATGGGTATTAAGGAGGGCATTTGATGTAATGAGCAGTGTATTGTATGCAATTGATGAATCACTAAACTCTACCCCTGAAACTAATAATACACTATATGTTAACTAAATTGAATTTAAATTAAAAATTTTTTAAAAATCGCCTCCACACTCAAATATATCACATCAAGGTAAAGAAATAAGCACACAACAAAGATATTCTTTATATTTACCATAACATTTATTGTATTTTAATAGTTTATGATATATAATATGTAATAATATATATGATCATGTAATATATATAGCAATAGTATGTGTTATATACATTCTAATAGACTTGTAATTTAGATAAGAATAATATGCACAAAAGAAAAAGAAAGTGGAATCAGAGAAAGGGTCTCAGAAAGTTGGTCGTATTTGAACTCTATCTTGAAAGATTAGTGGAAGTTTAATGGGAAAAGTGAACAACTAGACAAAAGTTTGTGCAAATACTCAGAAGCATAAAAAATTATGCATACCTGGAAAACTTATATAGCTACTGTATTACTCAGGGTTCCCAGAGAAACAGAACAAATAAGATAGAGATTTATATGTCAATATATAGAAAGAGATTTGTTAGGAAAGATTGCCTTACATGATTATAGAGGCTGAGAAATATTACAACCTGCCATCTTCAAGCTAAAGGCCTAGGAAAGCTGATGGTGTAGTTCTACTCCAAACCTGAAGGTCTGAGAACCAGGGAAGCCAAGGGTGTGAATCTGAGCTTGAATTCATGAGAACTAGAAATTTGTATGTTTGAAGGCAGGAGAAGATAGATATCCCAACTTCAAGCAGAGAGACAGAGAGAGCAAATTAGTTCTTTCTTTACCTTTTTGCTCTATTTCTAGCTGAGAACTTCCCGAATCTGGGGAGGGAAACAGGCATTCAAGTCCAAGAGGCACAGAAAACTCCCCTCAAAATCAACAAAAATAGGTCAACACCATGGCATATTATACTGAAACTTGCAAATTACAAAGAAAAAGAGAAAATCCTGAAAGCAGCTTGGGAGTAAGAGATCTTTAACCTATATAGGTAGGCACATAAGACTGACAGCAGACCTGTCCACAGATACGGGGCAGGACAGAAAGGACTAGCATGATATATTCAGCATGCTAAATAGGAAAAATATGCATCCAAGAATACTTTATCCAGCAAAGCAGTCATTCATAATAGAAAGAGAACTAAAGAATTTCCAAGATAAATAAAAACTAAAGGAATTCATGAATAGTAAATCAGCCCTGCAAGAAATATTAAAGAGGATTCTTTGAGCCAAAAGAGAATCCAAAAGTAACAAAAACTAGAAAGAAACAGAGACAATCTGTAGGAACAGTGATTTTACAGGTAATACAATAGCACTAAATTCATATATTTCAATAATTACTCTGAATGCAAATGGACTAAATGCTCCAATCAAAAGACATAGAGTGTCAGGATGGATAAAAAACAAAACTAATTGATAGGCTGCTTATAAGAGACTCATTTTAGACCCAAAGACACCTCAAGATTGAAAGTAAAGAGATGGAGAAACATCTATCTTGTTAATAGACATCAAAAGAAAGCTGAGTAGCCATCCTTACATCAGACAAACTAGATATTAAACCAAAGACTGTAATAAGAGATGAAGAAAGACACTATATCATAATAAAGCGGTCAATCCAGCAAGAATATCTAACAATTGTAAATATTTATGCCCCTAACTTTGGAGCAGCCAAATATATAAATCAATCAATAACAAATTTAAGAAACTCATTGGTAATAATCCAATAATAATAAGGGACTTTAACACTGCACTCACAACAATAGATAATAATCTAAGCAGAAGATAAACAAGGGAACAAGGGCCTTGAATGACACACTGGACCAGATGGACTTAATAGATATTTTTGGAGCATTTCATCCTAAAGCAGCAGAATACACATTCTTTTCAAGTGTACATTGAACACTCACCAGAACAGATCTCATACTGGGTCACAAATCAGGACTCAACTGGTACAAAAAGATTGAGATCCTACCATGCATGTTTTCAGGCCATAATGCTGTGATGCATGAAGTCAACCACAGGAAAAAAATTTGGAAAGACCATGATTTAAATAAAAGAAAAGAAAAGAAAAAAATAAGAAAAAAGAAAAAATAATAAAATCTGCAGATAACTACTGAATGGGAGAAGGTATTTGCAACTGATATATCCAAAAAAGGATTAATATCCAAAATACATAAAAAACATACACAACTCAACCATAGCAATAAAAACAAACAATCCAATTAAAAAATAGGAGAGGATTTGAATAGACATTTTTCCAAAGAAATATAGATGACCAACTGATACATGAAAAGTGGTGCTCAACAGCACTTTATCATCGGGGAAATGCAAATCAAAACCACAATGAGATATCACCCCACACTAATCAGAATGGCTAGTATCAAAAAGATAAGAAATAACAAGTGTTGGTGAGGATGTGGAGTAAAAGGAACCCTCATACCCTGTTGGAAATGCAAACTGGTATAGCCACTGTGGAAAACAGTGTGGAGGTTCCTCAAAAATTGAAAATATAAATACTATATGATGCAGTAATTCTTCTGCATAGTTACCCAAGAAAAACAAAAATACTAATTTGAAAGGATATATGCACTTCTATGTTTATTGCAGCATTATTTACAATAGCCAAGATATGGAAGCAACCCAATATCTATTGATTCATGAATGGATAAAGAAGATGTGTGATATATCTATACCTATGATATGAGATATATATCTCTATCTATACAGCTGGAATGGAATTTTATATACATTATATACATGATTTTATATAATTCATTCTTTAAAATTCCATACAATGTACTATTACACAGCCACTTAAAAAAGCCCCCAAAATGGGATTTTGCCATTTGTGACAACATGGATGGACCTGAGGGTATTATCCTAAGTGAAGTAAATCAGAGAAAGACAAATAGCACATGATTTCATTTATATGTGTAATCTAAAAGACAAATAAACACATAAACAAAAGCAGAAACAGGCTCATAAGTACAGAGAACAAACTGATGGTTACCAGAGGAGAAAAGGGGTACAGACAGACAAAATGACTGAAGGAGAGTGGGAGGTACAGGCTTCCAGTTATGGCATGAATAAGTCATAGGAATAAAAGGTACAACATAGGGAATATATCAATGGTATTATAATAGTGATTTATGGTGACAGATGGTAGCTACACTTTTGAGCACAGCATAATGTATTGAGTTGTTGAATCACTGTATTGTACACCTGAAACTAATGTAGCACTGTGTGTTGACTACATTTCAATTAAAAAAAAATCTGCAGATAACTAATGGGTGAATAATTTATTTCCACCAAAACTGAACGATTATGTAGAGACCAGTGTTTGCAAAACACGTTCATATTTTCATAAGGAGGGATCTGAGTGAAGAATGAAAGATTTCACTAGTGTACCCTGAGAAGACACAGAACATAAAATGTTAATAATGAATATCTGCAATAAGTTTAGTGGTTTTCCCTGGGGATTTTTAATTAGCTATAATAGTTCATAGGTCAGTATGCCATTTCTTCTAAAGTGCATTAGGACTTTGTGATTATAATGGCTTCCATCATATTAGGTCACTTCCTCTGAGGCCCTGTAAAAAGCCAGATGTTCTCCTTTTCACATAGATGACCGTTTTCTTGTGTGTAAATTCTTTGGAACCGATATACAGCCATAAACATAAAATGCTATAATCTGGATTTTCTCACTAGTCTATGACAAATATAAGCCATTTGGAAATGCTGTTACAACATCACATCTCAGGAGCATGTTACATGCCAAATTAAAAGGAGAATCTTTTGTTCCACCATAGGTAGACCACATGTAATTTCCCTAGAATTTGATAGCTATTGTTGACATGGAATTTATTCTAAGTCTATATATCAAGTATTTTTCCTACTGGACAACAGACAATGATACTTACGAATACTATATTTGATATTTTATTTTGCAATGACAAAAAAGATGAATTCTGGAATACTTTGATGTGTTGGTTATGATTTGTAGTCAAATCCTGACAGCCAAATGAAATAATTCAATATATCCATTTTATGTAATTGATATTATATAGGACTTGATCATTTCATATCAAAACTATATTGTAGTAGTAGTCTTAAACAATACACATATTATAGATATTCTTCCTCACACCACATCTAAATTCTCATAATAATACTCTGTTCTGGCTATTTCTGTTACCAAAAGAATCAGGGTTCTGGGGTATAGGTGAATGACAATTCTTTGCAATAAATGACAAATGATCTTATGATATATTTAATATAAATATAAACATCTACTTTTTAAAGATTTGGGAGCTTGAACCCAATGATATTACAACTTTGTATTCCAGAAGACTGAGAAAGACAATGATTACTTATGTGTCCAGAGCACTTAAGAGAATCAACAGTTTTTGATATGGAGATCTCTTGGCTAACAATCTGATATAGTGAGCTGATTTGACACTAAAAATATAGACTAAACTTTATTAATATTTAGTGTGAGACATATCTGGCCTAAGAAGGATTTTACAAAAAAATCTTAGTATACTTATTCTCAGAGTGTTTATAACAAAAACAAAACCAAAAATTCCTAATGTAGTAGAAATAACAATCTTAATCCACACCCTTTACCAAAAATTCAAATTTTAAATCCAAAATCATTGAATCTAATCCTCCTCTCCTCCCAAGTAGGCTTCCACACCTACTTCAGTAAACTAGGGTGAGGAATTAACAGTGGAGCCTACAGAGAGAATATATGACCTGCTTAACTAAGACAGAATGGTTTTTGGCAAAGAACATGGTTGACTGGATTCAAACCCTAGCTCATCACTGGTTAGCTATGTAACCTTGAATCAATCACTTAGCCTTTCTTTGCCCCAGGTACCTCATCTGGAAAAAAAAAGGGGGGTGAACCATAGTAGCCCCACTCATAAAATTGTTTTGAAGTTTGAAACTTGTTAGTCTGTGTAATGCATTTAGCATAGTGCTTAGCATATAGTAAGGACTCAATAAGTGTTATTTTTTAAATTCTGCCTCTGCAACGAATTAGTTATGTGCCCTTAGACAACTTATCTTAAGCATTTTGTGACATTTAATCATGATTTGTATTGCACAGTTTATTATTTATGGTCTATTTTCTCTACTGGGCATAATCATCCATGATTGCAGAAAATAGGTCTGTTTTAATAAGGATGATTAAATAATTATTAGTAATCAATTAGTCCATTAATTAATAATTATTAATATATTAAGTGATGTCTGGGATGTCTTAGGTGCTAAGAATACTTTTTCTTATAACAGAGTGTGAGAGTTATTATAATTATAGTTCCTGATGGGGTTGTTAAGAGGGTTAGATGAAAGGACGCAAGTGAAGCAGTTAGTATCATGTGAATTGAAAACAGCAAGTACTTCAATGTTTGTGTTTGTCATTGTTGTTATCACCATAAGACTAAAAACCAGACAGTGGTAGAATTGCACGTGAACTAAGGTTTCCTAGCTCCCCACTGAGTACCCTGCCAATGATACCAATTAAATATATGTAAGGCAGAAAAACTCATTCTTAGTATTAGAAAGTCTATTTCACAAGATTCTTCTGCAGCTGAGGATATTGCCTGGCAACAAAATGTGAGGAAGAGATATAAACTGAGAGATCAAGAGCTGATCAAATCCTTCCCACGTACGCTCTATACGTATGAAGCATGCGTGGGAAGGATTCAACATTATAATAACAACAAAGACAAATAGACTCAGTAACAACATTTTAAAGTAAGGAGATTTTACAAAAGATATTTGAATTTTTTTAAAAATTAGGAGGTAGTCATACCAGGCTAGAACCCCCACCTGGTACCGATGCAGTGGGGGCACAGAGGTGGTCCCCCTTTTCTGTAGGGGCATTTACACTTCAATTTACACATGGCCCCTAGAGGCACTGGAATTTGAAATTCTGACTTGGGATTAAAGTGATTTAAGGCATCTGGATGTCTTTGTAGAAATTATTTTGACCCACATAAGCAACATCTTCTTTTTTTCTTGCAGGGAAGACTTATTTCTGTTACCTTTTTCATCATTCCTCACCTTATTCATGTTTTATACAGCACCAGATAGTGAGTGTCAAGAGAAATTTAAAATTATCGTTCATTTACTCTGGTTAAACATAAGGAAGGAAAAAGCAATTACCAGGGTAAAATGATGGAATTAAAGATTCTTCTTGCAACCTAGTTAGGTATTTAGTGTTTGATGAGTGCTGGAAAAGATAAATACATTTTTTGAGAAGGACTGTATCAATCTGCAATCATGAATGAAAGACTGAACATGATTTAGATATCAAACATATGGTTTGCAAACAAAATCAATCTTTCTCTAGGCAGTAAGAGTTAGTTGACAATATACTGTACCTCTTTTTTCTTTCTAAATTGGAAAATGCTTTTTTAGTGGTGAATAAATTTCCTGTACTGACAACAGATTTTTTTTTTTTTTGCTAAAGAATATGCTACAAGATAGATTGTGCTTTAGAAGAGACCACGCAGATGGTCTATAGAAAATTTTACAAATATAATCCCATACAAACAGAGTAAATGCATTCTTCACATAAGGATAAATGTTAATTAGTTTAGCTTAATTACAGATTTGCTACATGCTAGAAGTGTAAATTTAATGGATTGGTGATTCAATTTGACAGATCATAAAAAATAACTATGAGCGTGTTACTGGTTGTTTTGCTGACTAACCTAACGTGGATGCCCCATGC